>NC_143390.1:17158191-17480396 GCF_980474605.1 Leiobunum rupestre
AATAGATAAAGGGCTCTCATTCCCCGGGCTGAAGCAGCTTTGCTGTGAGTGTCCCCTAACATTCGGCCCGTGAGCATCACTCCCAAATCACGAATGATATTTTGAGATTCTATTAGTCTGCCACCAAGACGATACTGGAAGAGGGGGTTGTTACCATAGAAATCTCATAGGTAACTAGAATGCTGCCGTGTAACTGGCAAATGGGCCAAACGCCGTGGCAGACGATTGCCAGATCTCAGCCAATCAGAGCTCAAAGAGTGGTTCTGCCAAGAATTTAATGTCACCAGAGAGAATGACGTCACCTATCTCCCGCTATAGTAGCGGATCCAAGGAGGATTATTATCCTCCTTGGCGGAACCACTCTACGGCCTCTCATTGGCTGAAGGTTCAAGGCGAACTGGCGTCAAGCTCGGCCGTAGGCGGCAGCATTCTAGTTACCTATGAGATTTCTATGGTTGTTACCATTGAGTTGGGAATATTAATCTGGAGATCCAATCAAATCTGCTCCCCGCGAAACAAGTTTTTGAAAAATACGAATGTGCCGTCTGCTCTAAAATGACGAGCAAACGTTATCATATGACCCGTGGCGCCATCCATTATTTTGAAGAAAAAAAATATTTTTGCTTGAAAACGCGTATTATTTGAACGAATCATTGAGAGATAGACGGCGCCACGGGTAGAATGATAACGTTTTCTCGTCATTTGGGACGCCGATGGGAGCAGACGACAGTATTCGTATTTTTAAAAACTGGTTTCGCGAAATACTGAAATCCGACGTTTCGATTGGACCTCTAGATTAATATTCCCAACTCAATGGTTGTTACCCCCACAATGCAGAACCATGGAGTCGTTTTTGAAACTTTTTGCTGATGACAGCAAGGTTGGCCGTGGAATTACCTCAGTGTCTGATGCTCTTTTACTTCAAACCGATGTCAATGCATTGGATTATTGGGTGGGCTCGAACGGTATGAGTTTCAACTCCACCAAATCATTAGTTCTGCCATGGAGGAAGAGAGAGGAGGCTTTATGAATAACCTTTTTACCCCGGGAGCTTGATGCCAACTCCCACAGGGTAGGAAAGTGGGGGCTGACAAAAAAGGGGATCAGCACCTGTCAACTCTCACGGCCTGGCTGCGCGTTCTCTAGTTGGCTCCCTCTATTTTTGTTGAAATTGTTGCCCGTTGTGAAATTACACCGAGTACGCCTAAACACTAAAAGAGGGCGCCAAATAGGGAACGCGTGAGACGACACGAAAACCGACGGATGCTGATCCCCTTTTTTTGTCCGCCCCCACTCTCCTACCCTGTGGGAGTTGGCATCAAGCTCCCGGGGTAAAAAGGTTATTCATAAAGCCTCCTCTCTCTTCCTCCATGGCAGAACTAATGATTTGGTGGAGTTGAAACTCATACCGTTCGAGCCCACCCAATAATCCAATGCATTGACATCGGTTTGAAGTAAAAGAGCATCAGACACTGAGGTAATTCCACGGCCAACCTTGCTGTCATCAGCAAAAAGTTTCAAAAACGACTCCTTGACAAAAATTACAAAAAGTGTCGGGCCCAAAACAGACCCCTGGGGAACGCCACTAGTGACCGAGCACCAGGACGAGGTGACGCTATGAAGAACAACACGCTGAGACCTATTACCAAGGAAATCAGCAATCCAGTTAACAATGATTGGGGGAACCTCTAAGAGCTCCAATTTGCGAATAAGTAGGGAGTGCGGGACTGTGTCAAATGCTTTTCGTAGGTCGAAGTAAATAAGGTCAACGGCGTCCCCATTATCAAGACAGCGCGTGACAGCCTCCATAGTCGAGAGCAGATTCGTGAAGCAGGAGCGTCGGAGGAGAAAGCCATGTTGGCCATTTGAAAAGAACGACCGTTTTGAAAGGGAAGGCACAAGAGTGTCACGAACATTTGTTTCGAGCTCTTTACTGGGGAGACAGGTCAAACTAATAGCTTGGACAATCTCATTTCTCCCTCTGTCGGTTATCCCTTTCACAATTTTTTTTAATAAAACAATAAGATTTCTATGCTTAGGCCTTATATAAAGAAAAATTTTTATCTTAAAAATATTTTAAAATCTATGACACACTTCCGAATCCCAGTTAATTTCATTCGTGGATTCCAATAAAGGTAGAGGCGTGGTATTTGAAGTACTAGACATAGAAATAGGATAACAAACTAGAACGCTTAATCGAATGGCTTACAAGGCACCGATTAGATTCTTGGCTAAAACGACAGTAACGCCATCTGCGCTGCCTCTAGAGGCGCGCTCGCGCGTAACTTGGTTAAAAGTTTTCCCCCGCCCCATTGAAATTAATGTAAAGTTGGCGATAATTAAACGTTAATTAACCTACCAAATGATATAAGAAATATTCCACTGACAATTTTTCCCGTTTATATGAACTTAAATGTAATATACAATCGTTTTGAAAAATCGTTTATCGCTTTATAACATTCAAAAATAATATTTTTCCCGCACCATGTAGATAACCGAACATCTGCTCGTCTAGGTAAAGTTTGTGTTGTCAACGCGCGTATTAGAAAGCAAAATGAGATTTTAGAAAGTAGCTAGGTTGTAATTCGGAACGATATTAATACTTTTCACGAATTTTATCATCAGTGAATTATAAATATGACTTGAAATCAGTTTCAAGGTTTATTTAAAAGCTAGTTTCATAACTTTTCATCCATAATTGGTTCGTTCAGAATGTATCTTTAAAGTAGACGAAAATTTTAAGGCGCTGAATCTTGCCCAGTCTTAAGCCTCGGTTTAATCTACTGCGTATTTTGAAATGAAAAAACCCGATTACTATCGTTCAATCTTGGTTAAATGATGGCGAACGAACCTTGTAATAAGAAACAAATAACGAATTACGTTCTAAGCTTATTTAACGCCAAAAATTGCACGTATTTCGTTATTTGTTTCGTATTAAAAATATTATAACTAGGCGACGAGCCCGCGAAGCGGGAGAGTCGTCGCCTGGTTATATATAGGTACCTTGACTTTTAACATTAAACACGTTGCCTTCACGCTATGGGAAAGTTAAGGGGAAAAGTAGGCGATTTGGGTGGTGAGATGCCGTTTTGTTTTTTTTACTATAGAATTTTTTCCACGCGGGTACAGGTAAAAAGGGTTGTTGTATAGTGGTAAAACTTTTAAAGGAACTTCGATTATAGTTTCATTGAGTGCCTTTGCTATATAATTTCTATTAAATTTAAATAGAAAATTTATAATTAATTTTCTAAAAATATTGAATATTTCCAGATAAATATAAATAGGTCTCACCAGATGGCGGTAGCGTTTTGGTCAGAAATTTTTACTTTGTTGTGTTAGCCTCTTTTAGACTTTTACTGACTTTGGTCCATGAAAAATAAAATAAAATGGCGTCCATATGCGATGCATAAGCTCGAGAATCTTAAGCCTTGGTCTTTTAGTAAAAAAATATGTGATAGGTTAATGAAAATAAGCACTCATCGTGGTAGATTGTGGTGTAGTGTTTATAAGCGTTAAATTTCGTCGTAATGTGGTGGGTTCGAATCTAGTAAGGGCGAAAATTGTTAAATGTACGAATGTTTTAAATAAATATTAAATGTAATGAAATTAATATATATGTAATTTAATTATTTTAAATGTAATTAAGTTATTATAAATTTAATTAAATTATTATAAATGTAATTAAGTTATTATAAATGTAATTCTTTGAATATTTGTATGCTCTCACTTTCAAGTTAAACTTAGTGTGGCGTTGGTAGCTCCTACTGGATTGGCTGCTCATAACATAGGAGTAGTTACTCTGCACCGTTTGCTAATGCTACCTGTCCAACGTGGCAGAACTGCGAAATATTACAAATTAGGTCCAGACACTTTGTAGATAATGCAGAACACACTGGGCCTATTGAAGCTACTAATAATTGATGAGTTTTTTATGGTATCTTCGGCTTTGCTAGCTTATATCCATTTAAGATTATATGAGATAACTTGTAAAGAAAAACCGTTCGGTGGCATTTCAATTTTGGCTTTCGGGGATTTGTTGCGATTACAAAAGGGGATCGTATATTTTCTATGCTTACTCATATAGAAGCTCGTAAACTTATTGGCTCAGTTGGTGGATTCAATTTATTTCGTCAGTGTTTCAAATTTGATGAGTTAACAATTAATAAAAGACAGAAGGGAGACTTTGCCTACGGAGAAATGTTGAGTAGACTGAGGGTTGGGAAGGTCACTTCTGAAGATGTTGATCTTTTGAAGACGCCTCATTCCAAAAGCAGACAATATTGAGGAGGTTGCCAGCTATTATGATACATTGTGCAAAGAAGGTAAAAAACCTGTTTGTCTGTTATAAACCATCAACATGACTTGTGCAATGCCATAAACAGTGCTATGCTTAAAACATGTGGTAATCCTATTTTAGAAATATTGAGTGTGGATAAAGCCTATGGGCAGCAAGAAATGCATAAAACAGTTAAAGAGCAGCTTGGGAAGCTTGAGAGCAATTTATCAGTGACAGCAGGATTGGAATCCAGACTTCTGCTTTGCCTAAATGCACGTATTATGTTAAGGAGAAATCTTGATATGGATAAAGGACTTGTTAATGGAGCCATGGGTACTGTAAATGGGTTTAAAAAGAGTGCGAATGGAATTATTTCACAATTGGTTTATTTGATAATCATACCATTGAAGAAAAGATTTAAAGAGTTACAGTTAAGTTTGAAATTATGACAAGAAGTCAATTTCCAGTGGTTTTGGCTTATGGGGTTACTATACATAAGTGTCAAGGTATGAGTGTGGAATGTGCTTTGATAAATATAGGACCGAGCTTCTTTAAAAGTGGGATGGCACGCGTCGCTCTTTCGAGAGTCACATCTTTGGATGGCCTTCATTTGCTTGATTTTGATGCGTCTAAAATTTATCCTGATTGTAAAGCAATAGTTGATTATAATCGCCTAAGAATTGAGTTTAGGCCTGATTTACCACAAATAACCTTTAATCTAAAAAGATCAGCAAAAACAAGTTTGCCCGTGTCAGTAACGGCATTTGAACAAACTGGGAATGAAATGGATTTGGGTATTGAAGCTGTGGTAAGCAATGAAGCTGGTCCCTCCAAGGCTAGAGTGCCTAAATCTGAAAGTTGAATAACGATAACTCCTGCTATGCTATCTCCACTTTACAAGCTTTTTTCCAAATTCCAGAATTTGTCAGAAGCATTCGAGAAAAAGTTATTTCTCCGGGACCAGCAACTGTTGCATTGCAACAATTGCTGCATCATGGAAGATCCTGATATTTCACTTTTAGGAACTTCTATTGTCAGGGGTACACTTGATGTACAATTTCATAGATCCAGTGGAATTTTTGATTAATCTGTTACGAAAACTTGAAGATTAAAATGTTCGTATTGATAATTTATTTTCAAGTCGTATGCAGTATCAAAGTAGATGTCCAAATTGTCCTAATGATATAGTTTATAATCAGCAACCTCATGATGGTAATGTTTTCTTTGTTAATGTATTAGCTGTTAAAAAAAACTTTAGTTTTAATGAATTGTTGGACTACTGGGAGTTGTTTCAACACCCTTGTGTTCAGTGCCAAAATAAAGTGAAGGAACGTCGAATGATTTTGTATTCTTCTAGTAAATATTTAAATTGGAATTTGGTCAGTTTTACTAACCGGGGGCTGAACAAATTAAAATTCACACTCCAATTAAAGAGTTTAGTTCTGATAAAGTAAAAATTAATGAACAAAAGCTGCTGTAGTTCATATTGGAAAAGATTGCTCAGCGGGGCATTAAATAGCTGCTCTAAAGGATCCTGGTTCTGGAAAAGGGTGGACACTTTGCAATGACAGCCAAATAAGTCAAAGAAAAAGGTTTTTTTAATAATTTGACTGATGTTTATTGTTTATTTTTAGAAAAACTATAATTTCATAAATGGCTGCATGTATTGGAAATTTTACTTGGTCGAGATACTTCAGTGTGTCCTAAGAACTTGGATCAAAAAGTTGGATTCCCTTGTCATTCAAAAGTGGCTGATGGCAAAGTAGTTTTCACATAAAACGCGAGTGAAATTCATTGGTGGTATTAGTTAGTTACCAAAAATAGTTTCCAAAATTGGTTAAGTAATATATATTGCTCGCTATTAGTTTGTAGTCTTATAGATAGTACTATTTTTTTTAAGTTATGGGAGGGTAAGAAATGAACTGGAATACGAGCGATGTATGAGACAAACCCTGCAATCATTTTTTTGGTTTAGAAAATGCAATTTATCATATTAGAAAAGTTTATGAAAAGCTGGTAATTTATTGACCTAAAGTAAGTAACAAAGCATTAGGATTATGTTTCATGTATAATTTTATTATTTTTACTATTTGTGTGTTTTTTACCTCTCCGATGGGACTATGTCCTCTAGGAGGGGTTATACAATCACCGTGTCTGTCTGTCTGTGTGTGTGTCTGTCTGTCTGGGTGTGTATATGTGTGTGTGTATGTATATATGTATATGTATATGTGTGTGTATGTATATATGTATATGTATATGTATATGTATATGTGTGTGTATGTATATATGTATATGTATATGTGTGAGTGTATGTATATATGTATATGTATATGTGTGTGTATGTATATATGTATATGTATATGTGTGTGTATGTATATATGTATATGTATATGTGTGTGTATGTATATATGTATGTGTGTGTATGTATATGTGTGTGTATGTATATATGTATATGTGTGTGTATGTATATGTGTGTATGTATATATGTATATGTGTGTGTATGTATATATGTATATGTGTGTCTGTCTGTGTGTCTGTCTGTGTATGTATCCTGCGAATGGGTTTGGTTTGGATGGTTTTTTTTCGTTAACGCTCACCGTCGCGACGGTTTTAACTCAGTTTGATTGTTGTAATGTTTATGTGTAGGGTGTGAATGTTGAGTTTGTGTTATGACGGTTGTGGGTGTTGAGTTTGTTGTGTTCGTGTTATGATGGTTGTGGGTGTTGAGTCTGTTGTGTTTGTGTTTGTTGAGTCTGTTGTGTTTTGTGAACTTGTTAAAGTCTAAATATTTTACGTATGAAAATTTAAAGGTCAAATCTTGTTTGTCTATTCTTTGATCTTATATTTTTATCTTTTGTTTTTTGAGGTTATTTTTTTCCACGAAAACGTTCAGTTTTGGAGGAACCTTTACAGTGTGTACGTCGTGTTATTTAGCTTATCCGGTTTCATAATAATAACGTCGAAAATTCCTGTTTGTTAATGGTAAGGTGTCTAAATTTTTGAAGGAATTTGTTGCTTGATTGCGTTATATTTTTCTTCCGGTTATTTATTCTTTGAAGCCTGATCGATGGAGTTAATATTATATATTTTCTATTAAGTATTTTTGTTTTGAAGGCTGATCGATTGGGTTAATATTAAATATTTTTATAGGTTATTTTTGCTCTGAAGCCTGATCGATTGAGTTATTTTATATTTTTCTATTTGTTATTTTTGCTCTGAAGTCTGATTGATTGGGTTATTATTATAAATTTTTCTATGAATTATTTTTGCTCTGAAGTCTGATTTGGTTACTATTATTTATTTTTCTTTTAATTTTTTTTGGCTCTGAAGCCTGATTGATTGGGTTGTTATTATATATTTTTCTATTGGTAATTTTGGCTCCGAAATTTGGTCGATTGGGCTTTTGTATTTTAATTCGTTAATTGTGTTGAGCTTTTGGGCGGTATTGTTAGCATTAAATTATTGTTCTTTGTGTGAAATGGTTTAAAGTAGGTTTTTTGTTGCTATTAAGGAATTGTTTTATGCCACGAAGTTTGTTTTATTGAATTTGGTGAAGTGCTTTTTAAATAAGAGTTAGCAAATTTTGAATATTAGATGGCAGGAGAAGAACTAAGAAATGGTATCGGTTTTACCCAGGTTATCTTCATCATGGGCGAGTGTTGAAATAAAATGAGCGTTAAAGATGCGGCAAGTATTGCGTAAGTGAGAAAACTAATAACAAATACCCTCTGTAGATATTTCTTTCATTGAAATTGGCTTCGTATTAATTGATAAACTTGTAATGTTAAGAGGGTTCAATTCAATTGTGCATTGTTTTAGTACGTCTAACTCACTGTTGTAACTACTTAGTTTAAAATATTCTGAATAAATTAATTTCGGTTGTTTCGTCTCAATAATTTTTATTATAATTAAAATTTTATACCGGGTGGGATCGAACCAGGATTACGTTTTCAGTAAATAACTCTGAATTGCGGAGATATATCTTTAAGGGTCATCTCGATAAATAAATACAACTATGGACAATTCTTCTGAGGAGAGGTATATTTTGGCTGGCCAACTTGTTTTTTAATGTAGAAAGAGCCCCCTTCCCCGTATATTGTAGTGTCTTATAATGCATTTAGGGTTAAGTTATGTTGAAAGTTTACAACTAATCATCTATAGGACTAGGAGTTACTGATTAATTGTTTAGCTTGCTTTGACTAGACAACAATATTTTACTTCACAAACACTACTAATTATTCATTTACTATATGCTATTGTAACAATCAAGAAAGAAAACGTTTTTGTACTGTAAAATTAGTGGTTTAACAATGCAAAGCAGATATCATTGGACCAGTGCCGTATATTTTGCTAACCCGTGGGACTGTGGGGACTGAAGAATATGAAAGATCTTGTAAAAATATTTTCTTGATGGGAGTAGTGGCATAATTCTTCGTATCAAATGGCTAGATAGCAGTTTATTTAAAATCATTCATTCCTAGATAATTCTCTGTTCAATTACTGCCAAATATTCATCTACTAAGTCAGTAAAGGTTTCGTGCTGCTACATTACTGGAATTGCTATACAATGTAAAGCAGCTGTCATTGGACTAGTGCTGTATATTTGTCTAACCCATGGGACTGTGGGGACCGGAGAATAAAAGAGACCTTGTAAAAATATTATCTTGGTCGGAGAAGTGGTGTACTTCTTTGATATCCAGTGGCTGGAGACCAGTTTATTTCAAGTCAGTTAGTCCATACGACATCAATGGAATGGATACACAATGATTAGCAGATGTCATTGGACTAGCGCCGAATATTCGTTTTTTTCTTTGATTGTGAGATTATATCAAATGGCTGAGAAAGTGGTTTATTTGAACTCAGTTAGTCCTTTATAACTCATTGTGCAAATGCTGCCATATATTTCTCTTTTATATATCAGTTGGATATCCAAAAGAAAAAAGGTGTGTAGAATTGAGCGATTGCCGAAATTAGAATTCTAGTGAGCTTACAAAGCTGATGTACCATTTCTTGTGAGAAAAACCTGAATAAGGTATTTTCACAAATCTTCCTAAACAATTCAATTCAATTAAATTTTATTATTTAATTACAGCTCAGGTTGGGGCCGAAGTCATCCTGCGACTTATTTGCAAGTTTTAATGACTGCTTTTTTGACTTTTGACTGTCTAAATTTTTAATTCACACCATAAAGACAGCAAACTAATGAAATAATAATTTTTTTTGAGTAAAAAATAACCCAAATGTAAATGAAAATCTTGAAACGGAAAATTTGGGTTAAACAAAATTAGGTTGTTCTTAAGATAATATAATAGCAACTCAAATTTGGTCATACTATCGAACTTAAAGTTCCCATAAAACAAGTATACTTGTTTTATTCCTCCAAGATTTTGCATCGTTTCCATGAGTGCTTGAAAGGATTCTTAATTTTTGATTCTAAAGGTATAGAATATTTTTAATTTTATTTACTATTTATAATTTAAATTTTTCCAATATTTAAAATTTATTTTTATGTTGTGTTGATATTTCAGCGGAAGAACATAATGAGCTCCCTTGTTTAAATTTATTGCAAATTGCCAAGGCCCTACGATGATCAAATTTATAAACAAAAATAATTGTTAATTTATAACCCAAAATTGAGTCATATATTAACCATATTTTGGGAAACTTATAAATTTAACCCAAAATATCGTTATTAAAATAACCCATTTTGGGTTAAAACGAAAACCACCCAATATTTTGTTTGGTTAAATACTGACCCAACAATGGGTAAAAAAAAACCCTTTAATTGTTAAATTATAACCCAAAATGTAGTCATATATTAACCATATTTTGAGCTAATGTTCAACGCATATTTGGGTAACTTATAAATTTAACCCAAAATAGCGTTATGAAAATAAATCTTTTTGGGTGAAAATTAAAACAACTCAATATTTTGTTTGGTTAAATACTGACCCAACAATGGGTAAAAAAACAACCCAATTTGGGTCAAAAACAACCCAATATTTTTAAGAGTGAAGCTTCCCAAGCTGCTCTTTAACTGTTTAATGCATTTCTTGCTGCCCATAGGCCTTATCCTCACTCAATATTTCTAAAATAGGATTACCACATTTTTGAAGCATAGCACTGTTTATGTCATTGCACATTTTGATGGTTGATAACAGACAAACAGGTTTTTTACCTTCTTTGCACAATGTATCATAATAGCTGGCAACCTCCTCAATATTGTCTGCTTTTGGAATGAGGCGTGTCTTCAAAAGATCAACATCTTCAGAAGTGACCTTCCCAACCCTCAGTCTACTCAACATTTCTCAGTAGGCAAAGTCTCCCTTCTGTCTTTTATTAATTGTTAACTCATCAAATTTGAAACACTGATGAAATAAATTGAATCCACCAACTGAGCCAATAAGTTTACGAGCTTCTATATGAGTAAGCACAGAAAATGCAGGCACCACCTTAGGCCCTAGTCATCTAGCGACTTATTATGCCTTAACTTCTCCAAGGCATTCAACTCTATCCCTCACTCTTGCCGTCTGGATGCCCTTCACTCTGCAGTTGTCGTGGGGGACGAATTAGCGTGGATTGAAAACTACTTGCATGACCGTCGTCATCCTCTTGGAGTTCTATTTGCCAGGGGGTACCCCAAGGTGAGATTCTGATGCCCCTCCTTTTCAATGTCCTGATTAACTCAATGCCAGATGCAGTCATCTTCGGGCTATTATTGCTTTTTGCGGACGACTCCAAACTTTCGGATAAATTAAAGTCGCTCTCCGATTGTTTGCGTTTGCAGGCGGACCTTGATTCGGTTACAAACTGGGCCACTAACCATGGGTTGTCCTTTAACAGTTCAAAGTGTTCGGTGCTCCACTTTGGATCCAAAATTCTTAACCATACTTACTGCATCGCTGGGGGGGGCCACTGAAGACTACTCTCTCTCTCTCTCTCTCTCTCTCTGAACGTGATCTCGGTGTCATTATTGATCCAGCCCTAAAATTTACCTCTCAAACCAATAAAGTCACTAACAAGGATACGACCCGAGGTGGTTCCCACCGATTTGGTTCAAAGTTGGGGGATTGTTAGACCTAGATGTAACATGCAACCCATTAAAGGGAAAAGTTACGCTGGGCTTCCGTTTTGCCATGGCAACCAAAAATGTTTTTGATAACATAAAATAAGAAAAAGTCTGTGTAATATAACATGCGAAAATGACAAATTCTAAGGCCCCCCCTGTGCAAAACTTCAATTAATCAAAAAAAATTATTTAAAAAAAAACAAAAAATAGTAAATTTAACATTTTTGGATTACTTTGGACAAATAGGGGGGAATAAAAACCCTTTTGGGTGAACTCGAGCTAATTATTGGTAATTTGGAAAATGATTGTTAATTCAGAAAATGGTTGTTAATTCAGAAAATGGTTGTAATTCAGGAAATTTTGGGTAATTTGGAAAATTATTGGTAATTTGGGAAATAATTGGTAATTTGGGAAATAATTTGTTATTCTGGAAATTATTGTTAATTCTTGAAACTAATGGTAATTCTGGAAACTTTTGGTAATTCTTGAAACTAATGGTAATTCTGGAAATTATTGGTAACTCGGGAAATTATTGGTAACTTGGGAAATTATTGGTAACACGGGATATTATTGGTAACACGGGAAATTATTGGTAACTCAGGAAATTATTGGTAACTTGGGAAATTATTGATAACTCGGGAAATTATTGATAATCGATAATTTTTCTAATAACAATCAAGATATATATTGTTATGCGCTATTTTGCATACGGCAGATTTCAAATTAATGTACAAATAATTTCGGCAGTTATCGCATCATAAGTTATATTTATATAAACCTTATTTCAAAATGGCGTCGGATTATTATTGGAAAAACCATAGGTCTAATTAACTCGGGCAGGTAATGAAACGTAGAAAATTTCTGATTAATCGACGAATATTTACGGAACTTATCGCACGATGAGTTTTATTGATATCCACCATTTTCCAAAATGGTGTCGGATTTCTATGAAAATCTATAGTACGAATTCGTTCGGGCAGATAATGTAACGTAGAAAATCTCAGGTTAATCGGATACAAATTACCTAACTTATTGCACCATGATTTATATTTGTATCCGCCATTTTATAAAATGGCGTCGTTTTTCTATCGAAATCTAAAAATCTATTAACATCGTTCAGATAATGTAATGTAGAAATTTTAAGATTTATCGGTGAAAATATATGGCAGTTCTCACGGCATAAGTTTTACAAATATTTTGTATTATACCTAAAATTTCGACGTATTTATTCAAATTAGCTCGAGTTCACCCAAAATGGTTTTTATTCCCCCCTATTTGCCCAAAGTAATCCAAAACTGTTAAATTTACTATTTTTTTAATTTTTTTTTTAAATAATTTTTTTTTTTATTAATTGAAGTTTTGCACAGGAATTATAATTTGTCATTTTCGCATGTTATTTTACATAGACTTTTTCTTATTTTATGTTGTCAAAAACATTTTTGGTTGCCATGGCAAAACGGAAGCCCAGCGTAACTTTTACCTTTAACGGGTTTCATGTTACATCTAGGTCTAACAATCCCCCAACTTTGAACCAAATCGGTGAGAACCACCTCGGGTCGTCTCCTCGTAAGTGGGTTCACTTTATAGCAGGACTAGAGCGCCGCAACCTTTACTTTCACTCCCCGCATATTATTCGCACGTTGTATAACCCTCTGGTCAGTGGCGTAAAGAGCACCAAACGTTTATGATTAAAATCGGTGGTATTTAAAAATGGCCCCGAGTCGTTTTTCGTGGGGGGGGGGGGGGGGGGTTCTTAGTTACGCCTCTGACTCTGGCTCACCCAATATTTGATTATTGGTTCCCTATTTGGACCCCACCTTGTAACTGATCAATTGGCACTTCAAAAGGCCCAGAACCGCTTTTCAAAATTAGCCTCCAAATTTTCAATCCCTTCCTGCACCCTCTCGACTTAAATCTTTTAAAATTCAATCAGTTTCACTTCGCCATAAAATTAACAACCTTAGTTTGCTACATAATTTTTTTTATAACGACTTGGTTCTAGACTTTGATGAATTTTTCACCGTACCTGTTGGTTCGCGTACAAGGGGTCATTCCTTAAAGTTGAATAAGACCCGAGGTCTTACTACCGCTCGACTTAACTCATTTGCTCACAGCGTTATAAACGACTGGAATTCTTTGCCCCAAGAACTTATTTCCCTCAAAGACTATTCCAAATTTCGAAGCTCTTTAATAGAACATTTCAATAAGGAATAATGATTATTTGTATTCGATTACCTGTATAATACTGTCTACTGGTCATTGCCCACCGATAATTTTTTTGGATTGATTTTATATTTTTCTTTTTTTCTCTTTTTATACTGTCCCTTTAATAGTATTATAAACTATATGCTATACAGGGTGTCCACTAAAAAATGAACCAGGGTGAATATCTCAAAATCTGTTATGAGTACGAATTTGAAATTTTCAGGTCGCATAGAGCGCATAGGGGGAACACCTACTATGAAAATGTCGATGACCTTGAACCATGTCTTCAAGGTCATTCAAAAATTATCCCGAGAACCGTAAGTGTTAGAAAGTTCGTTCCAATTAGAAAACTAATACACATCACGTTTTATGTCTAAACAGCTTTGACTCGATCGGATTTGACCAATAGGAAGTCGAGAAAATGTTTACTAAAATCACAAAGGTCGTAAAAGGGAAAATTTCAGTAAAGCTATAATAACTCGAAAACAATTCGTGTTACATTATTGAATTTGGTAGACAAACTCATCATAGTGGGAGTCTTCTAAGTTTGTAAAATTGGATGACCATGAAAACACGGTTCAAGGTCGTTTATCTCGCGATCCAGGTTTCCATTAGAAAAGTGCGCATCACCACATTCTCGTCCAAGTAGCTTTGAACCATGTCTTCAAGGACATTCGAAAATGACCTTGAGAAATAACTCGAAACTTAATTAATCTTTAATTTAAAAATTAAAGGTCAAAGTTTTAATTTTACGAGAAAGAATTAGAAATGCATATCATGAAACCACAGAAGAAATTTATAAAAGTTATCTAATCCAACAATTTCGTGTTTAGGTTTGGTTTTGTATCCTTTAACTGATTCGTGTAAAATGTCCATGATATTTGATCTAACTATAGGGCGTCCTTTATAAATAAGTTCACCACTGTTAGACCATTCAATTTTACTGTTTCTTTCAATCTACTTGTACAAAGCAATGACGTGTTTAAGATGAGAATCTGGTATCGCGAATTTCGCGATAGCTATTTCGAAATACCAATCTTTCTTTCTTTTCGGTTCTTCAACGATTTTTGCCTTCTTAGTTCTTTTGTTCCGTTGTAATAAATGGTTGTACAACTCTACTTTTTGTGACTGATTAAGATTCTGATTATTTAAAACAGTTTTCGTATCCAAGTTTTCGTCAAATTTTGGTTGCGAATTGAGTCGTCGATAAACGTCTTCGGGGACTAAGATCATCGTTCTAGCCATTTTTAATAGCTCTACTTATAGCCGCGCCTGCTGCACTGCTCACAATTGAACGAAGAGGTGCTAAGAGTAACGGTAAAAACCCGCCCTTCTGTATAAGAATCTTTTTCCGTTTTGCTATTGTATGTCAACACGCATTTCCCAGTCGTCAAGACAGTTGTGTTGCGTCTGCGACGGATGTTCTATTTGACACCCATAACAACATTTACGTACACCATTCGTCAGCTGTTCAATAATGTCGTCTTTTACAAGGTATACACTCGTCTTGCTTCATTGAGATACGTGGTTACGTCATCGTGCATATCCATCATGGTCTTGGTGAGCTTATATCCAATACATAGACCTTTTTGGTTGGTAACATCTTACCGTACAGCTCGTCGAATCCTGGTCGCATTTCCCTGATGGCTAATATCTTGGTGTCCCTATACGTACGCAGTTCCACTCGCTTTGTCTCGGAGCCCGTGAAAAACCAAGTAAATCCCTGGACATCAGACTTTTCGAAGAAAGACAAAATTTCATCCTTTTTCCGATAAAGTTCGTGAAAATCCGCTTCGGATAATGTAATTCGTGTAGCCCCGTTTCTGAGTCATAGTCGTACATCTTGATTTGTGGTAATTTCAATGAATTTTTCTGATGACAAAGCAAACAAAAGTTCTGCAGCCATTTTGTTTATAGTACTTGTTTTCTTCTGGGCTATATTCACTTTTCTACTTATTGCAGTTGTTTTGGGCTCGAATGATTTTTCTCTCGGATATATTCCGCTACTTATACTATTACATTGCATAATAAATAACAACACTTAAACAACCCTCTTTCTAGCAGCATCCCAGCCCTTCACAGCCTCTCTGTTTTTCAATCACAACCTCCCAGCCTCTCACAGCCTTTACCAGGATCCCAGCCTCACGCAGCCTCCCAGCCTCATTGTTTTTTAATTACAGCCTCCCAGCCTCCCGCAGCTTCTTTTGGGCTTGAACCGGTACTTTCCTACTACTGTTGTTACTTTAGCCTAAAACTTGTTTGAATTACCGTATTTTTAAAGGGGCTTTTTTAAATTCATGATCTTGCGTGAAGTATAGTTTCTGATCTGATATCTCGAATAAAAACTGATAGTAAATTGGGATAAAGGAAACTTATATAGTTTATTATTTTTAGATTTTAATTCAGATTACTTTGAACCAGCTAGCTGTTGTCTATAGATGAATAAAAAAAATTGATTTTGATACGGTAGAAAAAATCTTGAAGTTTTATAGGCAAAATAACCGATATTCTATCGTAAGTAGAACCATCACGTTTATTTACAATTACACATGGTGATGATATTATCATCGGTCAAAGAGTATTTACCCCACCCGATTATTTTGGTTGTTGAATAGTCAATTTCTTGAAATTAAACACTCATCTTGCACAAAGGGTATATTAAAAATCTGTGGTTTCGTCATATCCACGTTCTATAAACAGTGCTCGAAACGGATGAAACTTGTAACGGCGAAGGGTTCGCTACAGTGGCGTAGCGTACACGGGGTTTGCCAGACAGGTTTCCCTGGGCCCCGACCTTTTGGGGGCCCCATCGCGATCGCAAACAAGAAGAGGTGGCCCGCGTGGGAATCACTGCAGGTGGAAAAATATTATTGTAAAAATAATTATTTCAACTATTCCATTATTTTATCTAAAATATTCTATACATTGAATTTTTATGAGTAGTGCCCCATTCAAAGCTGGATATTATTACAGTAGAAAGCTATAACAAACAATGCGATATTCTGCTTTTCCTGCACAAGTAGTTTTCAAAAACTGTTTCTTATTGCACTTCAGACTTTGTTTTTATGTTTTATAAGATATCTTCAAACTTAAAGTAAAGTGGGATACACGAATTTAATAAGTGTACAAATTATAGTTCGTAGCTAGAACAGCTTCCTTAATTAAATTAGGTATATTTGTTACTGTGTTTACGTTTCTAGGCCTACTTGAAATCATAGGCAGTATATATATATACTGTCTATGGTTTGGCCTTAAAAAAATTACTAAAGCAGGGTACATGAAAATGTAAAATGTGTCTGAACTAAACTCACTTTGTCACGTGAAGTCGAGGGTAAAAATTGATTTTTATAAACTACATTTTGTATCTTTTTTAATTATTTTTTTTTTTTAATTTTTAACAAGGCACCACCTTAGGCCTAAGTCATCATGCGACTTTTGAAGCCATTAGTTCAGGTGGCCGGGTTACAATGCGTAGGAGGGTGGTGGCAAGCCCTGCATGCCACGCGTTCGAGCCAACAGCTCCCTACACTAACTATTACCGTTAACCTCAACAAGTTTTTATGGAAGGGGAAACCGAAGATCTCGGGGGAAAACCCCTTAAACCAGTGGGGAGAGAACTTGCAAACTCTACGCAGAAGGAGTTGTTCCGAGTTTTCACCCAGTGCCACAACGTATATAATCATTAAAGGGATATGCAAGTGATTTTGCATGGGCTTTGCGTCGTAATTTTAGGAATTGGTAAATTTGTAGTCATAATTTTACCCAAATTACCTAAAATCTGAACCGTTTAGAATTTAGTAATAGTCTGAACTTGTTTAAGTTGACATTTATGGGTGCGTTTTAAAAACACCTAGGGTGGGGGCCCCTTTTTCGCGTTTAAACCTGGACCCCACGTCAATTCGTTACGCCACTGGTTCGCTACAAAAATAAACAAACAAAGCGTATTTAAATTAGTAACACTTAAGAATGATTTTGATTGAATAAAGCTGTTGCTTTAATATTATTCGGAAATCTGATCTTAGAACACATATTTAAAAATGTGAAAAACCTGCTTTGTAAAACAATGACTTTTGCTTAAGGGTAAACATTTCCTGCATTTATGGAAAATGTTCTATAAAAAGTATAGTTTCCGTGTTAAGTTTAGCCATAAATATTTGGTCAAAATCGTGAAAATCACTTATCTGAATTTTACAAGCGTGTAGCGTACCTTACTTAAGAAAAATACAGTGAAAGGATTCACAATTCTAACTAAAATAAATTTTTGGTGAGAAATACAAATTTCTTTTTTTAAGAGCCATATTTTTATTACCTCTCCGAGGGGACAAAGTCCCCTAGGAGGGGTTATACAACGACCGTGTCTGTCTGTGGGTCTGTGGGTGGGTCTGTGGGTGGGTCTGTGGGTGGGTCTGTGGGTGGGTCTGTGGGTGTGTCTGTCTGTCAGGACTGCGAACGCGTTCGCATTTTCGGTGCAAAGTGTAATCACTGCGTACGCAGTTTCTCAAAGGGTTGGCAAAACCACCGTGTGACGGTGAGCGTTAACGGATGCATTTGCGGTTTGGTTTGGATGGTGTTTTTTCGCTCACCGTCGTGACGGTTTGGTGTATAACGTTTTTGTAATGTTTATGCGTAGGTTGTGAGTGTTGAATTTGTTGTGTTTGTGTTCTGATGGATGTGCATGTTGAATCTGTTGTGTTTATATGGGCGTTTTCTCTCCAACTTCTGCTTAATGACTTTGGGACGGACCGAGTGCTGAGTGTAATGCTACCTCTCAACGTTCAATGGCAGGGTTTCCACCAGTTGTACACGGTATTCGTCTTAGTATCAATTTGCGATCGCATCGGGCGGGATTTGAACCCGAGACCTCCTGATTGACAGGCGGACGTTCTACCACAGAACCACCGACACTTGTTACGCCTTATTGAAAATTAGACCTTCAGCTTTATCGGAAGCGTATTTAATAGAGTACGAAATTTTGGTTTAATTGAAATAGAATTGAAATTGAAATTATTGCATCGAAGAAATTCTAATTTAGCGTTTCTCTATTGATTAAAAACAAATGCGCCACCCAGGTTTCGAACCCAGACCATTCGGCTTGGCAGTCGAGCGCTCTACCACAGAACCACCGATAGCTGCTTAGATTCACTGAAATTAAGACAGGCATCGTAAGCATAATAGGTAATAAAGTCTTTTTTTATTAATGAATTTATGAAGGCCTAATCTGGTATTTTTTAAAGGTTAAATCTTGTTTTAGCGCAGTCAGCCGAGATTAGAGGGTTAAAGGGTAGACCCTGTGGGTAGTCCACTTTCTTAACGACCTATATATAGTTCTGTTAATTCAAAGGAGATAATTTAACGTTAATTGCTATAAAAGCTGGCGGTTAGTCAAGTGGCTCTCTGTGCTTTGTTGATGGTAAGGTTTTTGCTTCTTGTAAATACATTTGGTGTGGATATTTGGATATCTACGATTTCTTGGGTGTGCGAGTCATTATATGATATTGGAAATTGGACGGCATTGGTCTTTTTCATGTGGTATGCGTCACAACGTCAACAGGAAGTGAACGAGTCGTCCACTACCAGATATCTACGGTATCTTCATCAAGGGCGAGTGTTGAAATAAAATGAGCGTTAAAGATGCGGCAAGTATTTCGTAAGCGAGTAATTCCAAAAAGCCTCTGTAGATATTTCTTTCATTAAAATTTGCTTCGTATTATATTTAACTGATAAACTTGTTCTGTAAAAGGGTTTAATTCAATTGTGCATTGTTATAGTACGTCTAACGTACTGTTGTAACTACTTAACTTATGATATTCTGAATAAATTAAAATTGGTCGTTTCGTCTCAATTATTTTAATTATAATTAAAATTTTATACCGGGCGGGATAGAAATGGGTTAATATTTTTAACAAATAACTCTAAATTGCGGAGATATATCTTTAAGGGTTATCTCGAGAAATTAATACCACTAGGGACAATTCTACCGAGGAGAGGTATATTTTGGCTTGCCAACTTGTTACCTCTCCGAGGGGACAAAGTCCCCTAGGAGGGGTTATACAACGACCGTGTCTGTCTGTGGGTGGGTCTGTGGGTGGGTCTGTGGGTGGGTCTGTGGGTGTGTCTGTCTGTCAGGACTGCGAACGCGTTCGCATTTTCGGTGCAAAGTGTAATCACTGCGTACGCAGTTTCTCAAAGGGTTGGCAAAACCACCGTGTGACGGTGAGCGTTAACGGATGCATTTGCGGTTTGGTTTGGATGGTGTTTTTTCGCTCACCGTCGTGACGGTTTGGTGTATTACGGTTTTTGTAATGTTTATGCGTAGGTTGTGAGTGTTGAATTTGTTGTGTTTGTGTTCTGATGGATGTGCATGTTGAGTCTGTTGTGTTTATATGGGCGTTTTCTCTCCAACGTCTTCTTAATGACTTTGGGACGGACCGAGTGCTGAGTGTAATGCTACCTCTCAACGTCCAATGGCAGGGTTTCCACCAGTTGTACACGGTATTCGTCTTAGTATCAATTTGCGATCGCATCGGGCGGGATTTGAACCCGAGACCCCCTGATTGACAGGCGGACGTTCTACCACAGAACCACCGACACTTGTTACGCCTTATTGAAAATTAGACCTTCAGCTTTATCGGAAGCGTATTTAATAGAGTACGAAATTTTGGTTTAATTGAAATAGAATTGAAATTGAAATTATTGCATCGAAGAAATTCTAATTTAGCGTTTCTCTATTGATTAAAAACAAATGCGCCACCCAGGTTTCGAACCCAGACCATTCGGCTTGGCAGTCGAGCGCTCTACCACAGAACCACCGATAGCTGCTTAGATTCACTGAAATTAAGACAGGCATCGTAAGCATAATAGGTAATAAAGTCTTTTTTTATTAATGAATTTATGAAGGCCTAATCTGGTATTTTTTAAAGGTTAAATCTTGTTTTAGCGCAGTCAGCCGAGATTAGAGGGTTAAAGGGTAGACCCTGTGGGTGGTTCACTTTCTTAACGACCTATATATAGCTCTGTTAATTCAAAGGAGATAATTTAACGTTAATTGCTTTAAAAGCTGGCGGTTAGTCAAGTGGCTCTCTGTGCTTTGTTGATGGTAAGGTTTTTGCTTCTTGTAAATACATTTGGTGTGGATATTTGGATATCTACGATTTCTAACGCAGTCAATGATTTCTTGGGTGTGCGAGTCATTATATGATATTGGAAATTGGACGGCATTGGTCTTTTTCATGTGGTATGCGTCACAACGTCAACAGGAAGTGAACGAGTCGTCCACTACCAGATATCTACGGTATCTTCATCAAGGGCGAGTGTTGAAATAAAATGAGCGTTAAAGATGCGGCAAGTATTTCGTAAGCGAGTAATTCCAAAAAGCCTCTGTAGATATTTCATTAAAATTTGCTTCGTATTATATTTAACTGATAAACTTGTTCTGTAAAAGGGTTTAATTCAATTGTGCATTGTTATAGTACGTCTAACTTACTGTTGTAACTACTTAACTTATGATATTCTGAATAAATTAAAATTGGTCGTTTCGTCTCAATTATTTTAATTATAATAAAAATTTTATACCGGGCGGGATAGAAATGGGTTAATATTTTTAACAAATAACTCTAAATTGCGGAGATATATCTTTAAGGGTTATCTCGAGAAATTAATACCACTAGGGACAATTCTTCCGAGGAGAGGTATATTTTGGCTGGCCAACTTGTTAAATATTGTATGGAATTTTCATAAAATAGCTACTGGTGTACTCGGCGTGTTGTATCAGTCTAATCTGCAAACAAGTTGGCAAGCCAAAATATACCTCACTATGGGGTGCCAAACCGGAAAAAACTAAACAAGATAGTTCTAGATATATTTCAGTTTTCTAGACCCATTTCAGTTTTCTAGACCCGTTTCAGTTTTCTAGACACGTTTCAGTTTTCTAGACCCGTTTCAGTTTTCTAGACCCATTTCAGTTTTCTAGACCCATTTCAGTTTTCTAGATACGTTTCAGTTTTCTAGAGACGTTTCAGTTTTCTAGACCCATTTCAGTTTTCTAGACCCATTTCAGTTTTCTAGACCCATTTCAGTTTTCTAGACCCGTTTCAGTTTTCTAGAGACGTTTCAGTTTTCTAGAGACGTTTCAGTTTTCTAGACCCATTTCAGTTTTCTAGACCCATTTCAGTTTTCTAGACCCATTTCAGTTTTCTAGACAATTTTCAGTTTTCTAGACCCATTTCAGTTTTCTAGACACGTTTCAGTTTTCTAGACACTTTTCAGTTTTCTAGACACATTTTACGAAGCTCTCTCTAGGTATTTTACGCGACGTTCAATCTGGATATTTTACGAATCTCTCTAGGTATTTTACGCGACGTTTTCTATGTATGTTAGGGTTCATTTTTAAGCAGTTGTTACATTACAAACTCAATGTAATATAGCAACTGCTTAAAAATGAACCTCGGTTCGAAAGCTCGCCTTTTTTAAATGGAATTTTAACATTTTAATTCTATTAATTAAATTTTAGTCGTGAAATATCTTGTCTCCATTATTATCCATTTTTAAACTATAACTTCTAAGTTATATATACCCACAGCTAACCCAAAATTAGGTCATTTGGGTAGGCCCCAAACAGGTGATAGCCCAGGTCCTCCAAAGTTAACGGTCTACCCTTGGTTATTGTAATAAACTATTGTAAATATTATAAGGTAATTATTAAATAAGCTATTCGCCCAGTGGCGTAGCTGATGGTCCGCAGGGCCCGCGAGGCGGGGGGGCCTCGAGCTTCGGGGGTGCCCCGCTAACCATAAAAAATAAATAAATAGGGGGGCCTCATAGAGATTTTTGCGGGGGGGGGGGGCTCTGAGTTCTCAGCTACGCCACTGTATTCGCCATTTTGATTGAGATTAGCCCTGATGATAGGCCTGCGCCTAGTGAAAACGAAGAAGGCAAAACCAACTTGATTCAATTGTTAAATACGTGAGTTAAAAACACGAGTAAAACACGTTTAGATATTTCTATTTTAGTATGTTTTACCAAGGAAGATGAGATCTTCCTTGGTTTTACGAAAACAAATATGTGGCCATAAAACAACCCAATGAGCAAAGTTTAAATTGAGAGAAACCCGTCAGTCTATCGAGATTGAAACGGAACGAAAATTCAAGGTCGTAAGCTAGAGAGGATAGAAAGTAGATTGGTCTACTTTTATGACAAGGGGTGATAATATATTCAACGGAATGAGACGTGTTTCCGTTGTTGTATTTAGCGTTTTTCAGAGTTATTTATTTCGCAAGCTATTTCGGGATTTTGAAAGCGATTTCGGGATTTTCAACGTGGTTTCGAGTTTTTGTGGGGATTTTCAAAATCATTCTAAACGATTTGATGATTTTGAGATTTTGACGTTGATTTCAAGATTTATAAAATCAACTTGTTGCGATGTGTACGGGATTTTGGCAAATGTCGGAGCCCTCGGACTAAGTAATGAATGGACTACAAGACTAGTACAAGTGCGTATCAAAACGGCCAGCGCGAGAATCTATAACATTTAAATTCACGTGAGGATTGCTATTTGCTACAATAGTATCACGTGACCCATTTGTTTTGTATTCCGACCGCCTAGGGGGCGCCGATTTCGTTTATTCTGACGTCAGGGCGTCGTCTGCTTACCGACAAGCTCTCATTAAAGCAAATCGCGGTCTTGTAAGAACCTTGGGTTTGGTGTAACTCAATTTTCGTTTAAGGGAGGTCGCCACCGTAGAAATATAAACAATCACTGCCCTAATCTACAGCTATTGGTTCAAATTAGGACACGTGTACCAACCATCCTTGGAAATAACGGTGGTCAGGTGGTCAGACCAGTAAATTAATTGATCAGACCAGTTTATTTATTCAAAATTAGGGGGGTCACTGGTCACCGTGTCCAGTTTATTAATTCGAAAGAATAACAAAAAACAGAAGGTGACCAGTTTAATAATTCCAAATAATAGGAGATGACCTATTAATTCAAGGTTTATATCAATTTGGATTTCCCTATTCACTGGATTTCTATGTACAGCGACTCCTCTTACTACCGCCGGGGCCGCCCGTCGAGGTTTTATGTAGATTCCCTTCGCTCGCATCCCTCGAACGAGTCGAACTGTCTAACCCCCCTCTGGCCTCAAACCCTCAATCCTCTAGTCTCGCTTTCCCCCGAGTACGGTAGGCTACCTGGCTACGCGGTAACGGACCGGGGACGCTGGAGTTACGGGGCCTAGAGAAAGAGAGGTAATACGGTAAATTACGAGGGTCTTCTAGGCTATGGTAGTAGTCTTAGGTGAGATAGTACTATATTGTACTATTCTGGTCGTACTCGTAAAATAAAGTTAACTATTTTAAATACGAGTAAAGTTAATGTTACCAACATAATCTAACTTCTAAACATGTAGTATATGTTTTTTTAGGCATATAAATGACATCAGAACATTTTATATAAGACCAGTTTAATAATTCATAAGCAAGGGGGTCACTGGTCATAAGGACCAGTTTAATAATTCATATGCTAGGGGGTCAGTGGTCATAAGGACCAGTTTTAAAAAAAAACCTTATTTCCAAGGCTGGTACCAACAATTTGTTACAATTTCTTAGAAAGTAGAAATTGGTAAAATGGGTATATGCCGACCAAGAAAATAGATAATTTTAAGTTTCAACAACACTAAAAACCAACATTCATTATTCGATATTAAAGCAGCGGCGCGTTTAGGTAAATTGTGGCACTAGGCGCATTTGTATTTTGGGGCCCTTTTTTCACAAGGCCATTTAAGCCAAGGATTTCATTTCGGGGGATGGGGGGGGGGGGGGGTTCTTTGGGAATTTACAGATAACGTATAGCGTAGCTTAGTATGGTCTGAAAATTTTATTTCATGTTGAAACTAGTGTTGAATGTAAATAAATCTTTTTTTATATAAATTTAATTTTGTTTAAAATATTTATTACGAAAAATAAAGCTATTTCGCAAATTTCAACATTTCTAATGGAAGCGTTATGTCGCATTTGGTTGTGGCGTATATACAAATTACTTTTCAATTTCACCGATTTTGTTGAAACTAGGTGGGTATGTAGACCTTATGGTAACATGAAATTTCACCAAGGGAAAAATTGCAATGGGCATTAGTTTTGCCATGGCAACCGAAAATGTTTTTGACAACACAGTATGTATATTTAATCATTGAAAATAACATGGGAATCTGAAAAAATTTCAAATTTCAAAACCAAAAAAAAATAGATCAAAATTGACAAATGAAATGACTTTTATGATATTTTGATGAATTTTGGTCAATTTGATCAAAATATGTTGAAATTGATCAATTGTTATTTTTGGGGTAGTTTTTTGGGAGCCCATATCTCTGAAACGAAGCAATTTAGGACCCATGTTTATGAGACATTTTTTACTCATAGAGACCCATAGAACGCATATAGAAAGTTTCGGTACTCTTATCCGTAGAACCCTGTATAGCATGGACTAATTAATTAGTCCTTGTACATAGCGTGGCTCAGCTGAAAAGGACGTTGAGCAGTATTTTTTTGTTGTGATTCACTGGTAAATGGAACACTTTTTAATATAATAATGTGGTAGGGCACACGACGACGGGAATTTTCGAATAAATGGAACTAATTTATTTTAGTATCAGCTTTGGATTTGGAGCTTCTCCGGATTTTGGTTTTTCGGCTAAAATGAGGCCCCTAAAAATCGGGGGCCCTAGGGCGCGCGCCTCGTGCGCCTGTGGGGAAAATCGCCACTGTATTAAAGTACCCTTAATCAAGCCGCGGGTTGCTTCAAAGATTTCAGCTAATTCGCAGACTTATCTATGACCTTATGGATTACGTCACACCTATTAAAGGTTAAAGACTTCAGATAATAAATACCACCGCAACGGTACAAGTACCATTCGATCCTCCAAAATGTAAGCCCGTGTCTGCCATCTATAGTCTTTATCCGAGATGAATTTATCAGTCACCGCGACGACGCGTTCTTTTGGTAAGCGCGATCGTTCAGTTGAATACGCGGTTGAAACCGTTGAATGCAGTTTTCCCTCTCTCTCACTGGCGAAGGCGAAAATTTTCCCTAACCTAAAATACATAGAAAACGTCGCGTAAAATACCTAGAGAGAGCTTCGTAAAATGTGTTTAGAAAACTGAAATGTGTGACACATTTCAGTTTTCTAGACACATAATTTATGTGTCTAGAAAACTGAAATGGGTCTAGAAAACTGAAATGGGTCTAGAAAACTGAAATGGGTCTAGAAAACTGAAATGGGTCTAGAAAACTGAAATGGGTCTAGAAAACTGAAATGGGTCTAGAAAACTGAAATGTGCCTAGAAAACTGAAATGGGTCTAGAAAACTGAAATGGGCCTAGAAAACTGAAATGGGCCTAGAAAACTGAAATGGGCCTAGAAAACTGAAATGGGTCTAGAAAAATGAAATGGGCTTAAAAAACTGAAATGCCTCTAGAAAACTGAAATGCCGCCACCCCCGTACTACCTCTGCCTCCACTATTGTTTTTTTTCCCCTAACGGGTCCCCTCCCCATGTAGTCAACCTATGGATTCCCCCAGGAATATTCTCCGTAAAAGAATCTATAGCATGAATCCATACCTCTACTTGGAATGCGTATCGCGGCATATTTCCGTCTCGATGTGGCTGACAGTTTTTTTGACGCACTATGTGAGAGGGGATTGTGTCTCTCGTAGGCGGGGTCAAAGCCGTCAGAGTGATCTTACCATACGCGATAAGCCAGGATAAGCATTCCAAGTAGAGGTATGGAGTCCGGCGAATAGTAATTATATTATCTATAGTTTAGATAACTAGTTTTAAATAAGCTTGAACAACACATTATCTTGTTTAACAGTTTAATTGACTCATAACAAAAATAATAATGGAACAATAGCAGAAACGATAGCATTTTGAGTTCAAGTCTGCATCATTCCTTTTGTAGCTGCGGAGGAATGTTGAATAAAATTCAGCTAGAATTAACATTGAAGCGAAAATGGATGGAGAAAATAAGGGTCCCCAAAAAGCACACGATTCTCACACAATAAATCACTAGTGTTAAAGGCACAAAAAACATTCGGAACATGATCGCGCAACGAGTACTGTCCAAAACAAAATTGTTGTTTAACGTGGTTAAAAATGTTTTATCACAGTAGTTAAAATGGAGGGTATGGTTTACGGTAAAAAGGGTCTTGTAAAATACTTACGTAGCCTGTTAGTTACTTCTTGTAAATCCTTTTAAAAGTTTTTGCGCGAAAAAGAATAAAAAACTACCGAAACAGCACCGAATTTAAGAAAATACAAAGCAATGAAAGGTATTTGAATAACGGGATACACTTCATCTTGACGTATATGTAGTTTAAAAACCATGTCTTCTGTGGGAATATTAGTCATTTGGTTAATTCCTTTCTAAAACTAATATAATAATACGAGTGTTTAATATAAACCTCGCATTTCCAGCAAAATATAAGCTCAAAAACTAAAAACAAAATGGGTTTTTCATGATTGCCCCAAAAGTTCCCATACACCCCACATGATCCAACATCGGCAAAACGTAAATACGTCATTAGGGAAAATATAGATTAAAAAAACCTAATAGGAAAATGTCGCTTTGGTTTTAATTTTATTTGGTATTTTTTTGGCGTAAAAAAATACGTGATGTTCGTAAAAAAAGGCACTTGTTTTGAAACATCGCGTCCAAGTGTCCGAATCAGTTCGGCGCGATTTCGAGAAACTTTTATAAATACTAAGAACTATTTACGTGCTACCCTCAAAATGTGGGTACTAAGAAAATGAAAAAGATTTCGCGATCAATTATTTAAAGTGTTTTTCGCACTTCGCGACCTAAAAACAAATAACTAGGGGTTCGGTTGAGCACATTCCCTTCGAAACACGAAACTGGCAACAAAAAAACTTGAAAAATTGTTATAAAGTTGGCTAAGACTAACGTCCCGCGTTATTTTTTTGCACACTGATTTTTTTCCAGGATTTAACGCGTTAATTTTCCTTAATTGTAGCGGCGATCCATTTGGAATGCGAATATACGTTAGAGTAGGTGGCGTTGGAACCGCAATCATTGTTCTGCGCGGATAATAAACCGTGAAGTTCCCAATGGTGACTACGGTTTATGCACATTAGGGCGGCTCCTGGTTCATTCTATAAAAACATTTGAGGCAAATACACGGTTTTAGACTTGTTTTACGGTTTTAGCGCCATTTGTAAATTACCTGTTGGTTGTAACTGGGTCCATCAACCAGTCCGGGACAAAGGATGTCGTCCGATTCGAGACGAGTAGAGTTGCATTGGTTCTCGGTATCAACCATAGTAGACACGGGTTTGTAATATAAATTCAAGCCGTCTGAAAAAAAAAAAATTAGTCCATTTTTCGAACAATATCAAACGCGAAGACATACCATCACTTTTTTCCCATATCGCAACCACGCAGAGTTCCCTCGGTTGGAAACTTCTTTGAGGGAGGCACACGGCGCTAGTGAATCGACCGAATCCGAGTGATGTTGAGAGTCGTACTAGCGCCACGTCATTTCGGCTACAAGCGACGTCAGTGTCGTTATTCTGGTCGCGATTCGACGGGTGAGGGAAAATGGAATCAACGACCGTTATCGAAGGACCTGGATCTTGGTCACTGGAGCTTGATGTTCCGGTTATTGCCGTCCAGTTGGAAGAACTATTTTGAAGACAACTCCAAGACGACAGTAACCATCGTTTGGACAGTACGTTAGCGCTGCAGCGTCGTTCTCCGTTTTTCAAGATGGCCATGGACGGCCATTCGCCGTCTCTGGCCTCTGTACTGGTCCCACCAGACCCTACGCGTCGTGCCTGCCGACCTTCCGTAGAGTCGCTTTCCTCACTCTTCAAACTCCATAGGCCACATTCTGCGTTTGATTGAACCGTAACTTATAAGTTATTTTCCCCATTAATAATCTAAGATAATTGGTACGTACGAAATTCGGAACAAGTTACTCCTACGATTTCGTCACTGACACATTCAGCTGTTTCGCTGGAATAACAAGGTCAATAGGTTATTTACCATATTTTACTTTGATTACAAAACAACAAAACGGGCGACTTACTTGGCAAAAACGATGCCTTGAACTAGTTTGCTATTGGAGTTTTCCACTTGTAGGTTCATGTCATTCGACTGGTTTTGAAGGGGAACATGATCTGTCACTAAAGCGCTCCTAATATGAATAATTATTATTAAAAACTAATATTTAAATCAAAATAAATAATTTATTACATGTATCCCAGCTGGTTACAGACTTTATGACTGAGATCACCCGTCCAATTGTCCGCGCAGATAGTGGACCACCCGAAACTGTGATGACGAACTTCAACGACGGAGGTCGACTGGTTTAGACGAACTGGTTCGAAAATGGGAATCGGTTATTTTATTCGTATGTAAAAATACACGAAAAATATAAACCAAAGAGTTAATTGATTACTTACCACAACTCCATTCGTCACTCTGGTCGGGACAATGATAAACTCCGTCGCAGACATTTTCCAACGGAGTGCACGAGTTACTTCCCAGACAGCGAAATACATCTAGAAAATGTAGATTTCAGGCAAACAATATTAGTAGTTTGAAATGTAACCTTTTTTGAAAATTAATTACCTCCATCACATTCGTCTGTGTTGTTGGAAACCAAGGGCCAAATGGTGGTCACTGATTCGTCAGTTACGTTTTCCATGACGCGTAGGCCAGAAACGTCCGTGACAGATTCGTTACCGCGAGAGGTAGTCTCTACGGGTATAACTGTCGTTATGGTGGCGTTCTCGTCGATAACGACAACTTCGGTGGTCGTAGCGGGATCGTAAACTATAATGGGCTTCGGGATTCGTTGTTCGTGGGTAGTCGTTTCGACATCGCCGTTGATATTGGCGGTAGTCGTATTGATGGATTCCGAAATTGGTTCATCGTCGATAGAATAGGTTTCATTTGAAACGTCGATGCTATTGATTGAGCCTCCATCTATTAACGACACGGACGACATGTTGGAAAAGGTTGAGTTAATACTGTCCACAAGTTCGACTAAGGACATATTAAAGTTTCCATCGGAGTTGCTAAGTTCATCTATTTCGGACAAAATAGTTATAGACACAGAGTCCGTAAAGTGTAATGAAATGAAGGTATGGTTACCGGGAACGGTGGTGTTGTTGAAATCAAAATCTTCACTTTCGTTTCCTGTTTTGGAGACCACGTGCGATTCTACGGTAACTACGTCCAACGTCTCGTTATCTTCTCGAGTAAAAGGATCAGTCGAGTTGAGGTACGTATCGATTGATTCGGTGCTGTTATCGCTCGCGTTACGCTGATCCGAATAAGGTGACAACGGATCAACGCTGTTGTCTATTGGGTCGCTGAAGGTTTCCAAATAAAAGTCCAACAGTTTTAATCTACGCCGATAAAAAATATATCGTTAAAATTGACTACACTTACTTTCCGGAAATAAGGGAGGCGTCCTCTTGAATCCTGTAGGGGAGGATGGCGTCCGTCCTGGATTTGTACATCTTCATTCCCACTACCTTCTCGATATAATTTCGCATGGCGAAGACGTTAGTGTAAACGGCGGGGTGTTCCTTGTAGGCGCCACAATGTCTCTGGTAGCTTAGAAGTCCAGCCAAGTACCATTTCTCATGAACCGAGATACAGGCTAAACTAGCGGCGTCGTCTTTCTATATTTTCGAATGATATTATTTAGTTATCGAGCAAATCGAGTCAGACAACCGGGTGACTTACGTGGCACAATCTGTCACTCTTGGTACACAGCATTCGTATTCCGACTCCACCGTTATAATGTCCTTGGTCGTTGCAGTGCTCGCGTTCTTTCACCATCAGAGGCAAGTAAGTTATTGACCCTTTACGGGTGCTAGCATCTGTTAAAGAAATGGCTTATTTATTTTAAATGCCGTAATTACTAAAAGGGGAAAGTAGAAAAATTCTGACCTAAAGCGTTTGGATCCTTCATGCTGCTCGTGAAACAAGTAATTCCAGATTTGACCTCGTCGTCTGGAAGGCAAACAGCGGCCATATTCTGGTCGAAGTTTAAAGGCTGGGTCAATCGGATCAAAGCCATGTCGAAATCGAAGAGAATGCGTGATCTGAAGATGGACGAATGAGGATGGGACACCACGTTTCGGATTTGTCGAACTTGAGTCAGGTTGGAGGATAATGTTAGGGATATGAGATCGACCTGCTCGACTTTGGCTTCCCAGTTTGTATAGTTGTTCGGTAGTTGTCTACAAAAAGACCGAATTATATAGAAGACAAATCTCGCAAGGGGACATAATTTAGACTAAAAACCTTAAGAGACATAATTTAGACTAAAAACCTTAAGAGACAATTTAGACTAAAAACCTTAAGAGACATAATTTAAAATAACATACTTAAGACAGCCAACTGATGTGATCAACCACAGTGGGGTCAAGATTTCCGCCCTGCAACTACGATAACCATTTTCACTACTAATAGTAGCCATAAATGGCCACTGTTCAACTTTTTTACTAGTACCATCTTCGTGTTTCAAATCGCCGCAATCTAGAAACATTTAAAAATACTTAGTTATTACGGAATCCATCAACAATTTTAAGACGCCGTTCTGCTTAAGCGTAGTATGACAATCTTTCTATTAAGAGGTCAGCGCACTTGCCCAATAACGAATTGCAACTAGTCACATAGTAGTCCGTTACTATAGAGAAAGGGAAAATATAATTGTCTCGTCGCTCCATCTAATGACCGCTAGTGGAACGTAAAATTTGTAGCGTGTAAATTATAGTAGACTCAAAGGCTGTCAGGGCCGGCCCTAGCTAGGGCGCACGGAGCGGCCACTCCAGGCGCCAAGTCTCAGGGGGCGCCTCAGTGGTAAAGAAAAGGGAAAAAAGGATTTTTATATTAGGGGCAAGCAAGGGGAGTCGCCATAATCGGATTTCGTTCCATCCTAAAACTTGCCTCGGGCCGGCACTGAAGGCTGTACACTACGATACACAGTCTGATGAGTTCGAAACTGCCGAAAGAGTTGCACAAAAAGGGAGTGCGCTGACTTTCCCATAAAAAGATCATGGTATCAGGGCTTTAATTTATTTTTTCTTTAAGTTATACCGTTGGAAATCAAATCTTAAGTGAAGTGAATACCATACCGTATTTTACGCAAGATACAGTAGCTACCGCATCGGAGTGGCAGTTATTTCTGGCTTCGGCGTTGGATAGCCAGTAGCCGGAAGACAAGTCGTTCTGAGGAATCCATTGGTAAAAGCTGCTGATATTGCTGTAAACTTGCACGTGTCCGACACTCTCGGCGGAGCTGAAACCTAGTTCCTGGCAGAGTTCATCGCCACCTTTTTTGTTCCATGGAAACTCAGGGTCGTTACAAAGAAGGCCCCAGATATTGGCCTTGGCGTCAAAAATCTGGATGACACCGTTGGAATCCACTTTGACTGCCAAAGAAAAAGGATTTCCGGTGTAATAGAAGCTACCGACAAAACGTCTAGAAATTTCCGATTGAATTATTCATTAGAAGGATGGCCTACCGCATTCCATTTCGTCGCTTCCGTCGCTACAGTCTGGCAGACCGTTGCATCGTTTTGATTCGGATATGCAATCACCGTTCGTGCACTGAAATTGCTGCTCCGCTTGACATTCTGTTTCGAAACCCAACGAATTAGTTTACGTTCTTAGATAAAAGGCCGTATAAATCTCGACTACATAGACGAAACACTAAAGATAAGCTTTAGAATTACTACACTCACAATTTGTCAGTTGCGGGTTAAGAAAGGCAACATATCTAGTACATTTGGCGAAAGGATATTAGCACGAATTTCCAGTAAATGGGTGGCCGGAATTTCGAATTTAGCTTATTTTCTGTTGAATTCCTAAAGGTTCCTACGAGTGTTATATTAATCGATTTTAGAAATGTCTATTGAGTAAATTTCAAAGTGATAAATATTTATGTAAATTATTATTTTTAAGCTTTATTATAGCGTATTTTTAGCATTATGCTCCTAAACCATCCTCGGCATTACCCGTTCTATACTTACCTTGAACTCGCCGAACTGAATTTTTTTAGATATGCCTCACTTTTAGTAACAAAATTAATTATTACAACTGTTTTAAATCTTATCTAAGTTAATTACCACTTTGAAATATAACGCAATGGACGGTATTTTCAAAATTTATATTACCGCGGATGTATACTTAGAAATTCCACCGTAAACAGGTTAAAATCCGAAATTCCCGCCGGTGATTTACAGGAAATTTGTGCTGGTATCTATCCGACGAATGTACTAGATATTTTACCTTTCTTAAGTAAAGTAAGCTAATTTTTCTTTGCTTTTGGAACAGTTATAATTTTTAATAGCCGTTGGTCTCATGCAAAAATCAGATGGAGCCATCGTTATCTGGAAGCTAACGCGGTGTAGTGTGAACTAAGTAATCAGGTACATAACTGTTTTTAAGTGTAATCGTGGGTTAAAGGACCTTTCATGAAAATAGTGGTATACGTACTACACTCTTTCTCTTCTTCGTCTTCGCCTCCTTTGCAATCCTTGGAACCATCGCATTTCAAACCAGGAGGAAGACATAGACCGTCATTACAGAAGAAACTACCCGATGTCTGACAAGCTGATCTATCCACTGTAACCAAACGAACAAAATTACTTCTCCGCGTTACGGTCTTCGTTTTGTAACTGAAAATAGCGAACTTACCACAATCGCGTTCGTCACTCTTATCGAGACAATTGTAATGTCCGTCGCAAATTTCCAGCGGTTTGATACAATAGCTGTTATCGCTGCAACTAACTTTCTGGATGCGATCGCAATAGGCTTTGCCACCGCATTCTTCCTCGTCACTGCCGTCAAAACAATCGCTGACGCCGTCACAGCGGACCTTCCGCATGACGCACTGGCTGGTGTTAACACACTTGAAGTTTTCGCCGCAAGATTCCAAACAGTCGCTTTCGTCGAAGCCGTCTACGCAGTCACTAATACCATCGCACAGTTTACTTTTGCTCAAACATTCTACAGAAAAGTTTGTACATCTAAATTTATCTACGATAAAGGAAATAATAAATTAATGTGGAGAAAAACCAAGACTGTTAGATTAGGAAGATAACGCTACCATTAGGGCAGCCTTCGATGAAAGAAGCATTGGTCAATTCGTCCAAAACATTCTTTACGACGTTATCAACGGGCATAGCGTCAGTCTCATTATGGACTATTCATTGGAAATAAAAGTTAGAACTGCCTCAAAACTAAAAGTACAAAGAATCTTACCTCCGACTTCATCTTCCGGCGTAGTCCAGTTGTTACTAACGTACTCAGTATCGTTTATATAAACGAGGCCGTCGTAAGCGGTAGCGTTCCTAAGCAAATCATCCTCGTACGCGATAGTAGAATTGGCATCTCCATCTAACCTTCTCCCACTGATGGATGCCACGTCACTCATAGTGCTATTTTCCAAAAACGCATTGGTTAGCAACTCTTCGTCGGAGGAATTAGTGTCCAATCCGAAATTAGTCGCGTTTAAAATAAATTCTGTAGTGTCATTCATAGGTAAAGCACTTTCAGTTACTGAATTATCAGATTCGGTGCTGTCGGGAGCGGTCGAGTTGCTCTGATCGATTACTTTAGTGGTGTTAGCCAAAGTTTTAGAAATCTCACCGACCAAAGTGTCGTTCGGTAGAAGAGTCGCGAATTCATCAACCAAGGTATCGTTCAGTAACGATTCAGTCATCCAAGTTTCGTTCGCATCTAAGTAAACGTCAGATGTGAGTGTGACGTTAAGATTCTCATCTATCTCCGTTGAGTTGTTGACAACGGGAATCTTAACATTATCATCAATCTCTATGGAGTGGTTGACAACAGAAACCGACTCTGTAGTCTCTGTAGTATTCACCTCTTGGTATGATACGTTGTTGGCGGTGGTGAATTCCGTATTAACGCTCGCTGCGTCTTCGGTGACCTCGGTAGAGATATCATTGGTAGAGTTGACACCGTCGTTACCCAAAACTGAGTTTAAAATGGTTCCATTTTCAGCTGGTACTACTATTTCCGTGAAGAAAGCGCCAAAATAGGACGGCGTGGCTTCCGAATTTCTCTCTGCTCGCGTATTTTCCTCTGGTCTAGAAACGCCGGGGGTTCCGCTAGACAATGTCGTTGTTTCGCTAGAGAGAGTTATCGTGGTAGCTTCGGTGGATGACACCGGAACGTACGATTCCGTGATGCTTGGTCCACTTACTGCAATTTCGCCCACTAGTATAGTTTCAGTAACAGACTGCGTTTGAGTCGTCGTTTCCAATTCCAGCACCGAAGGTTTGGTGATATTTTCCGTAGTAGCCGAAGTGGTTTCGATGTTCTTTACGAAAGATTCCAGTGTTGTCGTATTTTCTAGTTCAGTAACTACTAAGGAAACGTCGGATTCCGCCGTGTGAGAGAGGGTGACACTAGAATTGACTTCAGTTTGAGTTTCCAGAGATGACGTTTCCGAAGAATTAACTGGAAACTCTGTCGAATTAAAGTGGCTGGTTACCTCATCGACGTTAAGGGAGTAAATGGTTGTATCCGGTATCTGTTCAACCAACGTGGAAGTTGAGGTTGAGAGAAGCTTTGTGTTTTCTTCCGTAATGGTTGTGGCGTTCTTAACCGTTCCTTCAGTTACAATCTCTACGGTGGATATATTAGTTTCATTTCCGGTAAAACTTCGTCCTTCCCCTCTGTCCGATGCCGTGACCGTTGAGAGTACTGTTATAAGTATATCCTCGTTTGGAATGGGCGTGGTGTCCAAAATGACGGAAACGGAACTAGCCGTTGCATCTGACGTTGTACTTGTTGTATCGTTTGTACTTTCGTTTGACGAATTCAACACTATCGAGTCGCTAATCGTAGTTTCAAAGGGTGGACTTCCGGTGGTCAAAGGCGCAACTTTTGTCACAGGTGGAAAAGTAGTTGACGAAAGAGACGTAAGTTCCGCAGTAGAAGTAGTTGTTTCCATAGCGGAAATAGACGAAGCATTTGCTTGAACTTCATTTGTTTCCGTTACAATGATTTTGACACTTTCAGTAACCGTCGTTGGTATTTCGCTAGAAGCTTCCGTCTCCACCTGAACAGTAATCACTCCCCCCATCAGCGTAGTTGCAGCCCGAGACACGGTAGTTGTTGCCGCTGTAGAGGAACTTTCAAAGGTCGAAACGGCACTAGTAAGACTAGGAACGGATGATTCGTCTGAAATAATTTCAAGATCAATTAACTTCATTAAAGGTATACGAATGGATCATTTATATCTTAAAGACCAAAGAAGAAGCGCTTACTTTGATTTAGGCACGTGACTAAATCGGCTTGCAAATCTCTATCGTCGAAACAGGAACAAGTCTTAATGTACGTCTCATCATCCCAACTACAAACATCGGAACATCCACCATTCGAGACTTGGCATTCGTTTCTAGGGACTAGAGAAATCTTATTATTACCCACTCACAGCAAATACTATAAATTACGAAATAATATTACTTTGAACGGCGATTGACTTCGGGTCGACTAAAAATTCGTTCAAGTACCCATTATGTTTGTCTAAATATGCCTGAATGACCTTCTGGATATCTCGCGGGTCGTAATTTTGATGAGCAAAAGAGGTCACGAACTGAACTTTGATGGAACCTTGCCTGGGGAGACACGCGTTATGTTATCACTGTCCTTCGGTACCGTACCGTATGTAAAAACAGCGCGAAGTTTGAAACTTACTGGAGGCGGGTGATATTGACTTTGATAAAGCCTTCCGTTTCATTAAAGACTTTTCTCAACTAAAGGTATTAAATGTTTAGTGAAGGTCATTGCTAATTTTAGAGAATACAAGCGTCAGGCGCATACCTCTTCGTGTAACTCGGAAATAATTTTATCGTAGTTACTATCCTTTAAATCCGTGAGGTTACGGTTGACAACTGAGAGTTGTCCGCTAAGAACGTATGGCACTGGAGGAAAATTACTTAAATGGTTACTCTTAATCGTTAACGGAATTGCGAGGAGACAATTTCATACCTATCACAGGCGCTTGGGTAGTGACTATCGGTAACTGACTGACTAAATTATTAGCGGCGGTTGTGGCACTCGCGGATTCTTCCGCGTGGGCGGCGAGTGACGTCCTCCTAGGCGAAGGTCGAGGGGTCGAGGTGAGGGCCGCCGGCAGAGTGGACGTAAGAGGTAGGACGGAGTCGTCGCGGCTCCCCATGGACACTGAGGCTTGCGCCGGAAGTTCCAGCGACGGACTAGACGCGCTAAACATTTCGGACTGTCCAGCCGGTAAGATACCCGCTAAAGAACCGAAACAAACAATAGGAAAAAGTCAATAAATCAGGAACATAAAATTCGTTGAAAAGGAAATAGGAAAAGCTATTTTGTTTTTGTTATTTCAAGGTTTGCCAAGTTGTAAATCTCGTTTTCTGCCGGTAATTTATTTATTCACTTTCTATTGTTCGGTTCCCAATATATATATATCTATTAAAAGGCGCTTGCTTGTAAAATTTTCAGGATGGAGTCTGCCTGGATAATCCAGAGGTTAAGCGAAAGAAACTTCTAGGATTTCGCTACGCATTGTCAAAGCGTACCGAAGTTCCCGTTTGGACTTCACCAAAAGCTTCGCTTAACCTCTCTATCACGGCGTTTGCGGTTTTTGTATAGAGTTGTATGTAAAAGGAAGGGTAACCTATTTGGCGGCGTCGTGTAAAGGCAAATCAAAACACTTTAAACACACACGCAAAACAAAAGCGAAATAGAGGAAATGGAGTACTGACTGGCAGCCAGGACGCCAATGAGCACAGCTGCCGCTAGAACGGCCAACAGACAGGCGGACAGCGCCACCTTCTTCCAACTGCATCCTCCCTTTCTCTTCTCGTTCGTCAGGTAGAGCTTTTCACCCCTGTTTAAAACAAACAATTATTTTCATCGCGTTTTAAATATCACGCGGGCTAACAAACTGGGAAGGGTCAGCGAGTAAAGCGTGAAAATTTAAAACCCCGCTAAACCACGATTCGCCGAAACATAAGCCCCGAAGTCACAAATAAATTCCAATGTTCGAATTAAAGCGTAAACTGCTGGGGCAAGTTAGAGAGCCTCGTAGGGCTATTAGCATTGACCAACAACTTAAGAGTTTGTCGCTCGCGGGTGGAATCGAAGGGAGGACATTCTACAGTTTGAGAGCTAATTAGTATTCGGGCGCACGCGTGACGATTAACTTACCTCAGGAACTTTTTACGTGTATTGGCCGGAATGAAATATTCTTCTAAAGCGGACTTTTTAGGCGCCGTTTTCTCGCTCGTCAAAGGACTGGAAACGGGCACTCCGTCTTTGACTTTCTGTTGAGAGTTGTCTACAAAGATTTCAAAAGCGCGGATTCTATACACTACGTTCCCAAAGAGCGAAAAGACAACGACCTACCCATTATGGTCATGGTGGTTTCTTTATCTCCCCCTTTCTCCTTGATGTGACCATTGACGGGAAGACCATTCATGGGAATGACCACGCTGTCGGAGACGGGACGCGCTTTCTTCTCCTGGGATTCGGGCGTCCGCGTCTCCTTTTTGTTGTTGCTGTCGTCTTTATTATTGGCCACTTCTTTCTTCTTGAGCCTGATTCGACCACTGTGGTGATTGAGCAGAGCGTCTTCCGGGATGGTGATATGGTTGGCGGTGCCATTTTGTTTAATGGCATCGTTCAGGGTCGTCCCGTTCAGATGACCTCCGCCGTTCATCAAATAGTTTGGGTTGGACGTCGGCGTTTCTGTTTCTAGCGACGATAGCAAAAATATCGTGACTATTGGAGCCCTGTAGCGATTATATTTGGCCACGCAAAATAAAGTACGGCGGTTGCGATAAAGAAAATTGAAAAAATACGGACATTCCAGACTGACGTCTTTCGACAACTCATTAAAGCGAACGAAATTTACCGTTTATAAACAACCTAATTTAAAACGAGCGATGGACTCTTCCTTATCTATCCGAATAAAGGTTAGTTTTCACTAGGGCAAAAACGACCCGCCGCCGCAAAGACGGAAAAAACGTATTAGGCCTAGCGAAGATTTAAAAAGTTGGAGCTCACCGTCGCGGAGTTTTTGTCTTAGTGAAAACAAGCCTTTGCTGTCGTATAAAAAGAGAACTGAAGAGAAAAGCCGCTCGGGTAAAAACAGATTCCCAGTGGCCACATCCGCGTACGGTAGTGATACTGATAAGTCGTAAAAAATGATCGAGCCGCAGACTCGTTATCATCAAGGTCGTGCCGGCGTATAGCTACTTGAATCTATTTCTTCCGTTAAAGTGTTGAGAAGTATAACATGCCACCATTTAGAGTATCTCCCCCGTCGCCAAATAATATCGCGAGGAAACTACCCTCCAAATCGCGCTGAATACTAAGATGCTTAACACCTCATTCATCCTCACCCTTTTCTGGGACACCACTATTTCACTCGAGAAGGTTAAAACGACGACGTCTCCTCGAATGAAACCAGGATGGATTTACGCGAGATTATCCATCCGTTCGACAAAAATAAGCTCGCAATTCGAACGTTGATAATTTGCTAAAGCGATACTCACTAGTGGGTGTATCCAGCGTTGTACTACTGGTGTTCAAATGGTCGTCACTGTCCCCTAGGAATGCGGGATTTACCGTGCCATTGCAGACCGTATCGGAATCCGTCGTTTGCTTGGCCTCTTTTTGACTTCGTTTGGACGCCCTTTGACGGCTGGACCTCCTAAGGTCACTACCATTTTCAGTGGGTACTCCGTTGACCGTGGAGGTCAGTTTGCTTGACTCTTTGGCATCGTTCATTTGCGAATCCTGCAATTTGAAATATACGTCTTATTAACCAAATAAAAACCTCTTGGGTATATCGCGCAAATTGGTAGGTTGGTCTTTTCTCAAAGTACTGATAAACTAGCTATGGCACTGAGGTAGGCCACATATTACAACCAAAAATAGCCAGCCTTGACAAGGCTTAAAACAATATGGCGACACCCACGGTAAATCGTGCGCAATCGATTGATAGCTACATGTATGAATGTGTAGCCCGAAGCCCATTTTAATGTTATTGATATTTGGCCATTAACCCTTTCAGATTTTAAAAGCGGAATAAATATCCCCGTGAATATAAATAATTCATTTGATTTTCTCTCTCTCTCAACTCTCTTTTTCATTGAAATAAGTCATAGTCTACATATCGTGGGCGTTGGGAGTTTTTTAACACGTAAAATGTTCGAAATGGGGCGTTCGATTTATGGTAGACGTAGCTTAGTCAGGACACCGGGAAATTTCGGTAGCGAAAAAATAAAACTTTTCAATAAATCATCGTGAATAGGCTAAGGTTGGGTCTTGTCAGATTATCACTCAAATAAGATAAATATATAAGGTCTATATACTTAAAATTGTAAGAAGCTAAAAATAATCTCCATTAAAAAGGTAAGCGGGGAAATTCGCGCGACATTCTCAAGCCGGTCCTGAAAGCAAAATTAACGACCGCCGCGGTTTTTTCTCTTCGTGTTGTGATAAAAAATTTGTAACATATCTGAAGGAGGAAATAGACCAACTATATCGCGTCTAGCTTCTCTCTTTCTCGTCTGGGATCGTTAAATGGGACACGCGGTCAACCGTCATTTCGCGTCTGACCACGAAACGAAAAAGACTTTCAAAGACAACGCCGATCGTATATTCTAGTGACCCATCCTAAATTTATACGACGGATAAAGGACACATTTGTTTGCCAAAATTTATAGCTTAATTATAGCTACAGGTTATATAAAAATAATAGGTTCAGATGGCGTGTGGCGTTAGTACCGCAGGGTCGAACGAAACCTAGCGTGCCAATTCTCTAAAGGCAGATAAAACTTGCCTAAAATAGCCGAAATTTATTTATACATTTTTACCCGAGATGGAAACGTAAAATGCACAAAATTAAAAAGCGTGTAATGTGGGCAAATCCAAACAGCGGGATTGTTAAACGAGATATAATTTATACTCGCAATTAAACGCTCACCGAACACCCACGGGGGGAAATTTGGGGTACTATAATATTATATTAATGGATTAATAAAGCAAAAAAATACCCGATTTCAACAGACCGTAACGTTATTAATCATCGACTTAACTTAAATAATTTCCCAAAATACGCTAAATAAAATTATAAATTATAAAAAAGCTAAACTTTATTTGTATATTTTCACTCGTTCCATATATTTGAAAATTTATTCGTAACAAACAGCCAGTTTTAATTCAATGTTAATATACCTTAAGTGTCTTAGTTTTGAGATATATTTATCGGAGAAATTAAGGTTCTTTAAATTGAGTATAGAACGCGTTTCAGTCTTATTTTTAATCTATCTTCATCGTGGAAAAGAAGAAACTGAAAAATAAAAAAGCCGACACCGGTTTTAGGAAGGTATATATTTTGATGGCGGGGTTGGTTTCGTTCATCGTCTTCGAGAGAAGATGAATCCCCGCAGGCCATAGACCTTGTTCCGTAGAAAATAGGAGGCGATTTACATGCAGATGAGTTTAAAAAAATGGGTGTTTCGTCTTATTTCTCTTAAAAAGAGAAAAGCGTAGCAGCCTTTTTTTCCTCTTGAAAAAATATCTTGGGCCCAATTTCAGATATAAATTTCTCGAATGAAACAGTCTTATACATTTACTATTGTTGTAAGTGCGCTAGGCCATACACCTGTATGGATAACGCGTGCTCTGGGGTATCATTTCTCAATATGTTATATTAAATGAAATATTTGATTGGTTTCCATGGAGTCATTGATACCCGTTATGTCATACGTTCCAATGAAGAACGCAATGTGTTCCCTTGGTAGGCATTGTCTAGGTTTAACGCGTGGTAGGTGGATACTTCACTTGTTCTTGGGTTTTGAGCTGTTGTAGCGCAATTTTCGTGTTGAGTTCGTGTTAAGTTAGTGTTTTTTAGGCTGATTTTAAGATTTTGGAACTAACTTTCACCCAGATATCAAGATTTCAAAGCCAGCGTTGGCAAAAATAGGTTTTTGCCGGGACATGTGGGAAAAAACGGAAGAAATTGAAAAAAAACCCTTTTCATGCTAAATCAATCATTGAGTTACTAATTTGGTCATTGCAAATAGGAGATATGAAGAAAAGCCAGAAGAAGAGTGAATAGAATAGAAGAATATCACTGTTTTTATTATTTATTTTTTATTAAATTTTTCCACTAGACGTGAAAAAAACTATGGAAATACGTTTTTCCATACGCTTTTTAACAGGAAAACAACAGGTGGAAAAAACTGCCGATTTCCAGATTTTTAAAATCATATTTTTCTAGAGTTTACGGGATTTGCATGAATGTCGGACCCCTCGGTTCTGACACTAACAGTGCCCACTTAATACTCTAAACAATTCGCCAGTCACACCAATAGAACAGCACCAATATCGACTTTTAAGCAGATGATAAAATCAGATATTATCTTATTTACTCTGGCTTTTGAGATGTAGAAAGTGTAGTCCGAATTCCTTGGCAAATAGTTCATAATTATCATTACCGAAAGAGGCGAAAAGTTTGATTTAGGGTACAAAAGTGTACACTTTTAATTCCAGAACAAGCGAAAAGTACCATCTTCGACATCGGTACATCTTGTTGCATTTTCTCTATACTTCTTAAAGTACCTTAAAAACAGCCTATTAACGGAATATTACGATATAATGTACCTGGCCTCGTCTTTTAACACACTATTACTTAAAAATAAGACGCTTCGGCAATGTTTATTGAGGTTACCCAAGATAACTAATTTGACTAAGCGCTTATTCTGGAGTAGCGTGAAAAAATATTCCTTAAATTGAGATAGCGTTATTTCTTTTCCCATTCAACGATGATATTTCGCAAAAAAAAAAAACGAAATTATCTCCTGGGACAACACACCGCGGGGGGATCGATACGGTTGTGTCATCTCCGATATTTTGGACAATCGCGCCTTGACGACACCAGGGAAGACCAAAATGTGGGACAATATAGGTCTTTCCCTGGATCTTCTCGGAGACGTTCAACGAATTAATTACGTGATTTTCGCAACATCCACCTCAAAGAAATGTTAACGCGCACACTTTCGACCGTGGTTCAAGTAACTTCAAACTATTTGCCAATCGCGTACCTGGGTAATTTCAAATTCTTTGCCAATCGCCTATCCGGCTAATTTCAAATTCTTTGCCAATCGCGTACCTGGGTAATTTCAAATTCTTTGCCAATCGCCTACCTGGGTAATTTCAAATTCTTTGCCAATCGCGTACCTGGGTAATTTCAAATTCTTTGCCAATCGCCTATCCGGGTAATTTCAAATTCTTTGCCAATCGCGTACCTGGGTAATTTCAAATTCTTTGCCAATCGCCTACCTTGGTAATTTCAAATTCTTTGCCAATCGCCTACCTGGGTAATTTCAAATTCTTTGCCAATCGCCTACCTGGGTAATTTCAAATTCTTTGCCAATCGCCTACCTGGGTAATTTCAAATTCTTTGCCAATCGCGTACCTGGGTAATTTCAAATTCTTTGCCAATCGCCTACCTGGGTAATTTCAAATTCTTTGCCAATCGCCTACCCGGGTAATTTCAAATTCTTGGCCAATCGCGTATAATTGTACATGAAATACGTATTATATATACACATATATATAAAACTAATAAAAAAATATGAAACTTATTCATCATATAAGCTAAATTTCGTCCAATTAAACGACTAATATTTTAATGACCTTGCAATTCTTCAGACAGAATATAAAATAGTTTCGAGTCCTACAAAGAAAATCATTCTCAAATAGCGCATTCCACTTGTGAAAATAACAGAGTCCGCTCTCACCAGTACAAGAATCCGAATGGACTAACCGTAAGCCCTGGAAGAGTCCATCGTTTAAATTTATCAGGAGCAAAGCGAGACAAGAGTCTACCCTCAAGAGAGCTCACTTCAGTCATTTGAATCGCGATGCTTCGAGAGAGAAAAAAATTGAATATTCATGTACCGGATAATTTATTAATTTTCTTCCCCTTTGGGTAGAGCTTGTCCTACATACATAAGAACGACAAATTCACGAAATAGCAATTAATAAAAATGTATTTTTTTTATATACAGCCACATGACGCCCCCCTCTTGTTAATTCTGTCGAAGGGCCGATTGTCAGCTAGCCCTAGTTTCTCAAAGCGGGGTAAAAATAATCCGAGGTGGCGCAGACGTCTAAAAAACAGCGCCACCATCCGCGTGATTTGGAAATCGTTTTAATTTACCCAATGCAATTGCGAAGACTTTCGATTTTTTCTCAGACATTTTTTCCCGGTCGTAGTGTTTACATTAGCAGAATGAAGACGTTCATTAAAACGTATTCTCCATTTAGTCTGACCCACATTTCAGAAGTCAATAGATACGATCATCCCAGCGGCAATAACTTTCTCTGTTTAACCAAAGTGAAAAACCCTGAATGTAGGCTTCACGGATGGTTATCAATTGTTAAAAAAATCGAAACTTCCGGGCCCCAGAGTCACCGAATTGGAAAAACCACAACCAGTGGCGGATTAGCTACCATCCGGGGACCCTAGGCTTCAACTTCACTAGGCTCCCTCTAGGCTTCAACTTCACTAGGCTCCCTCTAGGCTTCAACTTCACTAGGCTCCCTCTAGGCTTCAACTTCACTAGGCTCCCTCTAGGCTTCAACTTCACTAGGCTCCCTCTAGGCTTCAACTTCACTAGGCTCCCTCTAGGCTTCAACTTCACTAGGCTCCCTCTAGGCTTCAACTTCACTAGGCTCCCTCTAGGCTTCAACTTCACTAGGCTCCCTCTAGGCTTCAACTTCACTAGGCTCCCTCTAGGCTTCAACTTCACTAGGCTCCCTCTAGGCTTCAACTTCACTAGGCTCCCTCTAGGCTTCAACTTCACTAGGCTCCCTCTAGGCTTCAACTTCACTAGGCTCCCTCTAGGCTTCAACTTCACTAGGCTCCCTCTAGGCTTCAACTTCACTAGGCTCCCTCTAGGCTTCAACTTCACTAGGCTCCCTCTAGGCTTCAACTTCACTAGGCTCCCTCTAGGCTTCAACTTCACTAGGCTCCCTCTAGGCTTCAACTTCACTAGGCTCCCTCTAGGCTTCAACTTCACTAGGCTCCCTCTAGGCTTCAACTTCACTAGGCTCCCTCTAGGCTTCAACTTCACTAGGCTCCCTCTAGGCTTCAACTTCACTAGGCTCCCTCTAGGCTTCAACTTCACTAGGCTCCCTCTAGGCTTCAACTTCACTAGGCTCCCTCTAGGCTTCAACTTCACTAGGCTCCCTCTAGGCTTCAACTTCACTAGGCTCCCTCTAGGCTTCAACTTCACTAGGCTCCCTCTAGGCTTCAACTTCACTAGGCTCCCTCTAGGCTTCAACTTCACTAGGCTCCCTCTAGGCTTCAACTTCACTAGGCTCCCTCTAGGCTTCAACTTCACTAGGCTCCCTCTAGGCTTCAACTTCACTAGGCTCCCTCTAGGCTTCAACTTCACTAGGCTCCCTCTAGGCTTCAACTTCACTAGGCTCCCTCTAGGCTTCAACTTCACTAGGCTCCCTCTAGGCTTCAACTTCACTAGGCTCCCTCTAGGCTTCAACTTCACTAGGCTCCCTCTAGGCTTCAACTTCACTAGGCTCCCTCTAGGCTTCAACTTCACTAGGCTCCCTCTAGGCTTCAACTTCACTAGGCTCCCTCTAGGCTTCAACTTCACTAGGCTCCCTCTAGGCTTCAACTTCACTAGGCTCCCTCTAGGCTTCAACTTCACTAGGCTCCCTCTAGGCTTCAACTTCACTAGGCTCCCTCTAGGCTTCAACTTCACTAGGCTCCCTCTAGGCTTCAACTTCACTAGGCTCCCTCTAGGCTTCAACTTCACTAGGCTCCCTCTAGGCTTCAACTTCACTAGGCTCCCTCTAGGCTTCAACTTCACTAGGCTCCCTCTAGGCTTCAACTTCACTAGGCTCCCTCTAGGCTTCAACTTCACTAGGCTCCCTCTAGGCTTCAACTTCACTAGGCTCCCTCTAGGCTTCAACTTCACTAGGCTCCCTCTAGGCTTCAACTTCACTAGGCTCCCTCTAGGCTTCAACTTCACTAGGCTCCCTCTAGGCTTCAACTTCACTAGGCTCCCTCTAGGCTTCAACTTCACTAGGCTCCCTCTAGGCTTCAACTTCACTAGGCTCCCTCTAGGCTTCAACTTCACTAGGCTCCCTCTAGGCTTCAACTCCACTAGGCTCCCTCTAGGCTTCAACTCCACTAGGCTCCCTCTAGGCTTCAACTCCACTAGGCTCCCTCTAGGCTTCAACTTCACTAGGCTCCCTCTAGGCTTCAACTTCACTAGGCCCCCTCTAGGCTTCAACTTCACTAGGCTCCCTCTAGGCTTCAACTTCACTAGGCTCCCTCTAGGCTTCAACTTCACTAGGCTCCCTCTAGGCTTCAACTTCACTAGGCTCCCTCTAGGCTCCCACTTCACTAGGCTCCCTCTAGGCTCCCACTTCACTAGGCTCCCACTTCACTAGGCTCCCTCTAGGCTTCAACTTCACTAGGCTCCCTCTAGGCTTCAACTTCACTAGGCTCCCTCTAGGCTTCAACTTCACTAGGCTCCCTCTAGGCTTCAACTTCACTAGGCTCCCTCTAGGCTTCAACTTCACTAGGCTCCCTCTAGGCTTCAACTTCACTAGGCTCCCTCTAGGCTTCAACTTCACTAGGCTCCCTCTAGGCTTCAACTTCACTAGGCTCCCTCTAGGCTTCAACTTCACTAGGCTCCCTCTAGGCTTCAACTTCACTAGGCTCCCTCTAGGCTTCAACTTCACTAGGCTCCCTCTAGGCTTCAACTTCACTAGGCTCCCTCTAGGCTTCAACTCCACTAGGCTCCCTCTAGGCTTCAACTCCACTAGGCTCCCTCTAGGCTTCAACTCCACTAGGCTCCCTCTAGGCTTCAACTCCACTAGGCTCCCTCTAGGCTTCAACTTCACTAGGCTCCCTCTAGGCTTCAACTTCACTAGGCTCCCTCTAGGCTTCAACTTCACTAGGCTCCCTCTAGGCTTCAACTTCACTAGGCTCCCTCTAGGCTTCAACTTCACTAGGCTCCCTCTAGGCTTCAACTTCACTAGGCTCCCTCTAGGCTTCAACTTCACTAGGCTCCCTCTAGGCTTCAACTTCACTAGGCTCCAACTTCACTAGGCTCCAACTTCACTAGGCTCCAACTTCACTAGGCTCCAACTTCACTAGGCTCCAACTTCACTAGGCTCCAACTTCACTAGGCTCCAACTTCACTAGGCTCCAACTTCACTAGGCTCCAACTTCACTAGGCTCCAACTTCACTAGGCTCCAACTTCACTAGGCTCCCTCTAGGCTTCAACTTCACTAGGCTCCCTCTAGGCTTCAACTTCACTAGGCTCCCTCTAGGCTTCAACTTCACTAGGCTCCTTCTAGGCTTCAACTTCACTAGGCTCCCTCGAGCTTTTGGCCAGTGCCGGCACTTAGTTAGGTGGCCTACTCAGCCTATCGATTAACGCACCACTGACCACTCCGGCGTTTGAAAAATCTTGGTAAAAACTCATGATAACAGATCCGGACCATCTTACTCCGTTTATTTTTACAGTCCTATTTCCAACGCCAAAATTATTAAAATTCAAGCGCTGGTGTGGCCCTAGAATCTGCGCGAAAACGACAAAAAGTCCAACAAACTTTAGAGGGATAAAAATCGTAAAACTAAACTATTAAATTTAACTCGGTACTTCAGTCACTAGGCTAAAATCAAACTGAAGACTACATATAAATCATTAAATTATTGCCGCCAAAGCCAGATGAAGCTATAATACGTAGAAATAGTCGTTTACGAAGGTCGAAGATATTCTTGCGCTAATGGACCGTAAGTTAAACCCAAAGTCAATGTCTATATATTGCCGAGGTCTATTGTCAAAGTTGTATCCGTAAAGGGCGGATTTATTTGGCTTTCAGTCAATCTACAAGATAATGGTCTTCTCCCGTGTATGACGTATTGGTAACGATGTTACACACTAATTCCTCCCCCCAAACGTTAATGATACAGCTGTAATAACAACCTATAATTAGCAAAAGCTTAGCCGAAAATATATACTTTAGAAATACGAAATAATTATAGTATTCTACACTAAAACAAAATTTATTAATACTTAAAAATTTTATAAATAAATATTTTATATATTTTACCATTATAATTTATTAAATATTATTTATACAAAAACATAAATAAATTTACCTAACCAATAATTTAATAAATAACTTTACCTAACCATCAATTTAATAAATAACTTTACCTGACCATCAATTTAATAAATAACTTTACCTGACCATCAATTTAATAAATAACTTTACCTGACCATCAATTTAATAAATAACTTTACCTGACCATCAATTTAATAAATAACTTTACCTGACCATCAATTTAATAAATAACTTTACCTGACCATCAATTTAATAAATAACTTTACCTAACCATTAATTTCATAAATAACTTTACCTAACCATTAATTTCATAAATAACTTTACCTAACCAATTAATTTAATAAATAACTTTACCTAACCATTAATTTAATAAATAACTTTACCTAACCAATTAATTTAATAAATAATTATAAATATCTTACCATTAAAATTGAAGGTATTAATCCTCCCGCTACAATCCGGACGAAACGTTTAAATCACTTTCAAACAACATTACGAATATGAAATTTAAATAATTTCTATTCCGCAAAAGCAAACCGCGAAATGTAGACAATGGGGCGACGGGTGGATGATCCAAAACTATCAGATACCGGAACAGGATAAACGGAGAAGCGAACAAAAGACCGACCGTTCTTCGTACGGCACCCCGAGCTATTGAAATGAAAATTCGCTTCATACAATATAAAATGATTAAAACAAGCAAACGGCTACGTAAACATCACGTCATATCCGTTATGAAGGACGATTGAAAAACAGGTCCATCAATTTCGTTCGCACCTCGATCTGAACGCGCGCTATTTTTTCCAAGAAATTTTAACGCTTTTTAAATAACGTATAAAAAGAAATAGGCATGGCGTAATTGCTATTGTCGCACGACGAAATTTTTGGGTTGGGTTGGGTTGGAAAATTAAACTGAAGAAATTAAAGATTCATAGCCCAGCTATTTTTGAAATTTGTCTTTTAATGAAAATAAAATATTCCACTGTGTATAATAAGAAGTAGTTTTATTATACACAGTGGACTAATTTATTTTCATTACTACATGTATAAGTGCCAAAATGTCTTCAAAAATGTGTCTTTTTTTCAACCAAAATAAATATAAATCGCAGGGTCTCCGCTTAATTTAAGTTGGATATTGACCGTAAAATTCAATACCGCGTTATGTCACCGATAACAATTATTTCAACAAGAAAACATTTTTATAAATATAAGTTTTGTACTTTCTTTCTTGGAATTACGTTTTTGTTTTAAATAATATTTTTTTGTATTAAATAATATATATTGTAGCAAGAATGTCTTTACTTATAATGTTACCCAAGACCACTAAAGCAGTCGCCACTAATAAATCAATAGATGTTTTTCAAAGGCACAATTTTCCAATAAGAGCACAACTTACTCAAGCTCTCGTAGAAAAATCATTATGTTCATTTACTTAGACAAATTATCCGTTTTTTTTGTCCAATCGTTTTATTTTAAACAGGGTTTCCATGATCTTTTAAATGTAAAAGCGAATGCTAGTACGAACTTGTAGGAGTGCGGATCGTAAAGAGCTAAAGCTACGTCTACAAGTTTTCCTTTCACGTTTTCGAGGGGTAGCTTAACCCGTCTGCTCTTGGGTACTTGAATGCATTCTTGATTGTAAGTCTAATTAAAATACGTAACGCAATTTGTATCCCTTTGTTAATGGTTATAATATGTGAATATTTTAAAACTTCACGTCCTATTTATGAAATATTCCACAGAAGTTAAAGGTCACACGCGAATACTGAAATCTGTTTTTTTAGGACAACAGATATCAGATTGCGAAGCGGCGACAATTTGTTCATTAAGACAGTACTTTTTATTAGCACAGCCGGTTCGTAGAAATCTAGTCGTGTCAAAACTTCGAAAAGTGAAAGGGAATTGAAACATTTCAAAGTGACAATTATATATTAGAAATCGAGGAATCGAAGTTCGGAATGTCAACTTCGACTCCTCCCCCCAGTCTCCCTTTACCGTCGATATTTTTGCGTCACTTTGATTGCAAAATTAGACATTTGTGGGCGGAGATCAGTAATTATTGAAATAAGATATTTAACTTTGGATATAGTGGGACAAGGCTTCAACCGTTAAAATTTAATTTTTCTCCGCAAAGCGATTTGTGTTATTAATTATTTTAGGATTGAGTTTCAGACAGTACAGGGTTCAGGCGCCATTCAGAACGTCAATTCGACGCTGTTTGTCGTCAGGAAGTTGATAATATACTACCGCCGGTACGCCCCCCCCTTACAAATTGTTTTTAAAAGCAACTGTCCCACATTTAAATAACGCGTTGAAATCCATCTTCTATTTGTAAAAATAGGCCAAACGTGTTTTAACAGTCTCTCTACAAAGCACAATGGAAGCGGTAGAGGCTCTAGGGTAAGCTGCTGTAGGCTACGATCTTCTGGAATTTACAAAATACTCAGATTTGTTAAAGCTAGGAGCAACAAACACAAGGAGAATGCAGCTAGCCTTTAAACACGCTAACGCAGTGTTGTGTACAAATTTCATTGGACGAGCTTTTTCACTGAACGTTTTATAGAAAGGGGGAAGACAACTTCCGAATTTCCCCCTTCCGACGGCAGCAGGCGCTAAAGCGTCTAACCAATGAGAAATGTACGCAAAAAATGCACAACTTTTGACAGGTTGCGTTCTCCTTGCGTGGGGTGCTGTGTTTGTTGCTCCTAGGTTAAATGAAGTATTGATAAATCAGCAAAACTATGTAAATGTACCGCTAAAAGACAATCGACGTGTGAAAGCTTAGCGACGCTATTGCTGTAAAACAAAATTGCATTCGACACTGAGAAGTATACAAAAAGAAAAATTTATTTCTAAAAATAAATGATAATCCTATCAATTTCAATAGAATATAAACACCTAAGTTAAGAGTTACCCAAATATCAATCGCGGTCAAATTTAACATCGATTACGTATGAAAGGAATGAAATTGTATAAGAATGAAGAGAGAAAAAACACCTTTCAAAAATTCTTGAAATGTGTGTCACAAACGATAGCGAAAACTGGAAAAGATGGGCAATGTCTGATTAAAGAGAGAGTGAATCTGATCTTCACTTTTACAAATTCCACCGAAAAAAAAACACGTTAATTGGAAGGGGGTTAAATACCATTTAATGGGTCCTAGCTCTTAATTCAACCCCTCCGAATAAAATCCACATTCTTCGGAGTATGAGAGAGAGAGAAAAAACCACCTCGTTGAAAATGTACGCTTTGATATTACACACGCATGTATAAAAAATAAAGATAGTCATTTGTAGGGCAAGAGCAAAGGATAAGTACAGAAATTCTTAAGAATTTTTCAAAGTCTCGTCGTGCCCGGGGCGGGTTTACCATATAAAACGAACCAACCAAATGATAGTGAAAATAAAACTAGATTTATATTTATACGCGTTAGATACGCGTGATATATGTACATTATACTTTTATTTTCGTTCGCGAAGTAACGAGCACCCAGCGGACGATATATATATAAATTCTCGCGTAAAAAACATGATCAAAGAACGGTTTAGGCTTAGAGTAAAAAAAGCTAATTTCCTCATTGCCATAAAGGTTCAATCAGCCACAAGGCATTTCTTAGGAAAATAATTTGAATGCCTTTTTTAAACATTTCACAAAAAGGATACGTCAGTGTTTTCTGGGTATAAACGTTAATACAGCTTAAATGGCCGTCGATTTCGCAATAACAAATTACCACAAACATGTAAGACTAAATTCAACCGTTGCAGCGGTCACGAATTTACCATAAAATTATTAAGAAAATAGTAATAGAAGACCGATCCTACCAATTTGAGGTTCACAAATTCTTAAGAAAGGTTTGAAGGAAATTATTTTTTTTTAAACGTAGTAAAGTTATAGCATTTAATGTAACGATTTGAATATAGTGGCTCAAAGTATTTTTAAATTATTAAGTACAGACTTAAATTCTAGGCATATAAACGTAAAAAACATCTCTAATAGTTGTTCAGAAGTTAATGTTCGTACCTTAATAATCCAGGAAAACACCGGTAAATACAGGTGTATATAATAATTTAATTAATATGTACCAGAAGTTGATAATATAACACTTTCGAAGTATGCATATATACTGTGTATAGAAAAGTTGTACTATCGCAGACTCCCCGCTAATGCGGAGCTAACTAACTTTCTAAAACTATTACAGACCGGGTTGGCAAAAACAGGTTTTTGCCGGGACATGTGAGAAAAACTGGTAAAAAGCGGAAAAAACTCTTTTCATGCTAAATTAATCATTGATATATCTATTAAGTGACTAATTTGGTCATTTCAAATAGGAGAGATACTGCTTTTATTATTTATTTTTTATTGAATTTGCCACTAGAGGTGGAAAAAACCATGGAAGTACGATTTTCCACACTGTTTTTAACAGGAAAACAATAGGTGGAATAAACCTCCGGAAAAATCTAGCTTTTTCCACCCGGTTTTTTCCACCCTTGGCAAAATTGTGCCAACCCTGATTACAGACTAAATATAGTTTATAAATAAGTAAATATTTCCAGATAGGATAATTTTCACATTTTACATATTACGTATTTTCAATACAACGGGGTATTTTTCAATGGTGTATGTAATTCGCGTTAATTGAACACTGTTTCGAACCCGAGTTTCATTTTTAAGACATCGATGAAAACTTATCATGCAAGATATTTCATATACCATAAAATTATTAAAGTTGTTAAAATCTTTTATTAATTAAAGTTTTGTTTAAATGCCTTCATTTTTGACCAACAGGGATACTTCTTTGGGAAGAATATTTTTGTACACTTCTGTATATATATATAGAGAGACACAGACGATGCAAAATAATACGTGTCCCGTACGTATATCATAAAAATCAAAATCACGAAAATAAGAATCTTTTAACAACCGGTTTCCGTATTGATTAGATTTTAAATACAGCCTTTTCTTTCAATTATATCATGTACTTTCTAAAAGAAAAACGGAGATTATTTATTCATTGGAGAGTCCGATTTCCAAGGTGAAAATCGTAGTCATTGCCGAAACTCAGGGGCCCAAAAACAACCTTTACATAGAATTTCATGCAAATTTACCTTCGAATTTACCGCAATATCTAAAACCTATAAATCTAGCAATTAGAATTAACCGTTTTAAATATTTTTGGCCTAGAAAAAGTAATAAAATGAGGGCGCACAAGGTAGATACTTTAACAATAGATACTGTATGGGCTATATAAGTTTTTAATAATTTTTGGAAATAAGAAGAAAATAAAACACGTATCTCAATGGCGATTGCCAACACCTTAAATGTTCAAAAGGGCTACGTGGAATGGCAGGGCGTATACCCCTAAATTCCGCGGCCAAGATTCGAAAAATCGACCCTACAATAATTCTACGAAATTTTGTTATGCAAAACTAGTTTAAAGAGAGTAAAAAATTTAAACTAAAATATATTTAACACGCGCTTAAAATTTGTCTTCGGACAAAGATTGGTCAGGATTATTTAATTCAAAATTGGTTTGATATATAACTCAACGTCGGATTCGACCCAAGGACGACCTGGCATTTAAAAGGAAGGCCCACATCGCCCCTCCCCTTCTTTATACAAATTATCAGTTAATCTTGAAGTAAGACTAGTTTTAAGATGGTTAACTATACAATATCGTCCTTCCGAATCAGAGGACATGATACAATTACTATGAGATCATTGGGCTCAATGAAAGGTCAATTTCCAGTGACTCGCCCACTAAAAAATGGGTGAATTTGTCCCGCAGGTATACGTAGGTGTTGAAATACAAATTAACGGATTAAAATCAGCGTGAGCTTCATAGGCAGTTTAAATAAACTAAAGTAACGTTCGGACTATGCAATTTTATCGGTGCTAATTAGTTCGCGTCCGATGAATCAACTAGTTGGCCTCCTTACGTTGTTCACAACTTTCCACTGAAAAATGCATCTACATTCAATTTTGGTGGGTCGTAAAAGAGGACTAACGTTTTGGGTTCATCCTGTTGGATTATCGGGATTTTTAATTGTCCTATTTCCTTTGAAAATTATATCTTTTAAATAAAAATCCATAACCATTGTGTTTTTAATAATAACCATATATACTAAGCAGATGACCGGTCAAAGGTTACGTAGTCACCTAAACGAAAAACGTGAGTTGATCCCCAAATTAGTGTATCAACTTTGCTGAATACGCTGCTTATTTCATTACAAATGAGATGGACCCATTTCCTTAAAGTTTACCCGCAGAAACGTATACTGTATTATTTCCATTTCAAACTACGATAAACGGGGTTTTCAATTATAATTTAATAGATATATTTCTACGTACTAAATACGCAGAGACAATTGCGGAATCCAAATACCTTTTCCCTACAGCGAACGAGAAAAAATATTTTACAATTTACCCTTTCATTCGCCAAGATAGGTATATTTCTCCCGGGGCTTCAACAACACCGCGTCTTAGCAGCGCAATAGTAGCAAATGATTTCCCCTAAATTTATTTAATCCCAGGTTTTTTTCTCTTAAGATTTTTAAGACGAAGTTATTATACCGAAAGTTTACGAAGTAACTAATAAAGGGGCTTACCTATTTCGTTCGAGGAATTCGCAGTTAAGGGTTGTAATCGCTTCCTAAAAATTATTATTGATAGCCGTTCCAATTTTACTACAGTACTCCTTTTTTCTAGGTATTTAATTCGGAGGAGTGTCAGACTTTGGGAGCCAGCCTAAAAGACCACGCGAGCTACTTCCTGAACAGATTTTTCTACGGAGAAACGATTTCAGTCCGAACTGCTAATAATTTAAACGCGAAGTGTCTAGGGAAATTTTATAGTACAATTTTTATTTCTTATATTTTCATTCTCGTATAGTTTTTGAAAGTATATTGCACGTAGGAATGTCGGAGATTACACACGGTGATTCATAGCTTAAATAACCCTAATTTTCTTACATGTAGAAGGCCTTTTCCCCCACTATTGTCGAAGGTCAAATGAAACACTAAAATAGGTTATAAACAAAAGTTTGCTTCGCGCATCGAAACTCTCGTAGAATTTTGTATTTTGAAATCGAGTTTAAATCGAAGCCATTTGTTATTTGTTATTGGAATATTATCAAAGATAAAGTTAACAGCGTAAATAAAAGTAACCTTGATTTACTTGAATTTAATATAAAATGTGCCGGAACTATGTTACGTTATTGTACAGGAAAATGAGTAATATGATTAAATCAGGGACGGTTATTAAAAATGAACAGAACCCTAATTTAAATCGTATAAACCAAATCACATTTTGCTTACATGAAAATATCTAATGAAGTCATTAGAGGTTCGATTTAAATGCCTATTTATACTAGATTAAATAATTTAAATTTTGGCGCCATCTAGTAAAACTTGGGGTTTTTAAAAATCGAACCTTCAATGGCGTTACCCATAGCAAAGGATCTTCTCACTAAATGTGTATTGGTCCACAGTATAAGTAGCTTTCCTAGTTCCGTTGATATTTTTAATGAACTAAAAATGAACAGTTGGCGCCATCTGGTAAGACTTCAGTTATTTAAAATTCGGTCTCTAATGGCGTTACCCCCGTCACAGGATCTTTTCTCTGGGCTTCCTAAATATGCATTGGTTTTTAGAACTCTCCAAGTTCCGTTGATATTTTAAGAAGGTGTTTTTATGAAATAAAAAAAAAATAGTTGGCGCCATCTGGTAAGACTTCAGTTATTTAAAAATATGTCTCTAATGGCGTTACCCCTGTCAAAGGATCTTTTCTCTGGGCTTCCTAAATATGTATTGGTCCTTCAAACTTTCCAAGTTCCGTTTATATTTTGAAGAAGGTGGGCTAATGAATTTTAAGACTAGAACTGGCGAGAGAGATAGTAAAGTGTTTGATTGTGGGAAACGTTTTTCCTTCTCATTTAAAGAAAACAAAAGGTCAGGATTGCGTGACTGTCCGTTGAGTGGACACGCTTGAAGACCGCCACTCCGCACCGCAAGCTTTCTTTTCTCCTCGATTCATACGGCTACCGAAACTGTCTTTAAGAAGCCGCGATTGTCTCTAAGGTCTCCGTCTCTACACCACGTAAAGAACAATCAAATTGAAAAGGCTCTAATTTGCGAGAAGTCAAACTAAGGAAGATGGCTTCATCCCCTCCAAAAAAAAAACCTAAAAAAAACAGAGGCTTGAAACTATAGAATTTTCTTGGAAATTAAAGTTACAGCTCTGAAACTATTTTTTATAAATGATATTTGAACCGATCAGGCCCCAGTGAAGACATTGCTGCGGGACACGAGAGTTGTAGACTAAGTACCTTCGCCATCCGAGTCACGTAGAGACCATCATAGATAATATGACATACCTTAAATGAAGGAAATGCCACAAAGTATTATTCGAAGTAATTAAAGATAATATGGACAATTTCTTTCTTGAGTAAATGGAGAATGATACAGGGTATATTCGAAGAGTGGAATTCTGTCACCAAAATGATAAACGGTATCGTTGGCATATCCGCCGGAAATGGCTAATAGTTTTATACGCGCGCGCCCTTTTTTTAATTATCCAAATTATTTTAATTGAAAAGTGGATATATGGCGAGCCAGGGCTATGTTTTTTAATTTAAAAAATTTTGATTAAAATCGGTTTTTTATTGATTTTGAAGCATTTTGTGCCTCTTTCTTATGAAAATTAAAATTAACCTTACTATTTGTAATTTAGTTTGCTCCAAACTGACATTGCTATAATAGGCATACTTTGATCAAAATTTTGAAAATAACTATGTAAACTGGGATATCAATTTCTTAAAATTTATTTAAATCAGACAACACTGTGGCAAAGAAAACCGCTATTTTCAAGTAAAACGTGGAGTCGTGGACCCAACCACACTGTCTCCTGCTAGTTTGTTAGTAAGCAGTATATTGAATTTTCAAAAATACCATCTCGCATCATGTTGTTAATCATAGTCTAATTTAAGTTGGTATTTATTTATGAAGTTTTACCAGAACTGTTTATATATTAACCAAATAGATCAATTAAATATTGAAATCTGAGAGATGGAGCAGGTATTCCACTTAAAATATCGTTTGATTTTGGGCGAGGGGTTATTCACTGTTGCAAAATTTTGTACACCTGATTTCAGAATTCACTTTGGATTTAACGTTATGAAAGCTACTGATTTGAAGTGATTTCAGTGATTTCACTGCTGATTTGTAAACCTGATTTCAAAAGTGGTTAACCCCTCGATTTTGGGATAAATGCAGGTTACCTTAGATCTTAAAAATAGACAATAAACAGGGCGGCGATTGAAAATACCAAATAAAACCAAAAAACCGAAACAGGTAGCTCGATTTAATTCGCATTATTATTGAAGTCTTAATAGTGTTTTAATTTGTCGAATTTGTTATCAATTAGCTATTAACTACACTAGTTGGGAGTATTTTACATTATACCTTAGATATATTATACCTTAAATATACCATACAAATCAACCTAATTGCTCAACAACTGCAAGTATCAAACGAATGTAGGAAAGGATCATGTTGAATTCAGTGGAGGCGCCAGGATATGACATAGAAAAGAGACTATTTTTTGGGGCCCTTAAAAGGATTTTTGGGTCCCTTTATTTCCTAAATGCTAAACCTAGCAACAGTGATTTATACTTCATTTCAAGGCTCCATATTATACATTTCTGTAGACTTTTAAGGAATTAAAAAGATGGGCAACAATGGTTTTTGCTCCGCCCCATATCCCTGGCGCCGCCACTGAAAGAATTGAGGAATTTGCAATTTTTGGGTACGGGATTTCGAATCTCAGTGATTTAAAGAAATAAGAAACTGATTTCGAGATTTTGGATCTGATTTTCAGATTGATTTCAAGATCTTTAAAATAATTTTTCACTATGTGTGTACTCTATTTGTACGGATGTCATACCCATCACTACTACAGTCACCTACTATACTACTCAGTAATTTAATAGAACTACGTAGCATTAACCATTGCTGTCATGTAGGTATACAATTTTCCTTCAAAAACTTTCAATGACGTCACTGTGTCAAGTCCCTATAGTGAGCAGTAATGGCGGCGATGGCGGCGCCCACTTTTTGGCGCGTAACTAACTTGTAAGTCTATAGGGATACGTCTAAATAAGAACGCTGATGAAATAACGGAAAACGATTTAATGCGCAGATAGATCGGAAACTTGCTCATCCGCAAAAGCATTAAAAATTGCAATTGTTTTGTCGGAAATTTCGTGAATGAGAAAATAAGCGATTGCACGAATGATTTTGCGCAATCTTCTATTTTGTTTTCATCAATTTCTTTAATATAATATTTATGGAAGCTTAACTTCCATAAAATTATCATTAGAAACCTGCCGGATTCGCCAAAAAGCGCTATTCTCTTCGAGTTCTCAATCAAACTAGTCAATTTGAACATGGACAGAATGGCGCCGAGGTTTGAAAGGCGTTATAGACACGAGGAGTCATGTATACATCGCTTATAGCAGTAAAACTATACAGATATTTTCATCTTAAAAGAAGATTGGGACTGTTCTTTAAGACAAGCTGAGCTGGACCATTTTACGCAATGGGCACTGTGCCCAGGGCTTACGAACAGATTTGCCACAATATTATCAAATTCAAATTCGTGTTTCTGACCATTTTAAGTAATTTTCACTTTTACAGAAGTTAATAAATTTAATCAACTTACATTTCAGTACAAAAAACCTTACCAAGATCTAAATAATAATAGCTGAATTTGCCATAGATCTAGACTAAAATTACCTAGAAAGTGTTAAATTTCCGAAACCTTTCAGGCCCATTTTTAATTTCCGACTTTTCCCTGACATGTGGCAACCCTGACGAAGGTTTGAAGGGGAGTTGAAAAGTTCGAAACGGCCTACGAAGTTTGGAAAAATTCAATAAAAAATGTTGAAATAGGGCCTATATAATAGCACGGCACTGAAGACCAAACTCTTAAACAGAACTTGAATTAATATTAATTAATGTTCATAGTAACAACAATACGAATAGGTTTTTAAGTGATTCAAGTAAAATTATTTAATTCAATGAAACAAACCTTCGCGGGCTCGAGACAGTTTTCAATGGGTGTCACATTGAAGACAGTGGCGGTGGAATAGGATGATATAGGGGTACATTGGAACCAGCAGATTTCATTCGGGGGTACAATAAACGTATTTGTACCCGGAATTCGGAATCCCGAGGACGAAACACGAAAACCACGAGAAAGAATAAATGTTTGAACAAAGCCATTTAATCGATTACATTGCGTGGACCGAAGCCGTGGGGACAATATTAACAAATGGATTTTAGTCACAATATGTTTAGAAAAGTTTTGGTAATTGATTGATTTCAAAAACTTCGCTGTAACCAAATTCTGTATATTTTTAAAGGCCTAGGTTTTCTTTTGCCTGTCCCCCTTTAAATTAGGCCAACATGTTCAGCGGTTGGCCTACCACCAGGGAATTTGGGCTCCACTAAGTTAATTTAAAGGGGGACAGGCAGAAAAAACATAGGCCTTTAAGGAATTTAAAAGTTAACCATAAACGTTTTCGTTAATTTTTTTGAACCCCTTTAAAATTTCAAGTTTTTAATAACCTTATGACGTAGTAAGAGATATTATAAGCTTCGGATGAAAGCAATTAAAATGAATTGTACAACGAGAGCTTTACGCTCAGCCCCTAGATAGCAATCTCTTTAACGAACTTTAATTTGAAAATTAAATTCGAATGCCCACACGGGCACAATTCGAAAAGTATTTTAGGGAGGAAGGGAGGGTAGAAACCCGGCAGAGCGTGACCACTGAAGAGGGTAACGTTTAAAATTCAAGGGCCATATAGTCTCGAGCATCTTAAAGAGAACGCTAGTCAGCAATTATTTTAAAAACGGCGGCAATTATTCCAAGCACGGGCTGATTTCGGGATGAAAGGGAAAGGGAAAGGCTGGCGGAGTTGGCGAGCATCTTCGCGGATAATAATAATATTATGTATTATGTTAATCATTTCTTATTTAAAAAACAGCCACCTTTCGTTCCCTTCATTCTTCATTTTAATTGGCGAAGTTTCCAACGCCGAGACCTCGAGACGTTATATAATTTAAAATGAAAGTTTAAGCACCAATATTCCCTACGCGAGATAAGATTTCAGACCAGCTTTTCCAGATGTACGCGTTCACGATAACACCTACGATGCTTAAGCTATTTGTACGGGTAATGATAAACCAAAGGATAAAGTATCTGACGGTTATTTTATACGGAAGAATTGGCGAAAAGGGAAATTATGCTCGTTTATCAAATTTCTCGTCAATTTGAATCAACTCCTTTCTATTGAGAAAAGCCGGTCTTTTATAGACATATCTTCATTATTTAAATTTATTTAATACCAGTATTTTCGAACTCCCTCGTAAAATGCGCCCTTTTTTTGGGGGGAAAAAGAGACTTTTGGAAAAAATTTATTTATTACACAAACATCTCAATTATGAAATTTCCAAATGTATTTTGGCTTGATTTGTTCATCATAAGGACATGGTGTTGTAAAACCAATGCCATCGATGCCAACTGGAAAAGCTACGCGTATTTAGTCTATGGGGCTGACAAAATGTCTAAAAAAGGGGCGGTTGAACACCTGGTTATTTACAACGCCAGCTGGGGATTTGTGGCTTTAAACCATTTAACGCTCACTTTGACGTTCACGTGGTTAAAAAAGACTGTCTACCCCAGTTTTGTCACCTCTGGCATCACTTAAAATTATTTTCAAAAACGACAGTACGACTCCTTACTTTTTCTCCGTGATACGCTCAATAGATTATGCGATAAAAATAATAAAAACACGCGTTTTCCTATATTTTCTCAAAGTTTAAATTCGATTTTCTTTAAACTCGATTTGTTATTTACTTCCGGTAAGTCTAAAAATACGAATATTAAACGATTTCGGTAAATCGCAAAATACATAAACGGGCCCGCAAGTATTTGTTATAAAAATATGAAGTCAAAATTATTCATTTTTTAAAAGGAAGAGTAAATTGGCGTGGGAGTAGTCGTGCTTGGCATTCACGTGAAAGTTAGCCATCTTTCCCCTTTCACCCCCTCTTCTTAAGAGGGAAAATTTATTTTCCTTCAAGAGCAGCTGGCTGGCTATTTCATGGTCACTAGCTGCGCCAATGAAAAAGGGGCCCGTTCGCACTGGGCTATTTACGGGGTATTCCCCGGATTACCATTCCCACACTAGCTATTATTATCCCACTCCTTTGAGTGTGAAAAATAAAGTTGATTCATATTCATAAGCTTTACACGTTTCGCAGAGTGGCCACAATTTGTTTTAAGATTTAAATTTGATTTTTACGGGTTTTCCATGACCAATTTTTACAGATTTTTCACGACATTTTCTAAGCTGAAATTTCGCAATTAATTTATATCTTAGTTAAATGATCGTCTCCATAAATTTCGCAAGCTAAACTTTAAATTACCTTACTTTTTTCTCACACTTTTTGTACCAATTCGTTTGACTTTTTAGGCTTATTTTCGCTCGCTTATTTTTAAATACCCGACTTTTACTCATTCCCTGACACTTTGTAACAATGGTGGTGGAGTGGTTAGCACTTTCGCTTTGCAGCAAGAGGAGCCGGGTTCGATCCCAGCTTGTGACACTGGTGTAAGGGGTTTTCCCCGAGCTCTTCGGTTTCCTCTTCCATAAAAACTTGTTTAGGTTAACGGTAATAGTTAGTGTAGGGAGCTGTTGGCTCGCGTGGTATGAAGGGCTTGCCACCACCCTCCTACGCATTGTCACCCGGCCAACTGAATTAATGGCTTGAAAAGTCACTTTATGACTTGGGTATTAGCCTAGCTGATTATTATTGGTATTAGGGAGGCTATTCTGTAAAAATCAAAATTGACAATACACGTGTGGAGAAGAAGCTGCTATCGAAATATCGAACTATCGGGCGTATTGGTCAAATTCAAAATAGTAGCCGCCTGTAATGCCGACGTAAGTAACTTTAATTAAATGTTTCGACATACGGTCAATGGTGCCAATTTAAGTCTTGGGCACCAAAAAGGAACGGGTATTTTACGTCCACTTAAGCATTTAGTTTATGATTTGATTAAAATACCGGATATAACGTAACATACTGCCACTACTTAAAATTGCACTTACACAATCGATAGTTTGATTTCTCGATATCCGCCCCTTCTCCACATGCGCATTGCCATTTTTGAGGGATAAATTTGTAATTTTTGATTTTACTGAATAATTTAATAGCGTTGTAATCATCGAACGTACACGAACTCAACAGTTTCGTGAAGAATTATGAGAGCTCACGTAAACAAAAACACGAATATTATAAATAAGGTGATAAAACCATGGAATAGAAAGGTGGAAATAGTGTAAGGAATTATTCGTTCGTAAACATCAGCTATACAGCAGACTTCCAAAATGATTAATTTTAACTAAATATTATAACTACAATTAATTTGAAATTCGGGACTCATAGGGCTGGTATTAAGGAGATGGAATCGCCCATTTACGTTTTCACGTTTTCTATAGTTTCTGATACGACAACAAAAGCTTGACCCAATGACCTGGTTAAAAAGACCAGTCTGGTTTTCGCGTTAAAGATCTCCAAAGAAGAGTCCCCGAATGCTCGGAAAACCAGGTTCGACGTAGAGAAATTTCTTTACCGCGCACTAAAAAATACCGAAAACATTTAAAAAAATCACGTTACATTAATTTTTATTTTTTTTATAAAAGTAGAGGTTTTAACACTTTTTAGTTTTCGTGAAAATGGTGTTCCTTTTCCGAGAAACTATGAGAATTTCATCGGTCTATCGTTGCCGTTAACAACAGCTGTTCGGCGGTTTCGGAAGAAAATTATTTAGCCTAGCTAAGCGGGAGTTTTTGGGTAGCCTAGTTTAGTGAAACGATCCGAAAAAGAGGAAATAAGAGATATAGAACGCCGAGATTCTGTTCCGCGCTATTTTGTAGTAGCAGACTATTGTTTTGTACGCTTAAAACGGGTAGTTATCTCTATCGTGTACCGGTACCATAGGAGAGTTGTTTTACTCGATCAGCTGGTTGCGAAGTTGAACGTTAATCAGCGTGTTTAAAACTCGCGTGATTACGGGTAATCGAGTGAGCGAATGTTTAACCCATAAATAGGCGGATTATTTTAGACTGTTCTGGGATCAGGGCCGTAGCTAACATAAATGGCACCTCCAATATAATGGAATAACATGATATTTTGGCACCCTTGGCCCCTGGGATTTTAAGTTTGAGTTTAGCTATATATAGTGTTTCCTTTTAACGTCATTTTAGTTTTTACTCCGATTCTGTCCAACTTGGGTTGGTATAACGTAGCCGGGGCAAAATGCTGTCCAGAAAAGAATACGCGAATGCTAAATACGTTTTGCGTAGTAGAGTAGATTTTTTAGGACAATTCTACTCTTGCAAATAGTTTGGGTTGTTATAATGTACTCGAGCAAGTGGATGCTTTGGTTCTAAGTCTAACAATGTATACCGTTTATTCCATAGTAGCTAATATTTTGATTTAGGGTAAAAAGGATACACTTAGTTCCAGAACAAGCGAGACAAAAGGTAGCCATAGAAGTGATTTTTACAGCTATGACGTATAGCACAATGAATCGACGTTACGAAAAAAATTATAAAATACTAGCTTTAAATCAATTAGCTGTACAAATTAAAATACTCGCCTAAACGAAACTAACAGCTACCCATTTTTTACATTTAGTACCAGCAAGGGTCGTTGCAGGCCTGATAAATATATGTGTAACTGAAGCCCCAAACCCTTTAAGACCCCGCGCTACCTTAGAGCAAGAGTCAAGCAAGTCTGAAAACCCCTATTTGAGAAAAACCCGTTTAAAGTTCGAAATCTAGCATAATAACAATGATAATCTAATAATGAAAATTGATAAAAATAGAGTGAAAATATATATTGAAAATTTTGTACTGAGTCACCTGAATTTAAAAACACACAAGGATTCTAATTTTGAATTTATTTCAATAGTCACGTATCTCGACTTACTTGACTTTGGCTCTCAGGTAGCGCCCGGTACTTGTGGGCCTAATGCCACAAAAACCTCTAAACGGTACTGGCCTATTTACTAATGTTCGATTTAAATGGATTTTTACGACTGCTCCCAATGGTATAACATCGCGTTTTACATAATGAACCATTACTCTTTCAGAAAGCAGCTTATTTCTCGCTCCCTGTTGCTCCGAGGTCAGTTACGGAGCAACATTATTTGGAGAAACAATTAAACAACTTTCGAAGAAGTTTCAAATAATTTTAAGTTTTTATTATATTAGACTAGTTAACATAATTCCGACCTCTGAAATGTAAAATATTTGGAATTTAATTTTCAATTTATTTTATGAAAAATGAAGTTTATATATTTTTGGATGAAGTACTACGTATCTAATATCTCATTTTATCTTTTGGGTAATATTTGAAAACTTTGCTACGCCTTTAAAATGTATCCTAAAATTTTCCCAGAAATACTGCTCTGAAAAAACGTCACACGGAAAATTTACTTAGAACTGCTCTCAACTCCCGCTCGATTTAAGAAAAAACAAGATGTCACGGACATTTGAGTACACACAATCCCACTGATGTATTAACTTAATAAACCCAAGAGGAATGTTATCGGAAAAGAATTATTCGAGTTACCTGGTTTTGGAAATAAGGTGGCGGAACGCGAACACGTTCATTTAAATTAATTTGTATAAAAACCAAGCGTTTCGAGTTACCTGGTTTTGGAAATAAGGTGGCGGAACGCGAACACGTTCATTTAAATTAATTTGTATAAAAACCAAGCGTTTCGAGTTAACTGGTTTTGGAAATAAGGTGGCGAAACGCGAACACGTTAATTTAAATTAATTTGTATAAAAACCAAGCGTTTCGAGTTAACTGGTTTTGGAAATAAGGACGTGAAACGCGAACACGTTCATTTAAATTAATTTGTATAAAAACCAAGCGTTTCGAGTTAACTGGTTTTGGAAATAAGGTGGCGAAACGCGAACACGTTAATTTAAATTAATTTTTATAAAAACCAAGTTTTCCGAGTTACCTGGTTTTGGAAATAAGGACGTGAAACGCGAACACGTTCATTTAAATTAATTTTTATAAAAACCAAGTTTTCCGAGTTACCTGGTTTTGGAAATAAGGTGGCGAAACGCGAACACGATCATTTAAATTAATTTGTATAAAAACCAAGCATTTCGAGTTACCTGGTTTTGGAAATAAGGTCCAAGTTTTCCGAGTTACCTGGTTTTGGAAATAAGGTCCAAGTTTTTCGAGTTACCTGGTTCTGGAAATAAGGTAGCGAAACGCGAACGAGTTAGATGACACCTGTATCAATTGGCACGAAATTCAAATATGACAATCGACCAAAAACACTAAAGGGGGCAGATGCCCCACTTCTCGGGCTCCGACCCCAAAAATTACGAAAATCCCGTCGAGGCTATAATAGTGCCTACCGATTGAGATATCAATCGCCTTTGTACCACTAACGTACCGCGAGCAATCGTGTGTACGGCAGCTGGTCAAAAAAAATATTTAGTGGCACACTTATGCTTAACTTCTGGGCATAACAAATATTTAGGGTCACACTTATTTTTTACGCGCCTGTTCATACGTTATTGTTATTGCAGGCAGGCTTTCAATGGAATGCGAATATAGCTTCAGCGCGTAAAGAATTCAGGTATGACGCGAAATGGCTAATTAACTCACTTAAAATTAACTTTTTCCAACGCGGCTGCAACCTAAGCTGGAATAGGCCTAGAAGTAACAAAACTGGTGATTTTTGATCAAATCTTACTTACCTACTTCCTGTCGTACGACGTGCGTAAAAAGGGCGTTAAACGTGCGTAAAACGTTGGGGGTCACACTTATTGTTACTTCTGGGAACACGTTGAAAGCTCGGCGCGAACGGCCTTGAAAAATGCGAGAGGGAAACTGGCGTTTAAAACTCTATAGACACGCGGATTTACCATGTCGGAAGTTGCGGGGGTCCGCATACGCTGTCGAAAAAACCTCACTTAGAATTAAAATTAAGCAACGTAATTGCAAATCTAGGGTTAAGGGAAACCACAGCTATTCAAAAATATAACTCTCATGAAAATCGGACTTAAATTAAAGAACGTTATGTAGACTTTTAGGCGAAAATATAAAACCGCGAAAATTGGGGTCCCGTAAATTAACCAGGAAACTATACTTAAATTTAAGATTTACTGATATAACTGAAGTTGTATATCCGCTGAATCCTAACCTTACCAAAAATATTTTTTTTAACGTTATCGGACTTAATTTTAAATAAAATATCAACCACACAAAGCGAAACCACAAAAAATAGTAAATTGGGCATTTGCCCAACTTCTCGGGCTCCGATCCCAAAATTACGAAAATCCCGTCGAGGCTATAATAGTGCCTATCGATTGAGATATCAATCGCCTTTGTACCACTAACGTACAGCGAGCAATCGTGTGTACGGCAGCGGCGGCGGCGGCAGCGGCGGCTACACAGTACGTGATCTTAATACACACAAATCCCTAAGGATTGTGTGTAAAAAGAGATAAATCATAAAAACGTGCAATGTTGCATTTTAAGGTAATCGCGTTTTTACAATGACTCATAGGGTCAATTGCTATCACTACGCCTAATGAACGAAATGACGTTACTTAAAAATACACGTAATCTCCCCTTGACTTCCATTCAAAGTTTCAGACCCAAAGGAAGTCCTGTTCAAATTACAACTCTCCCATTGACGAAACCTATACATTAAGTACTTATTTATTCAGCTGCTTAAACTTCAAATTTAAACGACTATCGCTTCCATACTTTCGCCAGACTTGAAAAAGGAGGTTAAAATTATATCGCACTTCAGAATTTCAAAACAAGAAATTATAATCGTGAAATTTACCAATCAAAGTATCATCGGAAAATGGAACCCAATTGGCCCTCTTTAAAAGAAAATGTACGATAATTTGTTTAAAAAAAAGACCAAACTAGTTTCGAAATTTTATATTTAACTAGGCTAAACTGAGACATCAATCTCAATATTCAAATTAGACGTAAGTCTTCGAACAATTTGCATCAATAAATTTTGACACAATCCCGTCTACACTCTCCCCATCGCGTTGAAATTAAATCTAATGAATCCGTTACGCGTGACACTTTCATTTACATAAAAAAATTCCAAGGCTTAGGGGGAAATAAACGCGTCGCCAAATTTGTAAATTTAAATTTTTCGTCAAATTTCGAGCACGAATTCGCGGGGTTTTTTATATAATGAGATTTCCGGGATAAAACAATAAACTTACGTTTACCAGGTTCTCGTTGAACACGATTATCTCTTAATTCATAAGGAAGTAAGCATTGTTATTCTCGAGAGAGTATTCGGGAGAAATTTTGAAGACCCTGCTGTAAGAAAACATGTCAAAAGACGTCGAGAGGTGCTTCTTAAGAATTGCGCAAAATTAATAAAAAAAAGATTTATTTGTCTACATAACCTACGCTTGACCGGATGATTTTAACGCGTGTCTTTCCTTAAGAAGCTAACGGAAATAATTGGAACTAGGCAATAAGCAGGTGCCTTCTCATTATAATTCACAGGTGCCAGATGGTAGCCGGCCATACCACGACCACCATGGCAGCTAGGAGCAACAAACACAACACCCCACACAAGGAGAACACCATCCGTCAAAAGTCGTGGATTTTCTTGCGTATAATTTTCATTGGTTAGACGCTTTAGCGCCTGCTGCCGCCGGAAAGGAACAATTCGGAAATTGTAAAACGTGAAGCGTAAAGGTTCGTCCAATGAAATTTGTACACAACACTGCCTTAGCGTGTTTAAAGGCTAGCTGCGTTCTCCTTGTGTTTGTTGCTCCTAGATGGCAGCATTTGTGGATGTTCGTTTCTTTTAAATTTCTCATGCGAAATTTGAAATATTCGGAGTTGCCAGACGTACGATAAATATTGTAAGCGTCGATAACTTTGAGCCAATTTTTGGACAATACGATAATTTCAACGGTGAACTTTATATTACGCTATTTTTTGATAATTATGTCTAAGAGTACGATGATATTCGATAAATTTTAAAATTAGCGATTGAAATAAGATTTTGACAATATTTTTTTCCAATCAAATGTTTTATTTTCCATGAATATAACTTCGTTTTAAGTTTAAATAACTTGCAATTTACAAAATATAATTGTCTTAGTACTAAGCGATTTGGAAACGCTGATTCAAAGCCGTAATAATACATTTCATAATTTTCCGCGAAAGAACGTAAACAAACTTTTAAAGAAAGTGAAAATATCCACACACCTGCATTTAAAATCTTGACTTCTCAATGTAAACATGGATATATAATTTAAATTTAATAAAAGTCAATGTCAAAACGATATAATTTGAGTCTTCTATCGGTGATAAGTCGAAAGAAGCAAAGGAAAAAGAAAGACTTTTGTAAGAGTCTTATCTCGATTCAATATCCAAGTTTATACTCTAAAGGTAAAAAACTGGTCCTTGACTCTATTAAATCGAGACGATGTATCGGCGACGGATGAAGGATCAAATCATTTTGGTTTCGAGAATACTACCATTACCTCTTATCCTTCCTACAAGCGCTAAATGATTGTCATTAAGCAAGTAAGACTCGCACCCAGGATTGAAGTTCTCGGTAATAATTATAAGCCAATCAAACATTACGACAACTGGATAAAACCAGACGCGACGTGGACGATATTTTTAACTAACCGTGGTATTAAAAAAAAAAGGCTTAAATATCCTTATAAGGATAAAAAGGAAAGCTTACGCATAGAAACGATACTTAAAATTTAGTATTTATTAGCCTGTGTAATAACTTCACTTAAAGGGTCACCGAAACATTTGAAATAGAATTGCAGCTAGCTCATCCTCTTCCATATCTCATTAGAGCGGATACGACCAATCAAATGTTGGCATTTTTCAAGCCCTATTTCCGAAATTGAAATGAATCAGTGACCATTTAAAGGTTATTTACTCGCTAATAGATGGCAGATAGAATATCTACGACAATAACGAGGGGTAAGACAGTCTCAGATAATCTGTACATCGAGTTCGTGCGTTTAGTACTGTTAAAGGTACATATTTTCAATAGTTCGCGAGTTCCATTTAGCACTGTCAAAAGTACGGCAGTGTACACCGAGTGTCTTACCCCTCGGACAATAGCCGCGAAATATATAAAACATGGCAACACTTACTCCCTTAATTATTAGTTCACCCTCATATAATTATATCTTAAAGATGAAAAATAATTATTAAATTTTTATTCTTTATTATTAGCAGAGTAATCTGCTCCTCTAATCTTTATTATTAACTTTATAATATTATAAGACTCTTCGCATCATTGTCTCATTTGAATACTTTTAAAGTTAAATAACATCCAGCCCTGAAAATAAACGTAAGTCTACTTCAGCAGTCAAAAATGCTTTCAATTCAAATGGATATCGCTAGTAACAGGTACCCAGCATGATGCTGATGCTTGGGAAAAAAACCGTTAAACAATTTACAGAAATATACTAAGAAAAAAAAGGTTAGTATTTCTCTTTCAAGGACGAATCCAAAGAAATCTCACGAACCGAGATTCGCGGCTTATTTTTTACTCCCTCCTTACCGTAGCAATCGGTGGCGATTTATTTTCGATGCATTTGAAGGGGGCACTCCGAAGGGGCCAAGAGGGAATGGAGAATTTGAGATGATGCTGTGGAGAGGAGAGAGTGCAATTCCTGGGCCGTGCTGAGACAGAGATGAAGAAGGGGTGGGCTAGGGAGGAGAACGGCGCCGACCTTTGGTACCGCTCGATTTACGAACCCAAGTTTCCTGTTTTTCTAAACTAAAAATTCAACGAGAGAAGATGAAAGGTGGGATGGAGAAAGCGCCGTTTCGGAGCAAAAGTTAAGCATACGCCAGAACTTACTTTTGAATGAAAGTCTAGTCGCGTGTTTTTGCATTAGCAGGGTGACCAGGGAAAAACTTTGAAAAATTTTATAGGAAAAATAGGAATTTAGAGTCGAATTATAGGCGAAATATAGGACACTAAATAGGCGAAATATAGGAAAATATAGGACACTAAATAGGAAAATATAGGAAAAAACAATAAGTTAATTATTGCATACCTATATACTTTGACTCTAATTACCTAGAATATGGACATATGTTTTTGTACACTGCTTAATTGGACTACTAAGGGCATTTAAAAAGCCAGTACATTTCAAGATTTGGTTCGAAACTGGCAGTGTTTTCACTAGATGTTCTATGACACGTACAAAAAGGTTCTTTCATTTTCAAAAGACCGTGAAATTATAGTTAAATATAGGAAAATGGGTGAAAATAAAGGAATTTATAGGAAGGCTATAAAATATAGGAAATATAGGAAGTCTGGTCACCCTGCATTAGACTTACTTATTTTTTTAATAAACCCCAATTGGTGTATAGAAACTATTTAGATTTCTAAATCGGATGTATAACCCAAAATATTTCCCAAATAGTAGTTTCTAGACTCGCTTTCACTCTCTGGAAATAGACTGCTGCTGGTCGTCTGAAAGCATAGACCATGTAACAAGAGTTACCATTATTTTTGCTTTATAGAGATGCAAATCGGATAACGAATTCTGTTACCAGGGATGTTTATATTCATTTTTTATAACGTATGTGAATTAACTATTGCCCTACGCTCATATTTATAACCAATATTTTCAACATTTCACGCAACTAAAGATAGTAAACCCAGTCTTTGTCTGCTTTCGTTTTTTCGAGCCAGAGGGTGCGTCCAATTCTAGACCAACCGTTTTAGCAGACTTAGAAGGCGGCTATTTTCCCAGGCTGTCTAAATATTCAGACAGTTGGGTCGACTATTTCGTTGAGACACCAGCCTATGATCACTCGAAAAAAGTCTGCTTAACGCACACAGCAAATATTCAAATACTACGTGAAATAATTATTTAAATAAATATTCATAATTTTAGTTATTAATCTGTTTATGTCTTACATTTAAAAGCCGAATACTTATGCATAATTTCAGCAGATTTTGACGATGGCGAGGTTGCAGACGCCATGATAACTAGTCAAGAAATTGACTGCATCGATGCTGTGTAAAATTTAATCGGCTTTTAACCTAAGTCAACCAAACGAATTCAGACACACCCTGACTTTCACAGACGAACGCCATCTATGTTTACGTTTTGTTGATTAAAATAATTTATCTCATTGGTTCCTTAAAACTATCGTCTACCGACGCGCCTGAAGCTTACACCGGTGATGTTTTTCCTTTCCCCCTCTCGTGCGAGTGTTAAATTCGGCCATGATGATGATGACCGGGGATCGTCAAACAGTCATTCTTGCAAAGACTGCTATAGAGTAGTATCGGCTACGTTATTATTCCGTAGACCCTAATACAGTCGAAGGCGGGGAGCCGATACTACTCTATTGTACTATATTAGATACCTAAACGAATTATTGATAATTTTTCTTAAGAATATCAGAGCTATAGTGTTAGTCGATGTGACCAGAACGCCGAAACGGATTTTCGGCGGCGTTATGCCGCCAGACACATTTTTTGACATTTATTTTCCACGTTGATGTATGTATGGGACAATCCACTCTGAAAATATGGCCGACGATCACTTAAGCGAAAAACGGCGCAAATTAGCGACACTTGTGCGGCTTACATATCGACTAAGTCTAATTTTTTCGTATATAGGGTGGGGCTCCATTTTGGAAATTTTGAACCGGGCGCCATATACCCCCGGTACGCCACTGATATTTTTCAAAATACGTGGTTTTCGCTTTCAGACTATGATTTTTAGTTAGAGGCTATATCCCTGGAATAGATTTAAGGTTTTTTCACGGTGATTACATCCAAATTAGCAATATGATTGCGAGTTCAAGTCCGTCCCTCTCTGTAGAACCTTAAGGAACTTCTATCACCGGGTATAAAACGTTCCGCTCACGAATATCCTCGGCTATATAATTCGAAGCGGTGAAAAAACCCGCCAACAGAATCCTCTTTCCCAAAACTAACAGCGTTCGGGAACAATGGCAAGACGAGTGGCCTTCCACTCTAGGCTTTTACCCGCACTTTTAATCACGTTCAATTTTAAAATTGTTTACTAGCCAAACAATTTAATTTGTTTTTTTCAACAGAAGTGCATAACATATATCTTACGAGTTAAGTATTCGGGTCTCTTTATTCGCTTGAAACATTTACCTTCGCTGATTTCTCAAAATATTTTTTAGAATAAAAAATTTAAATTGATTACAAATATGTAAATGTCATTTTGGCATTTTATTTATTTATTTATTCTCGATTAACTAATTATAATATTTTATTTGATTGGCCGCGCCACGTACGCCAGACTCCAGAAGCTAAAGATCATACCTTTTTTAGACAGGGGGTTACGAGTGTAAACAAATATAAAAACCACGATATTCGATTTGTGATAGAAAATATGTATCAAGTAAATTGAAAAGAAATATATTCGGATATGCTCTTACAAACCTTTTTTAATGAAAAATTAGAATAAAATGGTATGACAGTGTACTGAAACGTCTTTTATAATGATTTTATCTAATGTTATGATAGATAACTTTGTTAATATCGGCCACGAATAGCAGATATGTAGGCTGAACCCATATCGGTGCATCTCTAATTTTGTGATTATAAAACGTCATTTGTAATGGTACGAAATAAAAATATAAATGTTACGGTTGTGACTCAAGATTTTGAAAATAATTTTATTATTTAAACATAATGGTTTTTAGGAAAACTCGTCAATGTCTTTTACAGCAGAAATAAATATTTTCTATAACCCTATATTTTTCTATACTTTCTCTTTCGAGAGCTTTTTGATTGGCAATAAGCCTTGGCTGTTCTGCTAAAAAGCTTCGGGCTACGATTCCTCGGGCATCATTACTTGACAGTTCTAGAGAATGTTGTTTAGGGCCTAGTTCACGTTGCAATTCTCGGGTCTTAGTTCTCACTCTTTAACGCGCGTCTTTCCCCCATCAAGGACCCTCCCACGATTTGCTCCACAGGCAGCTGCCATAGACTGCACGTAGCTCTACCGTGGAAAGTTCTTTCCCCCAAAACCCGTTCTCTCGCGTGTAGCACGGTAATGGCGACTCCCATGAAATACGCGCGTAAAAGAATCTAATCCCGCGAATTTGGGGGAAATTGAATTTTTGAATGAATGGACACCTGACCTTTTGTTCGGGGTCTTAAATTCCTAGAAACGACTGGAAGCGCGGACCGCAGCCAGAAGGGGAAGGGAGTAGGTAGCCTTGGACGACCGCTGCTCAAACAAGGTCACGAAAGGAATGCGGGTTGAGACGAGATATAGGGCTACTTTTAGTACAAGTCATCGGATAAAATCCTTTTTCTAGGAAAAAAATAATGAGTCACTTGACGCTCGATGTCGATAATTCAAAATAACGGACCGTCGAAAACGCCGCCGTCAGTTTAGTAAAATATTTTCGGTGGCGTAATCATCGGCCATTTTCGGTATGGAGATAAACGCCCAACTCTCTCAAATGTTTTCGTGTTAAAAATTTTGCGGCGTAGCTATCGACATTTCGATAATATTAATTTTCAATTTTCTCCGTACTATAATTTCAATCTCGAACTATATAGTACGCTTTTTTTGCGGTAATTTTGCTATATTTCCTATATTTTGGCGATATTTAAAGAAATTTTAGAAAGTTCCTTTCTGTTAACTTAAGAACGCTATTTGTACCTTCATCTTAGACTCACAAATAGACCGTGGAACTTGAAAGTGTTCCGAGTTCAGAGTAAGTATATTGTAGAACGGGTTACCCCGTTGACGTACATAAATGTGCGATTTAAAAATACGCTATAATGAAGCTTAAAAATAATAATCTACATTAAATATTTATCGATCGCTTTGAAATTTACGGATTAAACATTTTTAAAATGGATTTATGTAACACGCGTAGGAACCTTCAGGAATTCAGCACATAATAGGCGAAATTCGAAATCTTTCCAACAAATGTACTTGATATTTTGCCGTTCTTAACCCGCAACTGAGTATAGTATATTATCGTTCTTGGGTATATTTAGCCACTAGGGGCCTCTATGATTAACTAAGCCTTGATTGCGCAATAACAATGAAACTCTGCTCAGTTATAATTGAACTTAAGGTGCTACTTCATACATTCTTAGTACGACTATTATGTTACTTTTGATTGCACATATATTTGGTCCTTTAGAAATATTTGTTCATTTAAATACAATGAAAACATTTCACCCTGACATAACGTTAGAAATACCAATTTTGACCTTTATCCCGAGTGGAATTTTTTAGAGGGATAAATCTTAAGTAAATTAGAGAAGTGGCCATACATGATCGATGAGGACGGGACGGGAAAACCTGAGAGACACACGAGACGCTGACGGCAACTGATTTTTGAAGTACGCAAACAAGAATTTATTTATTTTTACTTATGGCGAATGACTATATTGAAACGATCCAAGGGTATCATGGTCGAATTCCCCGCCACGAGGGGCAGGGAGAAAAAAGTCGCCGGCGTACACTTCAATAGCTTCAGTTTTAAGGAACCAATAGAACACCGGCCTGTAAGGACAGCATTGGGTGGAAACTCTGAACCACTCCTTCTGCGTAGAGTCTACATCATGTTGTACCTTGACACCCTCGACCTACACTTCCGAAACTGTTTAACTATATATTGCAGGCTCGCAGTTAGTTTGTTCTTAGTTCTGGGTGAAAATCCGGAACTACTCCTTCTGCGTTGAGTTTTCAAGTTCTCTCCCCACTGGTTAAAGGGGTTTTCCGCCAAGTTCTTCGGTTTCCCCTTCCCATAAAAAATTGTCGAGGTTAACGGTAATAGTTAGTGTAGGGAGCTGTTAATTCGCGTGGCATGAAGGGCTTGCCACCACCCTCCTACGCATTGTAACCCGGCCACCTGTTTAAAGGCATTTAGAAGTCGCTATATGACTTGGTCCTATGTTGGTGGTGCTGATTATTATTATTATTATTATTATTATTATTAATTCAATTCAAATATTTGTATACTTAAAGGGAATATAACCTCAAGTCTTTTTTAAGGTTTTTTATGTTAACAATTTAGGCGGGAAACACTAACCAGCGCCAAAAATATCTGAAGCCATAGGAGGGAGCGGGAAATGGTCTAAGTGTTGGTGTTCCACATAAAAAAACCTGAGGTTATATTCCCTTTAAGCAAGAAAATTTTGGACGAATCTATCTAATTAAATTATGCTTATTTCATCTTAAGGTTACCTGCATCTTCAATATCAAAATAATTTCTGTAAAAAGACTAATTCGGACAGTGATATTATAAATTTTTCCTGATTGTTATTTATCCTCAATTTTATTTAATAATAATAATAATAATAATAATAATAATAATAATAATAATAATAATAAATCATCATCATGGCTCTGCCCCCGTATGTTTTCCCTTGTGGGGGCTCGAACCCTGGGGCCCCCATGGGATCGCCACCACTTTGTAAGGACCTCTCAGTTAGGGACGCTTTTTAGCTCTAAGTATAAATAAATACCTTATTATATACATATATAGACATTCGTCAGGTGTACGTAAAAATGGCAATAGTGGAAAATGCACGAGTGGGTAGGAAAAGTTTTTTTTTCCCTCTTGTACTAGAAATATTTCGTGGAAAGCTTTGATCGAAAAGTACGTAGCTACTTGGGCGAAACTAGTTAAAGAGAGCTTATCCCACATTTGCCAGACGGTAGCGAGGAAAGCCCACTGCTTCGGCATGGAGCCTTCAATTAGGCTCTCAACTAATATATTACCGCCCATAAACGATGTAGCTGCAGTTTTACGAGATCTTTAAATTATGAATATAATGGTGTTATTTTAAATAAAAACGGTAACATATTTAACGATTAGCTTGAACGATTTTTATGGAATTTATTTAGTCTTACGGAGTTTAATTATATAATGATATTATAAGAAGTATAATATTTATATCCCAGTGAAGTATCCTACTTTGATAATGTAATGCGCTTGAAAAATGATTTTTCAAAAAAACTTGCTCATGTAGAGACTTCCTAAAAACAATTATATAGAAACCGTAGTTTCCCGATGTTAAAAAATTAGTGTTAAATAAAATGCTGAAAAATTTCAGGAATATTTTCTGAATTCCGAAAAAATTTCCGCAAATCGGAAAAATAAAATTGAAACAAATTACTTTTTAAGGGTAAATTTTTTTAAAATGTCTAATAACAGAAAACATACTACAAAACCTTAATGGTGTTACATTGGTAAGCAGTTTAAAGCTAGTCTAGAGGTTTAGTTTTACTTTCAGAATCGAAAAAAATTGAGGCGAAAATTTAAATATTTAAATTTGCAAACAATATTGGATTAAACAAGGAATTAAACTTTTTTATTTTTTTCGGAAAAATACGGAAAATTTTCCGGAAGGGCCTCGGTCATTTTTCCGGAAAGTTTTTCAACTTACACTTAAAAAATCATTAGGCAAAATACCGAACAAAATTTAGGTAAAAATCTATTAATCCTGAAATTTCCCTTGACAATTTTATAATTAAAAAAATCCTGGATTTTTCAAAAATCCAAAATCCCGTTCACAAAATGTTACAATTGTCCTACACTTTTTGAGAGTTTCACATTTTATATCGTCAGGGAGAGTAATACGTATTTTCAGCCTTGATTCGGTGCTATAAATTATCCTTAAAAAACTAAAGGCAAAACCGAAATTCAAATTAAATCATGGTACTTTTAAATGAAGGGTCTCTGTGACCCAACTGCTTACAAACCAATATAAATGCGAAAAATAGTAATACGTAATGAGAATTTAATTGGCGGGTGGCCAAGCTTAGACGGTAAACGTACTTAGTAGCAAAGTTAAAGGTTAAAACTCAGTAAAGCTAAAGTGAAAATCAAAACACGACAAAAATTAGCAACAAGTTTAAAAAGTGATTAAGATAGATTTTTTGTTAATTAGAAGGCTAAACTAAACGGTAGACGTTCTTAATTGTACGTGTAGGTTTGAGTGTTCCTCAAATTTAAGGGAGAGAGTTTAAATTAAGTTTTAAACCTTGGCCTATTTATTTTCGGGGAAAAGTGCGGCTCCCAACAAGGAAATTGGAGAGAACAGATTTGACATGTCAAAACGATAAAACGGTTCCCGAACTATAACGCGTGTTATTTTGAAACTCGCGAAACAATCGTGTTTATGGTAGTTCAAGTACGATTTTTCCTTCATAATTTCATACATAGCCCAGATAATTTGATGTCAATTTGAAAACAGATAAAAAAACTTCTATAGACACTTTGTTGTTCTTTAGTCTTAAGAATATTTCTACGATGTGAATTTTGTGTATGGGATTTTTAAGGTGATTTCGTAAATCTGAAACTTATTTAGAAATTTTGAAGTATGTTTTCCGCTTTTGTTCGATTTTCTCGCATATTTTGAGATTTTCAAAATTTAATTTCTTCGGTAAAGTATACTGGATTTCCACGAATTATATTGATATGCTACAGAAAAATATTCGCACTAAAAATTTTTTAAGAAACATTAAGGGTAATAAAATCAAATCTATAGTTATTACAATAAAATACTTTTTAGTTCGAATACCATTTAAGAAAATATTATTTACAAAAGGATCCTGGTCAATAAAAATATTTAAATTAATTAGAATAGTAATTATTTAAAATTTCGCTCTTTTTGTTCAATACCCAGTAACCTGACGTTTCTATAGAAATAACCAAGAAATACCTTTAAAGTATTTCAAATATTAGAAAATGTATGGATCAAAAGTTAATGTAAAGATTTTGTACCAATCAGAAAAATGATACAATAAGCAAATTATAAATATTTATTTTGTTTTTCAATTCAATATCCGAAATTTCACCTTTATAAACGAATTATACCCACCGGCAAACATAATTTAAGTATCGAATAACCGATAGTGGCTAGCCAATGAAGGACATCATGAACAGTTTTTAAATAAAGAAATTACGTTCCAAAAATTTATTTTTAGAGCAAAACGCGTATCACTTCCTGCGTTTTGTTGTTTAAATCCGGATCAATAAGAAACAATTAAGTGAGGGGGGAAAACTCGATTAAAAATGTCAAACTTCGATCCCGTAAGAGGAACTGGAACCGCCATTTCGACGACTATCCCGAAAATCAAATTCCTATTAAAGCGATCTTATTTGGAGACCACTATTAGATAATGTAAAGCTCTCGAATACAACCCCAACCTGGCATTTCGCGAGAAACCTAGAAGGAAGTAAAGTCTGCTTATTTACGAGTAAGATTCGAGTCATCAGCCCCGAAGACTAACATTTTGCGCCACCTCGGCTGCTACATGGCGCCCGTGGCGATCGAGAGACGAAAAATATATAATAAAACAATAAAAAAGACAAGCCAGAAATAAGAAAAAACATTTGACAAGCTAATGGAGGGGCTCACAGGGGCACCGAAAAAACTATTTTCAACCGTCTGATTTATGTAAAAGGTCGCTACCCAAATCATTCTCGAATAAATGTGCCAGTACTGCATCACGGAAATCACTATTTTCTATTTAAAAACTAATTTAAAAATGGGAAACGTCCACCTTTCCCCATTTTGAATTAGCCTTTTCAGATTACACAGAGGCACGTAGCGGCTAACTCGAGAAGTTCTTTAAACTAATGGATTTTCATTCGCTGGGTGGATGATTTGCTGATATAAAACAATCGACAATTCAGCAGATTATGAGTGTGATGGGCATTTTTTAAATTAATTTTTAGCTCACAAACAGCTCTTGATAACCTGACCTATTTGTATCTCACGCTCTTCTCAAGAGCAGTTTAGATAATGTCTCTCTCATAACCGCTCATATCATACAAGTTTACTGATAGCGTATCTCTTTCGTTATTTCAATTTTATCAGGAAAGCGACTGCTCTCTAATTCGCTCAATTTCTAATTGAATACTGCTCACGCTCTCTCACGCTCAGCTCAAAGAAAATATAACACCTTTCACCTGGCTCATCAAACCGTTTATTCCCATTCGACCGAAATCCCATTCGACCGAAAGAATTTTAAAATGGAGCCCAATTGGCGGGGTGATTGGTATTTTATTTATAAGGTATGTACTATCGAAGATCCATGTTTAGGTTAGGTTAGGTTTACTATTTCAGTTTTGGTTCAGTTACTTTTGTTGACTAGCTGAAGATAAAAATATAATTCATGCTCATTCCATTTTATTTTCAAATAAATGCATAGTACAAAGATATTAAAATGGCATAGCTAAATTCATAGCTACTGCATCTAGTAGGGAGAGTGCTACTTCATTTTGAGATTAAGACGGAATAAATAATTATTATTGATGTATAAATACCCTCCTTTATTAGCTATCCGCTCCATTGCAAACGACTTCAGTAACTAAATTGAAAACATATATAGCAAAAGCCAATTTATATAGCAGCGTTCGGTCGAATGGGACACATAAAAACCGCACGTTTCGGCGGAATTCGGTCGAATGGGACACCTCAAAAACCGCCTTCGGTCGAATGAGATTTCGGTCGAATGGGACTAAAGCCATCAAACAGGTCAACGAACGTAGAAAACTGAATCAGTTCTTTAAAAACCACTGAAAACTTAAACATATTACCTATATAAACAACAAATAAATGTTTAAAGCTAGTAAAATAATATGAAGTTTTGAAAAAACAACGTGATTTATTAGCCGAGAATATACGCTTTCAGTTGGTCGTGATTTAAAATTGAAAAAGAAAACTCTGCTCTTCTTCCGCTCAATCTAGGACTAAGTGCAGCGCTCATCTCTAAAGACCGCTCATTTAATCAAGCTAAATCTTGGATTATCGATCGCTCTCGCTGATTAATAACTAAATATAGAGGCAGCTCCGTTCTTCTGCTCTCCATTATTTGAAAGTTACCGCTCATTCAGACTCCAAACCTCTCGAAAATGAGTGGAATGCGCCCATCACTGGTCGCTACGTGCTTCTACGTAAACTGAAAAGGTCTATTTGTTTTCTTTCCATTTTGTTTATGTCCTAAAAAATGCCAATCGAAGAAGAAATTTTTGCCGCTAGTGGCGTGACCGACCTAGAGGTCCTCTATACAGACGATTTTGAAACCTCTAGCTCGGTGATGCCACTAGCGGTCAAGGCATGGATAGTAGATTTTAGAGGATCCGTAAAAAGCCTGGTTTTTAGCCCCCGTAAACCAATCACACTAAGGGAGTCGGCCAAGGTTATTTGAAAAAAAAACAAGTATCGCTAAGAGTGGACGATACTGTTCGAAAAAAGAAAAAAGATAAACACGAAGTACATTTTTACGCTAAAAGGTATTTTTTAACGTTTTATAGATTAAATATGATATACTAAATATCAGTTAATAGTTTTTATTGAATTAAAAAACCAAAATTAAAAATTACTAAAATATAAAGCGCAAAAAATTACGTAACAATATCAACCGCATTAGATTGCCATTTTGAAATTTTAAGATCACGTGGTACAAACGACCTTGAAAGACTCCCTCGGAGTCTCTCGAGCTGATTGATACGCGGGGAGAAATAAAATGCACTGTGGAAGGGTATCGAAAACCTGTCCTCTTAATTTACTGTCCATGGTTAAGGTTTCATTTTAGATCATCGTTGTAACCATAAAATTACCATCGAACCGATTTCAGAGTTATTGGACGATCAAGTTTTGGTTCAGCACAGCACCCCCTAGTGTCTAAATACGCCCCAGATTAAATAGACTACTACCAAGAACGATAATTGGTGGTTTCTTCTCGCTTGTTCCGGGATTTCGGAGTAGGGTAAGAAGAGTAACGCTATGACGTTATTTTACTCCAATTTGTGGTGACCATAGATATAAGAAATGTATATAAAGGTCTAGATAAATTTCGGGGCGTCTAAGCCTAACATAAAATACGGAATTGGCACCAAGCAGACACCGAGGAAGGCACGTGACCAAGAGCTCGAGCTCTCTTAGCATTTTAGTACTCAGTGCTTGACCTTTCCGCAGGCCGTAGTCTTTAGACACCATCTGTTGGTGACTTTTAGTATAATTTATCGATAGCACGATAGATAGCGCCTTATAAGGATAGCCTGCAGAAATTACGCGTTTCTGCTAGCTGTCATCTCCGTATTCACTCCCTTTGAAATATTTTATCTAGACCTTTATAAATGTTTCCTATATCTATGGTGGTGACAAATAGTTCGAGTCTGAGTAAAAACGTTTTTCCGAAATGGCTGCCTGTGTCCTTTTTAGCAGATAAATTCTGGCTAGCAGACGACCAAATCCGATTTACTCGTTTACACTTCCTTTTCGGAAGGAGTAAAGAGAGTAGCCCTAATACTCCGGAACAAGCGAATAGTTTATGGGCCGGAGTAATTATCTTCCCCGGAACAGGCGAATAAAACATTTTAGGATAAAAAAAAAAGTACACTTTTAGTGCGAGAACAGGCGAAAAGAAACTACCTATTATATTACCCAGTACGGTTGCAAGTCGAATTTGGGTGAGAATTTTAGTAAGGATAAAATGTTCGGTAAGAAAATTACTGTTAAAACAATATGGTGTCATTCTTATCGTTATGATACTTATGACCTTCGTAATTAACGAATCTACGAGAGGAAAACAAGATCTATACAGGAGTGTCATACTCATCGTTATTATGTTACTTATGACCTTCGTAATTAACGAATCTAACAAGGAGAGTACCTGAGGTGTTTATTGCCGATTTTGTTTTAAGTCGGCCGTAATGTAGACCTATATGAAATATGAAATTTCCCAAAGGAGACGTTGCACTAACCTTTCGATTTTCCATGGCAACCGAAAATATTTTGGACCACTTACGAGGAGTGTACCCGAGGTGTAAATCACCGATTTTGATGAAACTCGGGGGGTACGTAGACCTTGGGATAACATGAATTTTCACCGAGGGAAAAGTTACGCTGGGCTTCCGTTTTGCTATGGCAACCGAAAATGTTTTTGACAACTTAAAATGAAAAAATCTACATTTAAAAAAGCATGGGATTTTCTCGGTTTCACAGGGGGGGCTACTTGATGGATTTCACCCAAAATTGTTATTTTAATTTTAATTTTGGGTAGATTTTTTCATTTTAAGTTGTCAAAAACATTTTCGGTTGCCATAGCAAAACGGAAGCCCAGCGTAACTTTTCCCTTGGTGAAAATTCATGTTACCCCAAGGTCTACATACCCCCCGAGTTTCATCAAAATCGGCGATTTACACCTCGGGTACACTCCTCGTTAGTGCTCGGAATTGTTTATTCATTATCCACAAACTTTCCGATTTATTTAAAAAACGTTGGTAAAAAGAATATCATTTTAACTTATTTAATTATGTTTTTTACGCAACCAAGCATTTATTTGAATAAAAGTGGTATTTATTTAAATAATTGTTTGTTTTATTTAGATTATTTAAACATTTTACAATTTATATTCAACTATTGGTTATTTAAATAAATATTATTTAAATATCGCAGAGCTTATTTATTCATGGATAAAAATTAATCGAATGCCGAGCACTACGACCACTTACCTTATTTTTATGTTACAATTTTAGGCCAAAAATGTTCCAATTTACCCAAAATTTATGAAATTAAATGTGGTCCAAATTACTCATTTCGTGATTTTAAAATTTTGTAAACACCGAGAAAATCCCATGTTTTATTAAAAATGGAGATTTTGTTTTAAGTGGTCAAAAACATTTTCGGTTGCCATGGCAAATCTAATGGATAGTGTCACGTCTCCTTCTGGGAAATTTCATATCTTTGAACAAAATCAGCAATAAACATATCGGGTCATACTTATTATTTTAGTTATGATATTGGTAATTAATGAATCTATGAGAGGAAACCAAGCTTTTTACAGGAGTGTCATACTTATCGTTATTATGTTACTTATGACCTTCGTAATTAACGAAACTAAAAGACGAAAACAAGCTTTTTGCGGGTTTTCCATAACGTTTTGAGACACCCGACCTTAAATAACACCAAATCCAAAATTAAACTCCGATAAATTGTCAAAGATTGATTAAAAATCAAAATTCTAGAGAGGTTGCTGAAAAATGGTTTAAGGATACGCCCATAGTCTTACGGCGGAGAAATAGGCGAGGCGCAAGACACGAAGGGGTCGCATTTTATACAGGGATTGGGAGCCGAAAATACCGAAAGAAAAACGATTAAAAAGTTCAAAAACTTCGCAAGGCTGCTGAGGACACTTAAAAGTCATTCCAAGGTCGACTCGATAGGAATCTCCAAAGTAAAGAAAAGTTCTCTCCATTTTATATAACAATTTCTTACCGACTTGGGAAACGGTTCCAAAGACTCAGAATTGAGTTTGGAAATGTTACGACACTATATTATTTGGTGGTCGAACGGAGTTGGGCCCCAAACGCGACCTAGCGAATCGACCAAATTTGCAGAACGGAAAAAAAAGTAATTTACTAGCTTAGCTCCGTCGTTTTTCACTTACAAGTCGTGGGAATTTTAATGGTAAATTTGATTCTTCTCATCGGTCCTTAAACCTCGAATAAGACAGTCCCCTAATTATAAATTGTTTCATATTGGTGGGAGCCTCGCGCGGTCAAGCATGGCTGATCACCGAATTATTTTGTTTATAATGATCCAACTGTTGCGGTAATGAAACATTAAATCCCCTTATATGCTTAGCTATTGGATAGTACTACACTGACGTTTCGCTAAGTTTGAAATATATGATGGGTTACTGAATTTTTACGCGGTTCGAACGTATTAAATTAATAACTTGCTACCATAAGTAACAAAACAATAAGTATGACACTTCCTATTGCTTCAATGCTAATTTTCTAACCGAACCTTTTTTCGGCACTGATACTCTCTTCAAGCTGTGACTGGGACTCGCGACTTACCGTTTTGGATGACTACGTTTTGATAAAAAATTAAGCCTAATATCGGAGAGCCCGTTCTAGAGTCGCGAGGGGCTTTGGCTTTGTTTTGAAGCCCGCGTGCGAATCACGCGTGATGAAAAACATGAGCTTTTGGCGCCGAAAAAAATGTTTTTAATTTTTATCATTTTAGCCTAATATTCCGCCTGTCTGTCGGAAAACATATTTCAGCTTAGCGGAAGTCTCGCGTATTTTAGACACTAGAGGGCTCTGTGCTGAGAAAACTTTCTGATTGCGCAATAACGATGAAAATCAGTTCGGTTGTAACCCAATAGAGATATTTAACGTCGTCTGCTTTCCCTAGCTTTGGCAGTGTAATGGTCGCCATTTTGAGCGGGTTTCTCAATACGAAAAAGCATTGGTGACGTAGACCCCTATACAAGTGAAATATCTCTATAGACATAATTATGCCATTGAACGGCATCGATTACTGCAAAGCGATTACTTAATCCATCACTATTTCGCCAATAGAAGCGTTATTTAAACTTTAAAAAGAGAACAAATTTAACTAAGCCTTGGCTTAAAGTCTGGCGACTCCAAAGACTACTAACAACCGAGGGGCAGGTCACTTCCATTTCGGGTGAGTCTTAATCATAGTAAAATGATTTTATCAGGATAATCGTGATTAAATCAGGGTGATCAAGATTATAAAATCTAATCACGATTTAATCAATCTAATCACGATTTAAACGTGATTTAATCAATCTAATCACAATTTAAACGTGATTTAATCAATCTAATCACAATTTAAACGTGATTTAATCAATCTAATCACAATTTAAACGTGATTTAATCAATCTAATCACAATTTAAACGTGATTTAATCAATCTAATCACAATTTAAACGTGATTTAATCAATCTAATCACAATTTAAACGTGATTTAATCATTCGAATCATGATTTAATCATTTGTAAACATTCGAACCATGATTAAACGTGATATAAGCATTCTAATCATGATCTAATCTTTTTAATCATGATTTAATCATTTAAACATGATTAAATCAGATTTAAACATTCTAAACATGATTTAAAGTAATGTAATCAACATAATCGTGATTAAATCGAATTTAAGCAAAATAATCACGGTTAAACTGGATTTAATCTTTGTAGGGGTGCGTCGTTAATCAAGGAAGTGACCTGCCCCTCGGTAACAACTCGAGGGAGTGTTGTCAATTCTTAGCATCGTAATGATTTGTGTTGTCAAATGTATTGGGAGAATAGAAATGTCATACTTATTACTTTTAAGTTACTACTCAAATTTAAATTAGACAACCCGGAATGACGTACGACGAGCAGTATCAAAATACGTTATCTTTTACAATTAGGTAATATTTCTATTTAAGAGATCCGAACCATTTTATTTCGGACTTTGAAAGCCTGTAAATAAAGCTGACGCAAAATATGAGCAATGTTTGACGTCAATACAGACATCGTTAAAATAAAATCGTTTTACACTGAGTGAGTAACCATTCGAAACGACGAGGTTTTTAGAGATAAAATTGCATGGTACGTAAACTAAAATAAATTTTTAAAACTCGAAAAACAAGGAGAAAAAGAACTACTTTTTCGCGCAAAAAATTCAAATTTATAAAGCCACACCCCTTATAGTCTAACAGAGACTTAAAACAAAGGTAAACAAAAGGGTAACTTAATCCCCGCCTTTGATAGATTTAACTCTTTACTACAAATATATTCCAAAGCACGCAAGAAGACAAGCAGCAAAAAAAAATTATCAAAAAATAGAGGAGAAAAGATTTTTACCTGAATTCCAGGCGGTTCATTCACACAAGACATTTTGCTCTACGTCGCCGAAGATCTGCTCGACGAAATTTCGACACGCGCTTTAATTTTTTTTTAGAAACGACAATGTTTAGGGTACTGAATCCCAAACAACATTCGGCGCACTGTTGTTGAAATAACGTCCAAACAAATATAGAGTTCAAAATTTTAGGTAATTATCGGAACACTTTAGCGCGCAAATCCGTCTGATAAAAACTTTTAATTTTTATTTTCCCAGTTTCAAATCTTCCTTAGAATGGACGCGATCAATATCATACCTATCAAATAAAAAAAATAAAACACGGTTAATTTTAATTCAAGGATTAATTACGACCGCACCAAGGGATTATCCCTGATACGCTATAATTATAAATACCAATGAAATCTTATTTGAATTATATTTAATAACATTGAATTTTTTGGTTTCGTAAAATATAATTCTTAAAAACTCACTTGTCTTTTTTAAAGAGAAGGTTACGACGAAGTTAATAAACAATATTTCCTCGATTAAGTTCTAGAATTATGTATTCTTTAACGCGTTATCTAGCTTACATACTTAATGTCTGATCCAATGTTCTAGCTTTCGGCCACAGCCCGTCGGCGGAACGGAGCGAAAAACCAATTTTTCAAAGGCTTAGATAAGCTATGACTAAGAAAACCGGTATAGAAAATGCATAATTTGGGGCTGCTAAAGTTTTTCGACTTTGGGATTTCCTTTAACTTTTCTCTACTCGCGTCGCTCTGCAGAAGAGAAATTTCACCCCCCCCCCCTCATACACCGTCTCCCCCCCCAGCTTCCTCCACCCTTTCCTACGTGAGGTCCTTCAGTAAATTTTACTGATCAACTTAATCTAAAATTCAAAATTGTAAACCAAATTTAGGTATTAATTTCGAAGAATTTAAATACTAAAACGCTTTGTGTAGTGATCGAGATTTAGGATTTTTTAATTTTAAAGCATTTTGAGATTAAATTTGCCAAAATTGCCACGAAAATTGATATTAATTTCACAGCTATTTAGGAACACGATCTCAGAATATTAAGTAAAATATAACTTAAATTACAACTTAACAATTATGCAGGATTTTAATGCAATATATTACATTAGATCGCTTAAACGTTAGTCAATTTGTGGGTGCTCTCTCCAGCTCTAAATTTAACTTGATTAATTAAGATTGAGGTAAATACGATAATAGTATTTTCAATACGCGAAATGATAACGATAAAAAATAATGCCCCCAATACCTTTCTATATTTAAATTTTACTACGCTTTTTCCAACCCAATATATTTCTAATAATAAATTAAAATGAATATAAAATTAAAAGTTAAATTTAATTAGAAAATAACTTATAGCTAAGACGTAATCAGTTATCAGCGTAGCCTCGGCCCTCGGCTTTATCTCGATCAAAATTAAACTCCTTTAATTTCGTAATTTCAAAGATACTCTTTAAGAAAAATATACCTTTGGGATATTAATATCCAATATTATTAGAAAAAAATGAAAAATTCGTGCCACGTACGTTTGGGGTAAAATCGACCAAAGTCTTCATGTCGCCAGTATCACATCGTGGGGAAGACGCGAAATTCCGATGCTGCAAAAATCGAACGATATAATTTTCGTTTCACGGTAGCTTCTAAAATTTAAATCGCGATAAACTAAGAACGCAATTTTTCGCAAAACAGGACCGATCAACCGCCCCGAATTGAATTAGCTAACTATTAATCCATTATCGAATATAATAACGATTTTAAAAAAACGCCGAATATTACGTATTTTTTAAATTATAAAATATATATTTAATACCGTTTACTATTATTCCTAATAAACGTTTATTTCGCGACTGAAAAGAAGCAAATTTTTTCGCGTCTCGCCAGTCGAGTCGTTTGAGTTTAATCCTATCCTACCCGGAGCGTACCTTTCGTGCACCTGTTGAGGCTGTTCTCGGTGTTCTGTCTGAAAAAGTGGGCGGTTCGGTTCCGAAGGAGGAAAAATATTTTGGATTTTTTAATACCCCCAAAAATATTCGAGTCGTGAGCGACTGAACCGGATAATAGCGCCCTCTACGTATGCAATATTATTTATTTTGATATTTAAGTTAAATTAAGTGCTAATATTTACTTTATTTTAAAATACAGGGAAATAGTTTATAACAATTAGTTTACGTTGTAAATAAACACTCGGTTAATTTTTAATTTAACAAATTGACGTATTATTGAATTATTTTACTTTATTTTACTTAAACTTTATTCATTTAAATTAAATTTAATTCTTTACATAACTTTGATTTAAATCCATTGCGTTATTGTAATTTAATTCCATTGCGTAATTTTAATTTACTTCATTTACGTAATTTTAATTTAATTCTTTTAATATAATTTTAATTTCGTTTAATTAATTTTCGTAATTTTAATTTCATTTCATTCATATACGTTATTTTAAAATAAAAATATATTAATTTTAATTATCTAAATTACGTAAATTTAATTGACATAATTTATTTTATATTTTATTTAACTTAAATGGCGTTACTTTAACTACGTCATTGAGTTAATTAAACTTAAATGACGTTACTTTAACTACGTCATTGAGTTAATTAAACTTAAATGACGTTACTTTAACTACGTCATTTAGTTAATTAAACTTAAATGACGTTACTTTAACTACGTCATTGAGTTAATTAAACTTAAATGACAAAAATTTAACTACGTTATTTAGTTGATTAAACTTAAATAACGTAAATTTATCTATGTCATTTAATTAATTTAACTTAAATGACGTAAATTTATCTACGTCATTTAGTTAATTAAACTTAAATGACGTAAATTTATCTACGTCATTTAGTTAATTAAACTTAAATGACGTAAATTTATCTACGTCATTTAGTTAATTAAACTTAAATGACGTAAATTTAACTACGTTATTTAGTTAATTAAACTTAAATGACGTAAATTTAACTACGTCATTTAGTTAATTAAACTTAAATGACGTAAATTTTGCTACGTCATTTAGTTAATTAAACTTAAATGTCATTAAATTAACTTTAATTAACTAAATGACGTAAAACTGAACTTTTATTAACTAAATGACGTAAAATTGAACTTTTATGAATTAAATGACGTAAAATTGAACTTTTATGAATTAAATGACGTAAAATTGAACTTTTATGAACTAAATGACGTAAAATTGAACTTTTAAGAACTAAATGACGTAAAATTGAACTTTTATGGACTAAATGACGTAAAATTGAACTTTTATGAACTAAATGACGTAAATTTAATTAATGGACGTAATTTTAACTTAATTAATTGATGTGATTTTAATTTAATTAATTGACACGATTTTAATTTAATTAATTGACACGATTTTAATTTAATTTAGTTAATTGACGTAATTTTAAATTAATTTAATTAATTGACGTTATTTTAAATTAATTTAATTAATTGACGTAATTTTAAATTAATTTAATTAATTGGATTCAATTTAATTTAATTTAATTAATTGGCGTAATAGTTATTGCGTGAGCTAAAAAGATTCTGACGACAATTAGGTTTCTGGGAATTACTGAATTCAAAGCCTAAATTTATATAACCTCCCCAAAGTGAGGTTCGCCAAGATACGTACTAACAATAGCAAATAACTCAAGAATATGAATATTAAATTAACCAAGTATTTGAAAACGGAAAAATTCCGGTATTTTTCTTCTCGAATATTAATTATAAAAGCCTACCGCAACGTTGTTCACCTTCAAATTTATGAGCAATTTTATTTTTAAATGGAAGTGAAAGGAACCAGAATCGGATGAGAAATTTAGAAAATGAGGCATTTTTGACTGTCTTTTCTAAAAACCAGCCTTTAAGTTTATTTTTCCAAACTGCTCGTCTGCGAGAAAAATTTCCTTATTTGTGTTAATATGGGCGTATTCGCCTCCTGACAACCGAAAAGCGAGAGTTTTCAATACAACATCTAAATGCACCAAATAAAAAATAACGAATAATTGCGGTACAACGTCATTGCGTACTTTTGGGGCAGGGATGTCTACTCTCCTCCCGTGGAACCAATACGTTCTACCAGAAGTATATAAATAACTTCAGTGAGAAGTATCTACCTTCCTTGTTCTGCTAATAATAATAATAATCAGCTTGGATAATTTTATTCGCTTCAAACCTGTACGTTGTTAGAGTACTGCTGATTTTATAAATAGGTTAGGTATTGAAATATAGTTAATTATTTTTATAATTATTACTTTAAAAGTCAGTAACGTAATTTTTTAAATTTTACATAATAAAATAGTAATATTTGCTTTAAAGTTCATTCATATACGTTATTTTAAAATAAAAATAAAAATAATTTAATTAATTAAATTACGTAGATTTAATTAATTAAATTACGTAGATTTAATTAATTAAATTACGTAGATTTAATTAATTAAATTACGTAGATTTAATTAATTAAATTACGTAGATTTAATTTATTAAATTACGTAGATTTAATTAATTAAATTACGTAGATTTAATTAATTAAATTAAGTAGATTTAATTAATTAAATTACGTAAATTTAATTGACATAATTTATTTTAATTAACTTATTGACGTAAATTTAATTGACATAATTTATTTTAATTAACCAAATTACGTAAATTTAATTGACATAATTTATTTTATATTTTATTTAACTTAAAGATCCCTAACTATCGTAATTTTTTAAATTTTACATAATTTAATAGTAATATTTGCGTTAAAGTTGGAGCCATAATGTGGTGAGGATACATGTTTCATTTTATGGTCTAGTGATGCATGCTTACCTCCTAAAATACATATTATGTACTTTTGGTAATAGCTATCTTATGAGGCCCCTCTCGCAAGAATGCCCCCAAATCCAGGCCTCTCTTTTTCCAGAGATTTATCCACTTTCTTCCAAGAATATTTTCCGATTTTTCCAAATTCCATCCCTGAGAATTTCTTTAAAAAAATAGAAAGAATGAGAATGGGGCGAGACAACGAATGACGTAACGCTAATCTTTGAATATTCCCCGAAAAAATCGAGTCTACAGACAACTCACGCCCCGAGACAAAATATAGATTTTTTTCAAGCTCACTATGACTTCCTTTGTTCTTAAAGGTTTAAAGAGGCATTTCTTTAAGGGATCCTAAAAAAAGCGGTAAAAAAATATACCAGCCGTGGGTGTTTCGTGAACTAAGTCTAGAGCCAATTTGTACGAATCCGCTCCCCCAAAAAAGATGGGCAAACTGGTTACTTTTAGAACCACGATTCGACAAAGAAAAAATAAATTCTGTTTCCCTTCCATTTCATTTCTATGGTCAAATTGTGGATTTTTTCGAAGCTTCGGAGAAAGGCTATACTCCTTATGTTACGGTTTCGCAAATATTTCAACTATTTAGGACCTCAAAACCTTGGTTTTTATCGCGCGAAATGAATCGTCCTAGCATTCCTCGACCCACTAAACCTATAGTTTCGATCTCCGAAAATGGGAATTACAGGATACAGCTATATTTTATCATAGTTATTTTTTTTTTAATTTCGAAGAGTCGTTTTTTTTGGGTGATATTCCAATAGTTGTGGTCGATATTACCCCGCTAAAAATTATCTCCTTAGATTCCTATCTCTATATTTGGCACGAAAATTGCGCCATTTTCTTTGTATTTTAAATTAAATAATCTGGCAATACTGCTACCATTTTCTCCCCGGCTCAGGCTGATAAACATTTGAATAATGAAACTCGAACCAAATAGATCTTCGAGTCAAAAACGAATAAAAATGGAATTAAAATAGCCAGAATTTCCGGTTTCGCCCTAGTTAGAGCACTTTTATTGGCCCATGGTACCGAGCAGGGAATCTGGCGCGCGGAAAGAGAAGCTAACCCTAAACATTACAAATTTCAAAACGCGTCGCGTAGCAACGGAAAGCCAAATAATGGGATATTTTTGGAGAATGATATGTACGTATAGTTAATTTAATATAGAATCCTTGGTTAGGGTTTATTTTTTTTTTGCCCCCGTATTATTATGAACTTTTCTACCATTTCGCGTTATTTAACTGCATTACTGTCCAGTCCATAGGTGGTTTTTATTAACTTTCACTTTACATTGATAAACATTTGCCTGGCAGCGCTGTTTTATAAACTGGGATATAATGACGTTTGCTGCTGAAAATAATTATCAGGGTTGTTAAAAATGCTTTTTATTTTTTTCAAAATTGAAATCACAAAATACTTTCTCCATAACTCATAATGTAAAATGCAAAATAATTTCTCCATAACTCATAATGTAAAATGCAAAAAAATTTCTCCATAACTCAAAATGCAAAATACAAAATGAATTTTGAAAATATTGGTTTTTCTAAATGCAAAATGTAAAATGGTTTTTGCAGCTTAAAATAAAAATACGAAATGCATTTTGAAAATATTGGTTTTTCTGAATGCAAAATGTAAAATGGTTTTTGCAGCTTAAAATAAAAATACGAAATGCATTTTGAAAATGGTTTTTCAAATGCACTCAGTTTACTTTTAATTATTATTATTAATTAGTAATTAATAAAAATTACACAGAGATTTCAAAACCATCATCGCAGCCAGCGTGGGAAAAAAGCCTTGGCAGTGTACGAATGTTCGTCTGCTTCTGAGTAAGTGAGTAACTGAGTATCGCCATCTAGGATTACTTGGGATTATATAGCCGACGAAGTATTTTGAAAATATTTTTCCACATAGCAAACCCACAAAATGCAAAATACTTTTTCTAACTCCAAATGCATTTTGAACAACCCTGATAATTATATTCTAAGCTTTCCAACCGTTATTTTGAATTATCGACTAAGATAAGAATTTATTTATACTAAACGGAGAATGACTATACGGGGGCAAATCATTATCGTATTACCCCCCTGGCACGAGTCACCGGCGTCTGATTGACGCGCCGGAAGATATAAGTTTTAGGGAACCAATGAGATTAATTTATTGTAGGGGGAAGTAGCTTACTCTTCGAGCGTGAGGTGGATTGAGAGCAACGCTAAAAATGGTCTTTAATCTTAAATATAAATAAATATATTCTTGACTAAGGCTTTTCGTGACCAATCAATAGGTCTAAGTACTAAACAGAAACCAGCAAGTCCACTTAAAATACGATGAATCTATTCCGAGAAATTCTCCAAACTTTGGTTACTCGGAGCTATTTTTAAGATCTTAGTAAGGGAAGCGATTGCGTGACTCAAACGGGGGTCAACTAGTTTTATTCTATATCTGTTCGTGTATTTCCGGTGAATTTAAACACGCCACTATTCGGGAAGATGAGACAGACAGAAGCAACTAGAGAAACCGATACAATGTCAATAGCTTTATAGCGCCTCGTAACCCGCATCCAATTAGCGTGACTGCTTTACGGTGTATGTGCCCTTAACGTATCTTTTCAAGACCCGTCTTCTGGTAAACCACCAGCGGTGATGTAAAGACTCCGCTATGATAGCTACTAAATAAATGTCGCGCATAATGAAGGCATATTTTTGAAACGTTTCCCGGGTCGCCCGACCGTGAAAGGTTCCGAAGATTATAATAAAAAATTGTCCGCGATGGGGCTATAATGGCAGAACTTTATTGTTAAGCCCGACGGAAACCGATATCCTTCGGATTTTAAACGAGAAAAATAAAGGAAAAATTAGCGAAAAAATTCAAATTATGGAAATTATTCGGGGAAATGTTCACCGGTGCATTTACTATGAGAGGACAAACAATCCAACTAACAATTAACGTGGCGACGACGTTCCAGAGATTTTAAAAGGTCTCGCTACGTTGCTCACCGATCTTACTTTCTCTAAGGCCGGATTAGGGCCTACAATTTTACGGGTGTTAAAATACAGCGTCGATCAAGACGATTCTTACGTAAAATTATACAAATTTATATCCCTTTTAAAAAGTATCAGACAACAATGGGGGAACAAAAAAATTCAAGGCGTTGGAAAAGTTCGATTGAGTGCATTCTCAATGACAATAATTTTATGTTAACACAAAATCAGAAGCCTCGCGCACCATTACAAAAATTCCCCTTCGCCCATGCCCAAGGAGACAGGGGAAGCCGGTACAAATTACCGGGGCCCGGATTTGAACAAGCGAAATAAATTTCTTCCGGGTTTCTCCCCGAAAATGCAAGATATCTTGAGTAGCAACAGCTCTCTTACCAGGGCCCGGCTATTTTTTTTTCTAATGAACAGTGCCGTATTTCCGCCTAGGCCAACCTAGGCCGTGGCCTTGGGTATTTACTTCGAGCATAGAAATCTCATAGGTAACTAGAATGCTGCCGCCTACGGCCGAGCTTGACGCCAGTTTGCCTTGAACCTTCAGCCAATGAGAGGCCGTAGAGTGGTTCCGCCAAGGAGGATAATAATCCTCCTTGGATCCGCTACTATAGCGGGAGATAGGTGACGTCATTATCTCTGGTGACATTAAATTCTTGGCAGAACCACTCTTTGAGCTCTGATTGGCTGAGATCTGGCTATCGTCTGCCACGGCGTTTGGCCCATTTGCCAGTTACACGGCAGCATTCTAGTTACCTATGGGATTTCTATGACTTCGAGAGCCAGTCCAATAGGCGCTTAAAAAATCATCCTCCCAGGATATTGCCAAGAAGTAATACTTCCGAGAGCCAGGACTCGCATGCTATTGTTTATATAGTGCTTGTGGAAATAATGGAAACTATTCACCTGTAAACAGAACGTCGTGTTTTTGCCAAGCCTTAATATGTCAAAAAAGCTACCTGGTTAAAAGGAACGTCATGGGGAACGTTTGTTGCTGCCGTCTTAAGGCATGGGCTAAATGGGCTACAGCCCAGGGCCCCCGCCAGTTTTGGGGCCCCGGAAAGGCCAGCCATACAGCCTCTACTCTAGGGATAAGGGTTTAGTTGGTTAAATATTATTTATGCTTATTTAACATTTTGTATTTGTCTAAAGTAATTTGACTCATCGCCACATCGCGTATCATACGGTACCTACAATTTCTAAAACCTAACAGCGAGTCACTGTCAGTAAAAATTTTATTTTCAGGAGGCCTATGTTACAGTTGGCCGACCGTTGTGGATCGCAAAGGTCTTAAGAAATAATTTAGCCCAGGGTCCCAAAAGGTCTTAAGACGGGCATGGCCGTAAAGGTGAAAAATTTCCATTATTTTAACAAGCACTATATAAACAGAGTCTTGTGATTTCTTGGGAGGATGATTTATTGAAGCGTCTATTACAGAAACGGTTTCTCTTTGGCATTTCACGAATACGTTAAAGATAAAAAAAATGCGTTAATGGTCCTTTTGAACTTCCCGTTTCTTAACCGATTGAATGAACTACAATAGAGTAGAGATGCTGCTACCATCTAACGGCGGCTATTGCTATTATAAAAAAACGCATAACGTAGATTGTGGAGTAGCAGCTCCATCTATCCTTAGATCAATAAATCCCAGCAGACTGGTGAAAAAGCGTGCTTTTTTAAAGCGCCTCAATCTCTATCGGGCAGTAATAATAATAATAATAATCAGCTCGGCTAATACCCAAGGCACCACCCTAGGCCTAAGTCATCGAGCGACTTTTAAAGCCTCTAATTCAGGTGGCCGGGTTACAATGCGTAGGAGGGTGGTGGCAAGCCCTGCAAGTCACGCGAGCCAACAGCTCCCTACACTAACTATTACCGTTAACCTCAACAAGTTTTTATGGAAGGGGAAACCGAAGATCTCGGGGGAAAACCCCTTAAACCAGTGGGGAGACAACTTGCAAACTCAACGCAGGAGTTGTTCCGAGTTTTCACCCAGTGCCACAAGTTGGGATCGAACCCGGCTCCTCTTGCTGCGAGGCGAAAGCACTAACCACCCCAGTGAAAGTCGGACAGCTCTACGGCTCCTCTGCACTCATCTCATTCGCTCATTCTCTACGCGACGGCATCCGCTGCTTATCTGCCTAAATTAGACAAAGTACAAAATGCGGCGAGAGCAGACGGTCCTAAAAGTCCGTCGAGAAGAGGAATTAGAGGATGTCACTTTCCGGGAGACCAGAGCGCTAGTACCGCGGCAGACGTACTCGCCGGCTGTGCAACGACACAGGAGCCCAAGGCCGAGGTGTCTGCCCCGCCCAGGAGCCCCCGAACCCAGAAATTTCCAGTGCAAATACTCCGGTGTACATCATTGCGGGTGATCTCTCCAAACTGATTACTCACTTGGTTGAAGTTTGAGAAAACTTCCAGGGAAAGTCAAATAAGAGAGAGGCGTTGAAGACACTCACGCTTTTTTCCCATTGGGTCGATTCTCATTCATCCGAATCCCATTCGACCAACTGTCCCATTTGACCGACATTTTGTTTGCTCACAAGTGAAAGTATGAAACCTAACCTAACCTAACCTTACCTAACGAAATAAACAGATTTCAATTTTATATTACTTTTTCGAATAAATGGGATTCGACCCAATGGGATTGCAAAATTAGAATTCGATCAATTGCGAAAGTATATTTTTTGATTCGATCCATTGGGAATTCGACCCAATAGGATTCTATCCAACGGGAATATACCGACACTCACGGCGACACTGACCCAGGACTGCCGGACACTATTGATATTCTTAGGGGATTTTCTCCCTGTGCGTTCAATTATCGGGTTTCAAGAAACCTTTATCTCTCCTGCGGATACCATTAATCAACATTTTGTATATTTTCGGGCTAATCACGTTTGTGATCCAACTTCAGGTACGGGGTCTCAGGGTGGGGTAGAAATTATTCTGTTCGACAAGTCCATCTCGAGGATCCGTCTTCCTTCGCCGCTTTGTGTTGGCGTTGAAAACCTGGTCTTGAAACCGGCTGGGTCACTCTGTTCAACTTTTATTATCAAACTTATATCCGTCCACATCTTGATTATTGTTCAAGTATTTGGTCTTCTCAGCTGGTAAAGGATATTGAGAGGCTTGAAAGAGTGCAGCGTAAGGCCACCAAAATGGAATCTGGCCTTCGATCTCTTTCTTACCCAGACTGTCTTGAACGCCTTGGCCTTAGGTCCCTGTTGAATAGACGTCTGCGAACTGATTTGGTTGAGGCCTACAAAATAATTCACGAGGCTTATGACGTCCCGGCCGACTCCTTCTTTACCATTCGCTGGACGATTTGGAAAGTTCCTACGATATTTCAGGAACTTAATACATGTACCTCACGCCATGTTTTCTTCACACAGAGTTGTGAACTTTTGGAATGCCCTCCCGGCCCTAATTAAGATCTAATAAGTGTAAGATTCCTTTTCCCATTCAATAAAATTTATTATTATAATTGGTTTTGTTGAAACAAGAGGCCCAAATAGCAATGGCTGGATCTAAAAGAGGCGCTACTCCATAAACACAGGTAAACTCTACCACTGGCTGGAAAGCTTTCTGTCCGAGAGGAGTGCAATGGTCAGAGTGAGGGACCCCATCTCCACTATGTTTTATGTAAAAAGGGGCTTACCACAGTGCATCGCTCTTAGCTCTACGTTATTCAACATTCTTCTTCCGCAAATTGTTGACATAGGTCCATTGGGTGTGTGCTACATGGTGAGCATACAGATTACTTGGCTATTTGGGCCTCTGGTCTACATAAAGTTACTCTTGAGGAGCACCTCCAGTCAGCTCTTGATAATATGGAAGCATACAGCGGAGAGTGGGGCCTCACATTTCAGTCAGAAAGTACATGGTGCAGGGTTACAATGACGGGGTTCAAACGGTTGAACATTTATTGTTCTCGTGGTTGGGTACACAGATTCATCGTTTTCGGATTCGGGATGGCCTGGTTAGTGGTGGATGTCGGAGGATTAAGGAAACCTATTGAGAGTTCAGACATAGCGATAATCATCCAGGTGTGTGATTTGCTTCGGGCGGCTAACATTCGGAGATTTTCAAATTGAAATGGTATTCTTTTAGTGTCGAACATTTCTCGCTCGTTCTACAGGTAATTGGAGTTATTCTAGTGATATTTGCCATGTATCAGTAACATTCTAGTACTCATTTCTATCTGAATTATTGCAGTATTTTTGTAATTGGAGTGAAGGCCATGCTACCATTGGCACCAAAGAAAATTTTTGATTGGAAAAAAGTTGCTTTAAAAAATAACTATTTTTGAACTCACGCGGAAAAGGTTTCGTTGGACTTGCGAAAATATTGAAAACCATCTCATAAAGTAAGTTTCCTTAAAACTATCCAATATAATATACAGAGCAAATTGTAGCCCAATGAATATATTTCCTGTTAATTGTTTCAATTATTTTGAAACAAAGAAAACAAACTAATCATGAAGGCTTTAATTATACTCTATAACCATGAATACATTCATCCTATAATCCAGTTTCCTTTTCTAAATGGCAGTGTCTGATCACGGCCAACTTAGATCCACTGCTACTCGTAGCAGTGGATCTAAGTTGGCCGTGGTCTGATGGAGTGTTTACTAATGAACGAACTGACTTTTATAATCTGATGAACTTCAAAATGAAACTGAAGTTGAGTTAATTTCAAGTTAGTGCAAAATTTATTGTGGTACCCATTTTGCTGTAACAAAATTCACAATTGTTTCTTTATACGCAATCAGTTAGAGCCTTTAGTTTGTAAAACAATTGAGCAAATGAGATTGCTTTGACAGTCCGCACTTATACAAAAAAGGTAAATTTTCTTTCAAAATTGGCGCCATATTGCTCACTCAATTGGGATTTAATGAGTTAATTATCGAAAGAATTGCTGTATGTAAAGTAATTTCACTATATGTATACTAGTTGTTATTTATTTTGAATTTAACTTTTTCCTCTCTCAAAGGAAGACGAGCCTTGTAAATTTTCTGCTAGTGCTTTGAGACGTTCAATTCAATTCAATATCAGCTTCAGTTTGAAAGAAATAAAAAAACTGACCATCATACAATGGAAACAAAAGCATTTTCCGACAAAGAAAATCTCTGCCCTAAAGCTATTCATTAAGTTGAGGATTTGTTACTAATTAATTAGCCATCAAAATTAAGCTCAAAGATTTCCCTGTGCATAACCAAAAACTGTAGAAAATATGACTAAAAGTTTTGAAGGCGAAGGAGACGAAACACCAATGAAAAAACCTTCTTATTTTTTACCTCGATTGTCCATATTGCAACCAAATATTAGAAATCAGAGGGTTGCGAGATAGAAAAGGTAAAACTCTGACCGAATATATGGAAATGAAAACGCAATGGAATTATGGGACGCAATTTGGCATCTCGAACGGCTCCATGCCAGTTTTTAACTTTTATTTCGTTTTGTTTTTTATTCCCTTATTGTTTCTAAGCCTTAGTGACAGGTTTTGCGGTACAGGTAATAGTAGGGTGGCGAAGTAGTTAGCAGTTAGCACTCTCACTTCGCAGCAAGAGGAGCCGGTTCAGGGTTCGATCCCAACTTGTGTTGCTGGTTAAAGCTCTTCGGTTTCCCATTTCCATTAAACTTGCTGGTGTTAACGGTAATAGTAAGTGTAGTTTGATGGGCTTTCCACCACCTTCATACGCAAATTAACCCGGTCACCGGTAATTGGCTTCACAAGTCAATAGTTGATTGTGTGTGGTACCTTGGTATTAGCTTAGCTGTTTATAATTGAACTTCCCTGATTTCGCATTATTTATCTACCCTATCCTTAATATGGGAGTGCAAGCGCTCGTCATACAAAAACAAATTTCGGTTCCTCCTCTCAGTCAGCCGGTTGGCTTGTCTCCGGGTCTTCATGTTCTTACAGTACATTATCCACAGCCTGCTGGTTAATCGACGTCCTTTCTCACTGTGGTTCTCAGTTTCTTACCTCTGGCCTTTCCCAACCACCTCCTCGGTTGTCAAATCAGCCTATTCAGACCTAATACTCACTCTTTTTGTGCTTTCGCTGTTCCTTATCATCCAGACTCAGCTGTATATGTTATGTGTCTTAAGTCTCTTTTGCCGTGTCCGTCTGGTTCCCCAACCATGGTGGGCTGCCTTTTCTCCTCCCACAGCTATCTTGACTAATACTCAAGGATGTATATAATGTATAAGCATAATGAACTTTTTCAGCTCTTTCGGGTGCGTAAGGCTGCTCTTGCAGCTATAACTGAAACCATAAGCCTATCAACCCTAAGTTTGAATCGAAAGGCAGTGTTGGTTCAAGCTAACGACTGTCGAAAGTACAGCGCTAAATCCACCCGGTGGCGGAAAAGAGAAACGTAACGCGTCTCGCAATGCATGATGCCAGCTGCTTTAGTAAGATAGAGGTGCGTAGAGAGAGAAAGGGGAAGGAAGAATCTTCAATTTATCTCTACCAGGTGCCGATACTATCGCCTGATTTATTCTTTTTCGCCCGTCCAGTGGTGTTACAAACTTAGGTTTGATAGGCTTATGCTGAAACTGACTGATCATCAGAACATTCGGATGATGAACACAATGTTTCTGGGTGTTCCTTTTTTAGACAAGACCATCACTCGAGTAATTATGGTGTGTTTCTCTTTGTGTGGATTACTCGTTTGCTGCGTAGACTCTTCTCTTTTCTTATATTGATCTGCCTAATTTTTCTCCAGATGTGCAGGGCCTTGACATTTTAATAGTGTATCTCACCCACAGTGGCCTTCCTTCTGTTGTAACCATTATCACTGTAATCGTTCTAATAGACCCTAGCAGTTTGGACTCGGTATTACCCGAGACTAACCTGAGCTTGTTGAAGCGAGGGTAACATCCGAATACACACCCTTACCCTGATTGGAGCCGGGTGCTGTCAAAGACAGACCAACGAGTAAAGAGGAAAGGGAAAGGTCCCAGCACCTTAAACCTCTGTCCAGGCGGAAGGCTAGAATACAACGGGGTGTCACCTGGTGCCCCGAGGGGATCGTTAGCGATACCATATTTCCGCTTCCCCGGTACCACTCAGCCCTCAGCACGATACCTCACACCTTGGCTTAAGGAAGAAGCCGAGCCTTGATTGGCCAGCGTGGGGAGTTGCCTCCCCACCTATTACTCCGTTCCACCACGAAGAGGTTCAAGGTTGCAGTTTATGGAAGGGCACTTAAGGTTAAGTAAACAGTGAAATTGAGAATTAGGTTATTATGAAAAAAGTTGTGTATATTGCTAATTTTATGACCGGTCCCAGTAAACTGAATATTAAGAAATTTTAAGCGGGCTGGGACTGGAAGTTTATTAAGTTTAGTGGAAAGTTTTGTAAACTGATTTTGGCCTTTTTGGAGTTGAAGTTTATCAGATTCTAAGCGTAAGGTCCAGATAGGGGAACAGTAGTCAAATACAGGAAGAATTTTAAAAGAACCTAAAAATGGATAAAATAATAATAATAATAATCAGCTAGGATAATACCCAAGGCACCACCCTAGGCCTAAGCCATCGAGCGACTTTTAAAGCCTTTAATTCAGGGTTACAATGCGTATTAAGGTAAATTGTATACATAATATGTTGCCTTCAATATGAATCTTTGCCTTAAGTTGAAACTTGTGCGCAATTTGTGGAAACATCATAATATGCTAGTTGGTGGCCGAAATGGCAAAGTATTTTTCCATCTGAGAGTGTTGTTAAAGATGCGTGAATCTGGAAAATCAAGGGGCCTTAAATAAACTCCTTACCTTAAAAATTGAGTTGCTGGTTCGAAGGTGCCTCAACCATCAAGGACGGCGGCAAAGTAATAAAAGTATATATTTGTACCCCGCAAAAATCATTAGAGCGCGTATGTAACATCGTAAGCGCGCTTTTGGAGTCGGAGCAGAGGACTATTGAAATTGCAAGATGAGCGGAAGCATATGAAAGTGGCAATTGAATGGCCAACAGCTCTATCCTGTTGATGGGATGGCTGGGATCCACCAAAGACCGTAATAACTGTTAAAAAAAAATGTTCTAATTTGAACAAATCGCCGTTCAGAAGGTTGTCCCTGTAACAGAACGCCATTTTGTTCTGTAAAATTGATTTGTTGTTGAAGTTTATACATACTTATTGGAGAGACTATGCGTCCAGTCCTCACCCGAATTAAAGAACATCAACGCGCCATAAATAACCGCGGTCGACCCTCATAATAGCCTATCACATCATACAATAAACTCCGGCCACATTATAAACTTCAACAACAAATCAATTTTACACACCGAGAAACATAATTTCAAACGTAAATTCGTAGAGAAAATTTTGATTAAAAAACTAGGCAATTTAAACTTAGATAAAGACGGCGATATATCACCTATTTGGGATATTGATAATATTGACATAGTCTCTCCAACTACATCTTCATAAATTTAATTGTTATAAACCTAAAATATTGTTGAACTGATCTTTTATGTCGCTACTCTGTATAAAAATGTACCTAGAAACATGGCGTCATTTAACCCACTGCTAATGTTTATAAATACCCTTGTTCTTATAATCCCACTACACTTGACAAAGGATTTCGTTAAGTCCGAAACGTTGTGCCTTAACGTTGATGTCATTTTTCATCACGTTTTGTATATTGTATGTATATTTTTAAAATGTTATAACAAGTTTTAAATTTATTAAAGGATTTTCTAAATAGTACAAACAGTCTCATGAGTTGTCCGTAATAAATCTATATATTTTTATTTAATACACCACCATTACAAAAATCAGTTCTTTTATTTTACTAGTCTAGTAGTTGGTCGATGCTTCAACCCATTGAGTTGGGAATAAATAGAGGTACAACTAAATCTGGCTGGCGTGGGACCAATTTCGTTCCATAAGGAGACTATATCAACTTTATCGTTCTACCGTGGCGGCATCTGTCTCTAGTGGTGGCAATACGTACGTCTTGAACTCGGAATCCCTGTGGGTACTTATCTTCATGTTCCAAACTTTTGTTCCATCCTTTGTTTGGAACTCTTTGCCGGACCCCCTGAAATGGCGCCCGAACTGCAGCTCTATGTCCATTCAATTTCCCACACTAGCGTAATATGAATTTGTTTTGTCAGATTTAAGAAACTTAGAACTTCAGAAGGTTCAATAAATATAAATTTAAATTGAAGATGGCACAGCCAAAATAGTAACCTCTTCCTCCTGGCACTCTTGATTTTAGCCCTTTGATTAAAAAACGCGACTCAACACTGGCATAGTTAGATAGAGAATCGAGTGCCGTTGAAGATAATTCGTCGATTCCCGGGGACCTATACGCCGTATTTCCCATCGGGTGGTGAAATATCCCACTTTGATTAAAAACCGTGGCTCAGCACTGGCATAGGAAGATAGAGAGAACTAATACCAATCGAATGACACCTGAATTAAATTTATATCGAGTGCCTAGTGCCTACGTTGAAGAGAATTCGTCCATTCCCGGGGACCTATACGGCGTAATTTCCAATCAGCTAGGGGAGAAATATCCCCCTTTGATTAAAAACCGTGGCTCAGCACTGACATAGGTAGATAGAGACGCCTGAATTAAATTTATATTGAGTGCCGTTGAAGATAATTCGTCGATTCCCGGGGACCTATTCGGAGCTATAGCTCCCACTGTATAATTCACCACCGCATGAACCAGAAGCGAAAATAACAGCCTCTTATCTCTCCTCTATACTAGAGCATGGATTAAATATACTTACCTTGTAAGGTTATTTAATCCACGACTAGAGGAAGAGGCTAAAAAGTAAGAGGGTTCACGATGCAAGCAATACATTTCAAAATAATCTTTGTCAGGATTCAGGGATCGGCGCTTTTTAAAATAAGGAAATAAAAATAATCGTAAATTGAAATACATTAAAACATTTAAAGTTGAGAAACTTGAGGCCCATATGATGCCAGATCGTGGGATTTTTAGGGTGTTTTTTTTTTGGAAATGGGATAATGGGTTTTCTTAACCAATTCAAAGGGTTTTGTGGGATTTTCCACTTTTTGGGAGATTTTCGATCGCCAGTTCAAAATACCCCCGAAAATTTTTCTAAAGAAATATTGATACTGCCTTCCGAGAAAAAAGAAAGTACCCCCTTCCACCTGTTCGGCTCAATAACGGTCCTAACTTTTACTTTTCATTCTCATAAGCCACTGTACCCACCCTTAGTCCCCCCTCCATAAAGAACGCAAGGCGTCGCGAGCCGCAAGGAAGAACGGGTGGATCATGACGTGGACCAAGTTCTAAGAAAGGCAAAAGGTCGCTGCTGAGGTTGCAGCTGGTCTTCGCATTTCTTGGAATTCGTCCACAGTCTTATCTCCGAAACAACTTTGGAGTAGAGAAAAACGAATCTGTCCATTGTCCAATTTGAAGAGGAGCAACGGTCAAATGGGGGGGGGGGGGAAGCGCATTCTAAGGCTTAAACTATCATCACGTTACTGTGGAATGCATATTGCATTTTGAGATCTAGCTTTGAGGCCAATAATATCAATTGCACTAACTTTAAGCCAGAACCCCCACATTTCAAACTCCACAATTCAAAAATGTATAATGAAATGAATAAAATGGTAGAGTTGCTACCTAGGCATACGCAAGAAGGATAAAGTAAACTAGTTCTTTAAATATGACATTAATAATTTTTCCCAAAAATCAAAAATAAATAAAATACAAAACAAAAAAAAACTAATTTTATTCGGTCCCAAAAAATTGTACCTGTTTTCTGAGGAGTTTTTGTGAATGTATAGGGATTTTTTTTTTGAGAGTCACACGATATGGCGTTGGCTAGAGCCTTAGACACCAACCCAACAAATAAACGTAACAGACAATAGCGGCACCAACGTTAGAAGCGCTGAAGGGATCGCAAAAATCCCGACAGCAGGCGGAAGTATCCCGGGCGGCAGCTACCTTCCGGAAGAGCGGAGAACGATAATATTGAGTTCAGGGTGTTTCCAAAGGAAGGGAGTAAGCCAACCCCCCGAAACTCCAAACGAGAAACCGCTGAACCGGGGCAGAATAAAGCAAAATGAGCCAAATCTCCCTCTACCTGGCAGAGCGGACAAAGGGAGGAGGAGCGTACACCGAAACGACACAATACCACGGGAACCGGAAAACGATCAACACGAGCCAACGACAGTAGGCGTTCCTGGGGCCTGCCCAAATGACAGCCCCAGACCAACGAGATCCGCAGACGAGTTGTGCGCTAAAGTATAGGGCGGAGAGAGAATCGGAACATAAGATCGCAGTGTAAATTGCGTGGTCAAGAAGCCAAGACAGCGCCTCATAAAGGGCACACAACTCGATCCTAGAAATAGCCAAATGAGAGGGGCACCGAAAACTCCGGCTTACACCCAGACTAGGAATGACAAAGGCGAACCCTCCGGAAGCAGACGACGGGACAAGGGAGCCATCAGTAAAGGCAAGACACCACTCCGAGGGAAGGGAATCGAGATGACAGTAAAAGGCCGATGCCAGAGAGTGGGCAGTGTAGTCCGATTTGGGCCCAGGCAACCACCGAACATCCAGAACAAAAGGAGGCGGTGTGTCCACCGGCCTCGAGGGGCAAAGCAGCTGCGAAACTACGCTATCAAACAGGTCGTTCAGATCCCACCTCTGTGCCAGATGAGTGACAGAACCCCGGAACAATATATAAGGTAGATCTTGGCCACGAAGCCAACCCTGAGCCAAGGAGAAGGCGGGGCTCGAAGACCATACAAAGCGTACTGCAAACACTGAGAGGCCCTACGAAGGGATAACGGGGGAACATACGCTTCGATTTCCATAGACGAGACTGCCGTCGAACGAGGGACTCCCAAGATCAGCCTCAATGCCGCGTTTTGAATCGCATCCAAGCGCCGGTGGACGGAAGGCGCCGCAGTGCAGTAAACAACCGCTGCATAGTCAAGGAGGCTGCAGATCAGAGCGGAGTATAGTAGGCGCATGGTGGCCTGGTTCGGGCCCCAACGGGCCCCCACAATAGCACGAAGGAGAGACAGACGCCGTAGACAGCGGGCACGCAAGTCTTCAATGTAGGGACGCCACTTGAAACGACTATCAAAAATGACGCCCAAGTAGCGGCACTGGGACCTGAAAGGGAGGGTGGTACCAGAAATACTCAAGGGACCCGCCTCGGAGATATCACGGTTCTTCGAGAAGCACATACAAACACATTTGTCAGGCGACAGAGAAAATCCTAAGGCGTGTAAATATGAGTCAGCGCTCTGCAGAGCTTCCTGCATGTGCCTACGCAACAGCGTCAAAGAAAAGCCAGACAAGAATAAAACTATATCGTCAGCATAAATGGCCATACTTGTACCATCCGGGAGTGCAGTTGGGAGGTCATCAAGAAGCAAACTAAAAAGGAGAGGGCTAAGAACCGCCCCCTGAGGCACCCCTCGGGTGACGTCATAGGCGGGGGACAGGGAACCTCCCACACGGACGCGAGACGACCGATCAGTCAAATATGAAACCAAAAAACGAAGGTAATGCTCTGAGAGACCTAACATCGAAAGTTTAAGCAAGAGATGAGAATGCCGAACACTACCAAACGCGTCCCGAATGTCTAAAAAGACTGCCAGGCAAGCACCCTTAAGGGAGACGGAGTGGCGAGCGGTGTGAAAAAGGTACCTTAAATTATCCGTTCCCTGGCGACCACGTCTGAAGCCAGATTGAAACTGCGTACGCTTATCTGTAGCCTCTAAGTACCAGTCCAGCCGAGCCTTAATGAGGTGTTCAAAACGTTTGCCAAGCACGGAGAGCAAGGTAATCGGACGATAGGATGACGGCAGGCCAGGGTCCTTTCCTGGTTTAAGGAACGCCAGCACCACCCCCGATTTCGAACGAGAGGGCATATAGGCCGTACTCCAGCATAAGTTATAAAGAGAGAGAGCAGGGCGTCTTGCGCTTGCGAAGGGAGATTCCGCAACAGCAACGTCATAATCATATCCTCACCCGGGGCAGTATTCTTCAGACGTCGAAGGGCAGCAGAAAACTCAGAGGGGCTAAACGACCGTTCAGGGGTGGGCGTCCACGACCACCGGTGGTGGGCGAGGATGATCTGCCGAAGCGGTCTGAGCATAATGATTAGCTAAAGTGGCCGCGGCCAAAGCCGCTGAACTAACCCGGACATCATCCTAGGCAAGTGGCGGAATAGAGGACTGAGGACCAGAGGCACCCTTAAACCAACGAACCTTACGCTAAAGGACTGGAAGAGGGGAGGTACTGGACATGGTAGAACAAAACGAACGCCAGGAGTGGCGCCAAGCCTCACGGACGAGACACTTGGCTTGCGCCGTTAAACGGCGAGCTAAAATGAGGTCAGCATCTCTACGAGAACGGAGGGCCCGACGACGAGTGGTAGCAGCCGAGCGAAGAGCGCGCTTTCACGCCGTCGACCACCAGGGAGGAGGGCGAGGACAACCAGACGGAGAAGTACCCCCGCAGCGAGGAACAGCTTGTTCCAAAGTCAACAGCTGGGACCAATCAACGTCGTGGAGAAGCGAACGATACTTGACCCAGTTAGCCCCAGAAAAATCCCAACGCAAAGGCGTGGAGATAGGAGGAGAATTGACCTCCCCCAAAGATGGTCGCTACCCGAAGCTGGTAAGAGCTTCCAGGACGAGCGATGTGCGAGATCACTGCTGACAAACGTGAGATCAATAGCAGAGTCCCTTTGGCCACGGTGACCAAGACGGGTAAGAGAACCATCATTGGGGAGCACCATAGTATCCTGGGCCATATACCAATCAATCAAAATATTACCCGCCAAATCGTCCCAAAAAGAGTTATGGGCGTTGAAATCGCCGAAAACACAGTAAGTGCCAGTCAAAAGAGGTGTCAGTGCCTTGTAATCTGTAGCCGGGGCTGTCCCCCCCCCCCGGGGATTGTAAATATTGACGAAGGTGCACCAGCCAAAAGACATATGGACCCTAACCACTATCACCTCCCAAGACTGAAGGGATGGGCAGGCCAAGCGATACTGGGGGAAAAGATTATTAACCAGAAGCGCCACACCACCATGGTTTCACTGCGGGCGATCCTGACGGTAAACTTGATACACACCTAGGCTCAAATTCGACCGAGATGCGCTATGAAGGCAAGTTTCTTGGAGACCCACCACGGTAGGCGATTCCTCGAGGATAAGATTAGCCAGCGCCCCGAAATGCGAACCAATACCCGCCACGTTCCATTGCAACAAAGAAAGGGAAGACCGTGTCATAGTTAAGCATAAAGACCGGCCGCCGACCCACTCGGGGAGGAACCGATCGGAAACATAACCGCATTGAGTTCATTCCATAGAAGCGTACCCCATGGAGAGGGGCGCAAATACTTATCAGCACAGGCAGCAATGTGCGAGGGATGCCACGAGTGATCACCCGTCGGCGCATTCACCATGAGGACATCACCCAAAAATGAAATGAGAGTCGACAGAAAAGCCGGAGGAATAGAGGCTGCTTCCGGAGGAGCCTCTGGAGACACACGTGAAGAGACCGAAGAGACTGAAGAAGGCACGTGAGGCCCAGAGGCGGGCGGAAGAACAGGACAATTAGTGTCATTAACCTGACCACTAGCGCAGTCAAAATGCGAAAAGCCAAACTCGCTGAGTTCGGACGAATGTATAGGGGTTGTGACTTTTGGGCGGTTTTTCACCGAAACTGTGGGATTTTTAACTTTCGAACATTGGTAACACCGCCCATTAAATAATTAAAAAAAATTATTTTATAACGCGGAACGCCAGGTCGGGCGAAAAAAATCCTAGTATGGGCCCCTTTTCGGTTAAAATCCCGGAACATTCAGCCCATCAAAGCAGTGGGCAGGCGTAGCCAGAAATTCGTCAAGGGGGGAGGGGTCGAAGTATGTGATTGTTAAGAGGGGGTCGAGAAAGGGGTGGAAATTTAGTACAGTCGAAGGTAGGCCCAAGGGGGTCTGGACCTGGAACCCCAGTTGTCTACACCACTGCATCCAAGTACTCCATTAAATCAACAATCACTGTCTTTAACATAATTTTTTTTACAATGGCTTATTTGTGAACTTTTCCAATTTATTTATCTTAAATGTGGGGTTCAAAAGAATTACTCGCAGAAGCTAACCAAGTTCGCTGCAGCATGGTGGATATCTGTGAAGTAGTTTAGGAATATCGTCAGGGCCCTCAGGGGCCCTTCAATTGGAACATTAGATACCTCTGAATCGTTTAATGTGAGAATTAAAAAAAAATACCAGAATAGATAGAAAATGAGAAACATTCGCAATCACAATTTTAATTTGTGCAAATAGGGGAGTGAATATTTGGTACTTAAATATATATCTATGTCAATATGAAGCTAATATTATGGCTTTCTGACTTGTTTTTACTATTGAAAGCTGTTGACACTGATTTCTGATTAAAAATGTTCTGTTACTTTTGGCAAGACAATATATGCCTCCAAATTATGAGCAGAGCTTTGGAATAAAAATTAAAACTTCTTTTTTTGAAATAGCATGTAATTTCAATGGCAAAGTTATGTACAAATTACATAGAGAAGAGAGCAACCATCACAACTAATATCTAAATTATAAAACAATGTATTAACAGTTATTATACACCAGTGGTACGAGTCCCACAGAAAGTAAAAATAATGAAACAAGTGCAAAGCGGGGGAAAATCAATATCAAATACTTTTTAATAGAAAAACCAACAATATTCTTTTTTGTCAAGAGCACTGAATATTGTATAATTTTAGGAACTAACTTAGATAATTTCAATGTACCGGTTATTATGTTTAAGAACACGAGGGATTTTCATACAACATATTAATTTATGGAAAAAGTTTAACTTTCTCTCGTATTTTCAAAAGCACGAAACGAATACTTTAAGTTTTTAAGTAAGATTTATAAAAACTGGTCACACAGTTATATTCACAAACTTTTAACTGTGAATATTGAAAAGAAAATTCAATGCGTGCTCCATTAGGTGATCAACACCGCTCATTTTGGCACTTATTTTTTTATAAGATAGTGTTTCGCAGATAAGCGTTTAAACAAAAGTAGGAAAAAATACTGACCAATTTATAGAGAAGCACGATAAATTAACTACTATAATATCACTTTTTTTTTATTAACCACCATTCCCTGCACGCTTTTAAACAAGAGATATTGATTTCAATAATGTGGGGGTTTAAAGCCCTTTACTAAATTATCTAAAAATGTTATCTACAAAAAAAGTTATAACCTAAATACGATAGTAAAAGCACCTATCAATACTTTAAAAACTAACGTCAATTAATGAGGAAAAAACATTTTTCTAAAAATATAATTCTTAGGTGCACCGTTGTAAATTTTCAGTAACCAGTTTCAAATAAAAAAGATATTGAAGGTTTCCAGTCTATATTAATATTATTGTACACGTATAACTTTCGCATTTTCCCCCATAACAAGATTTTTATCGTTTTTTCAGCTTGGCAAATAATTTAATAACTATACAGTAAAACAATTTTAAGGGTAATGAAATTGATAATCTACACAACCACAAAAAAAAGTATATTGCATACTAATCAGTTCTATAAGAAAGGATAAATATATTATAGAAAATTGCAAAACAAATTCTTCCAATAATAAAAAGGGGAGCGAAATTTTGTTATTTTGTTATACAAAATTCTCTAGTAACCCGCTACACCATAATTATTTTACAATTACACATTTTTAATTTGTTTTTATATATTTATATAATAATACCAGTTTTATTTGTTTTCATTATATTCAAAACTCAATTTTCCTATTAGGCTATTTTTTTCTCGCTGAAGGAATATAATTTTAATCCCATAGACATTGTTTTTAAGATGAGGGGGAAAGAGAGAGCAATTCAGAAACTCAAAGCAAAAGTAAACCAATTTACCTGAGTGTAACATTTGAGAGATTGGTGGTAAAAAAAAACAGAATTCAAAATAACATATCCTGCCCTAAATAATAATATACATATTTAACTGTTAGTTCATTTTCCATTTAAATCCGAGGAGGGGGGGGGGATAAATCTTAATAAATACATGTAGATGTTGACCAATAAAGGCCAATAAAAACTTTAGAGGTAATAAACCAGGTAAATACTTTTTTTTTAAAGATTTCAACTAAAAAGTTTACTGCTAAAAATGCATTAAAAAAAAAGGATAAAAATGTAAATGAACTACCAGAAGTTAGGGTTAAGTCACTCGCGATTAAAAATAGAAACTGATAGTTTTTTGTGATTAGTGAAAATAATTTTAAATGAACATGATTCTGTCTTTTAAAAAATGCTCCGGATATATTCCCCCTTACATAGTTTCGCTCCGCGTCTTTAGAAGTCTATAAAACTGTTGATTTTGAATATTTTCATCAAGAAATTTGAATGAGAACAAACGACAGTGAGAAACAGAACACCATAACTGAAGAAATAAATATTCTTTTAGTTTTAAAACTTTTGCTCTTCATTTCTGTCTGGGGTCTATCTTCTTGCGAAGTAGAAATAGTTTTCCATTGTTTCCTACAATATTGGGAAGATAGACTGCGCGCGCACTATCTTATATTTTCTTTTTATATTCATTAAACAAAGAGATTTTTTCCCCGATAAGACGCTTAATTCTCTCCCTGTCATCTAGGTTTCTCGCAAGCGCTCCATAATTCTTGCATTTCGGAGAACATCTAGAAAGGCAAAGTCATCTTTTACGATTAGATAGGCTTAGAGCTACATACACACTACGTTTTTGGACCATTGATACTAAAGAACCATTTTTGTGATGCACTGTTTTATAAATCACACTGAGGTAAAAATTACGAAGAAAAACTATGTATACACAACAGCAGTCACAGGCATAAAAGTCCAGTTAACATTAAGGTACCTCATTGATCCATTGAGTATCCTGCAGACATTGCTCAAGAACAATATGAGATTGTTTAATGGCACCTTCCGAACGTTCCTTAGCCACCTGCGGAGTAAAGCCAAATTTAAAAAATTGGTCCCAGTTTACAAAACGCGCACTAGTATGAAATTACCCTCGAATGACACTGAAGAAAGAAGTTGTACTTATGATGATGCAACCGGTGATATAAAACTACTGACTGACTGCAATCCGAGCACAGCAAAAAACTCGTCTTGTCAGGTTCATCTAACATTGGAGGTGGCCCTTTGTTACAGAGCGTAACAGGGTCGTAGCACTGCCCGTGAAAATTTAGATGGTGTTGAGCTGGAGTGTCTTTATCGCAGAGCTTAAAAAATTAAGAGGTACGCATGTTTAATAAATATCAAACTCAATAAACCATATTAAGAAATTACCTGGCAAATTTTCTTTTCATTTTCTTCGCCATTTTCATTAGAAAGACTTACAATGTTAACGCAAGGCAGTGAATCAGCACAATCTTTGATCTTCAAATGAGCGGCTGGGGCTAATAAAGTCATCTTCTTTTCATTAGTTTCATCCTCCATTCCTTTCAGGTGTGAAAGAAAGTACTCATCTAAATTGTTTAAAAAAGTTTTCAAAAGTTAATGTCACACTGTATGAAAAGTGGAAAAATATACAAACCATTTTCTTTTATGATTTCAGCAATGAAATTGGGATCTAAAACTTGGCTAATCAATGTCTGTAAAAAAACTTCAAAGTTTTCTCGTTGTGGGTGAATATCCAAGTTTTCCATATTTTCTCCTTTACTGTTAAAATAAAAAAAATTCAGTCAGGAGGAAAGTTGACACACAAAAAAAATTAAAATAAATCAGCAGTAATATCTTACACTTCGGGAATATCCGTAGAGGAAAGCCCTAGATACTCAGCTATAGTGTAGGCTCGGCTAGCGTATAAAAGTCTAACAGTAACTCCCAAATACTTGTTCTTTAATGATGGATTCCACGCTGAGTACTACAAAAATATTTAAAAAAAATTTGGTACACAAAGCATTTTATGTTAATAGGCCAAGCATTCAAACCCCCACCATGACCACCACCATAAAATTAGGCAACAAATATAAACACACAAAACATTCTTACGGTAGATGCATTTCGATACAAGATACGACCATCTTTTTCAAACGTATCGTATCTTTGCAACAGAGATTTTCCCTCAATTTGCCACAGTGGAGCTCCAGAAATCTCTACGTCATTTTTAGCAATAAGAAAGTCCCCAGTCTAAAATCAACAAATAATACCTCAAGCAAAAGTTGATTGGCAATTGCAAAAACATTTTAATATTACTCTGAAAAAGCCTTCAAGTACGTCATTTTTGTCATCAATGAGTCTTCCCGAACCAGTTTCGTCTTTGAAGCTACTTCCACTGCTGCTATCACTGTCATTTCCACTGTCATCTTCGCTATTTTCATCATATTTGCTTTCATCTTCAACCTCGGGATCTTTCCCTGGGTCTTTAATAGGGGGTGGTGCTGATTCTGAACTTTCATTCTGAATTTCCCTCAATGGAGATTCTTTAACCCTTGTGTAGACTCTCCCTTCTTTCAAAAGGTGAATTACACCAGGAACTAAATTATTTCCCAATTCCCCATTGACAGGTTTAGAAGCTGTAAACTTTAGAGAAAGTTTTTGAGGCAAACTCAAAATATTCAGTCGTTTCTTTTTCTTTCTGGCCTTTTCCTCGGTTGTATGTTTCGTATTAGCTATCTGATTCTTAGCTCCATCAGGAGGCTGTAAATGAACAGTACACTGCATTTTATAAAAAGTTAAAATTAATAAGAATTACAAACCAAATTAAAATAAAATGGAAAAATAAAACAAAACTTGGATCTTCACATTATTCGGGCATACTTTGCTCGCTGGCGTCCAAGCCGGGTCAGAATCTGATTCGTCTGCACCATCGACTTCATCTCCTGAAGATCCAAGCTCATCTGGAGCAGTCGGAGTTTCTTTCTTTTCCTCTTTAGATTTTTTCCCTGTTATAACATATCTTTCTTAAGTAAACTTTGTTCACAATACAATTATGAAAATCAAAATTTACTTTTTTCAAGTTTTTCTTCACGTTTCTTCATCATTTCAGCTTTGCATCGTCTCATTGACGTTATTCTTCTAGGACTCATCATTCCAGATGATGCAAAATCATAGGAATCAACACAACTTTCTTCCAAGTCATTCTGAGCCGCAGCTTCATAAACTGGTATTTTTGGTTTCAAAGTTATTTTGGTTATTAACGAGTTTGAGTCAGTTGAAATTGTGGCCAATGAAGTTTTTGGCTTACGGCCCCTTTTCCGATCCGTGATGGTCATCGTTTTCCCATTTTTACCATTGGTATTTTCAAGATCGCCATTCAAAATGGATTTGAATTTATTGGGTAAAATTTTGATCACTTTTCTCGTTTCTTCTTTTACCTTGGCCATAGTTTTACTTTGTCTTTTCCCACTTTTTAAATTTTGATTTGCACCTAAAGTTGGAGGCTCATCTTCGGACAGCCTACGGATCACGAAAGCAACAGAATCTGCAATCCCCCCCGAAGTATTGTCCTCATCATCAGATGAGAACGAGGGGGCCTCAGGGTTTGGGACCATGGAATCTTTATCCATATTCTCTTCACCACCCAAATGAGTTAAATCAGTTTCTGGCACTCTGTGTTTGATAGAGCAAGGAGTGTAGTCAGCGCTGTTTTTTAAATTGATAGGAGGTGGCAGAAGATTATTATCAATTTTGGGACAATTCTGAAGATAAATATCATCTTGGCAGTCCCAATCATAGGGCCTTTGGTCCAAAGAATGCCTAGGCAGTCCGGGCATTCCTCTTCGCCGACCACAACTTCTTCCACGGGAACCCCTCCCACGTCGCCCGCGGACCGAACCACGACGGCCACGACTGGAGGGAACTTCGTAAGGCGTTGCTGTTCCAGTATTAGCCATGGGTTCGGTGCTACCCTCAATGAAACTTAAAAAACTCTGTAAAAAACCACCCGGATCTTTAGAGCCAGATTTGCTGCCAGAAGGGTCAGAAACCGAGGGTTGGGGCTCAATGGGTGGTAGTTCCGCTAAAAAACCCAGGTCATCTTCAATACTCATATAATTTTTGGGCTTAAGAGATTGATGTTGCTCAGAAGCCCCTTCAAGGTCCGAAGATAACAGAGACAGAGTGTCGACTTCGGTCTTAATTCCTAGATATTGATTGGGCGGACATTTATTCGACATACAGTTTGACATCATCATTGAATGAGAATGCATTCCTAAATTTCCAGATGAAGACTCTCCTCTTGCTTCACTCATAAATTTTGAAAATGGTGTTAAAACATTAGTGGGATTATCTTCAAAATTGAAAACTTTTGTATCATCTAAGCTCGAATTTGACTGGAATTCCCCTGATTGTTGTTGCATGGACATATATGAGCTACTAGGCTGATGAGGAATGCTACGCATCTCAGTTTTTATCTCACTTCCAATATTATAGCCCATTTCTTTTCTTGAAGTGAAAACTCTGTTATGAGGAGCTCTACTAATCTGTAGCCTAGATGAGTATTGGTTTCGTAGCGCTCCAGGATTCATTTCACCACCTTCCATATTCATATGCATTGCTGGATTTAAACTTCCACAAGACATACTCGTTTCATTGGGGTCATCTGGAAGGTATCTGGTGTCTCCTTCAAATGGAAACTGACCACCTCCTCTTCTACCTCTTTTGCTCCTTCTGCCTCTTTTGTTTACTGAACCTCGTGGCCTTCCACGTCCTCTTTTTCTGGCTGGTGGGATGGTCTGGTAATCAGCCATTGCTGGATGTAGACCCGTGTCTGGGTTCAGACTTTGAGAGTGGCTCCTACCACCCATGATGCCACTTTTGGAATTAGGCATACCCATGTCATCAAATTCCGAAAGCAGGCCCATATCATTGTACATGGGATTCATATCCATTTGCGATTTTGACATTGGAATCATTCTTCCCATTCCATCATTAGAGCTAGCAATGTGGGGATCGTGGTGCTTCTCCACCATAGCGTTGATGGCAGATAATCCTGACCCACTTCTCATCATGGATTTTTCAGTCCCTTGAAGACCAATTCCAGCTCCCACAATACTGGCCATGCAATTTTCATCTGTATTTTCAACTTGAGGAATGTAATGTGCGTTATTAAGTTGAAGTGGATCTGTTGGCATAGAATGTTGCAAAGGTTGATTCATGTCTTTGGGAGTTTGGACAGAAGAGTAATTGGCACTAGAACATGGATTTGTGATAACTGAAGTGCAACCAATTGCTCTGGGGCTATTTTCTGACATCATTGGACAATAAGCTTGACCAATTGAAGATGGTGGTGTGATATGAATGGGAGTTGAAGCCGATGCTGGTGTACTCATTGATGGATATGGAGAATGATGAACAGAAGGAGATGGCTGGTTTGAGCCAATATATTTCTGATTCATAGACAAGCTTCTCGAATCTTGCTGCTGGTGTTGAGGAGATTGCATCATGGATGGCGATACGCTACTGGTCTGTGATGATGGAGATGGGTAGGGGTAGTTTTGAATTTGGTTGTAACCAGGCATGTGAGGAGAAGCTTGGTGTTGAGACGGATTTGGGCTATTCTGGCACACTGAGCTTCCAGGAGTTCCCGCTACACCTGGTCTCGAGGAAACTGAAGAAGTTGATGATGACTGGCCATTTTGAACACTTTGTAAATGGTTAACAATAACACCTGGATTTGGAGAAAATGGCTCCATGCTTGACGTATTGGCGAGTGACTTTTCTTTCTCCACAGAGTAGTTGGCATGAGTAAAACCATGTTGAGATACTGAAGATGGTGTGGAACTATTAGGACTCATTGCATTACCGTAAGGAGTAAAACCGGAACTGGCAGTTTTATTGCAAGAGTAAAAGCCCTCGTTAATAGTATCAAAGTATTGCGATTCACCGTGAACCGATAGAGATGCGGTGTGAGGAACAGAGTTTTGTTCGCCAAATGTAGATGGCGGACGAGATGGTGATGGCAAAATACCGGTATAGGTTCTATTAGTGTCCGACTCTGCAAATGCTGAATGTGCAGTTGAATTTGGCTGTTGCGAAAACTTATCCCCATTTTGCATAACAGCTTCATGGGGAAGGATACCAAAGGGCCCGCAGCTAGATGGTGCCATTGATGAAGAGCGCCAGGTACCAGTACTAGATGTAGATGACACAATGTGAGAATCAAACATTGATGTAGATGCGAGAGAGGCATTTGATGAAATAGCCATATTTCCATCTTGTCCAGCATCAGGACCTAAACTTCGGTGGCTAAAGCCACCTCGGAGGTCAGCAGCATCATCCTTATTGTAAAAGCTACCACCGTGAGAGGTTGAAGAGGAGGTAATACCAGTAAAATGACTTTTAGAAGAGTGCTGAAAAGTTGAGGCAAGTAGTGAAGATTCGTAGTTAGGAGACAATAAATTCATAGCATTAAAAGAAGGCTCTTGATGAGATGCATTCTGAGAAGTGTTTATGCCTGGTTGATTTGATAGAAAAAGAGGATGGTGTGATGAAGCACTGGCACCATAGCCACCAACTGAATCTTGCCTTTCAAGAGGAGATGGCAAATTCAAGTCCCCTAGCTGTGACGACGCAGTGTTGGGTGGATTGACTGGTCCTCCCAACCGAGAATAATGTTGGCTGTAAGCAGACCAAGGACCAGAATCCATGGTTGCAAAAGCAGCCTCTCAAGTCAGACCTCACACCCTATTTTGGTGCATCACTGGTAAAAACCACACTTCATTGATGTCCATGATCCACATTTAATCACAATTCAAGAAATGCTCCTGGAAAATTTATTAATATTAGCTATGGAATCAAAATTTTGGCACAACAAATATGAAAAAGAGGATTTTTTTTTAAATATTTTGTGATTAAAATAATTAAACAAGACTGAACACACTGTAGTAACAGTAAATGTTGTCTAACAATTACAGATGTTTCAGCTATAACTTGTATACATAAAAGGTAATAGTACTACATAAACTGAGCTTCCACAACCTGTACTTGTTGGAAACAAGTCAGGTGCAGAAAAACTAGTATTGCACAAATAATTTGAATAAAAGTTGCGTGGAGGAGTTAGCCCTTTCATCTCGTAGCAAGAGGAGGCCAGTTTAAACATAGATTGTAGCACTCCTGCGTTTCTCCCCCTAAAATGTTTGGTTTCCCCTTTCCATGAAACATGCCAGTGATAATAGTAATAGCAGCAAGCTGATAGCTCACGTGGCATTCAACCTACTAAGTATTTTAACTCGCTCAACTTGAAAAATGGCATTACAAGTAGCTTGAAGACTTAGACCTGTTGTTATTAGCCTAGCTCGGTATTATGTAAAAAAGTTTAAACATTATACAATTACCCCCCTCTTTGCAGAAATGATAAAATTATTTGTAAATTCTGATTAATCAGCATATGAATAAGTCTCCTTTTTCTTTTAAATTCCTATCGGTAGGGATAAAATTAAATGCTCATCATGCTAAGTGAATTAATTCACTACCCACCCTAATTAAGCCTTTTATATTTTTTATTAAAATTCAAGCTTGATAAGTGGAAAAAGTGATTCTAAGACCCAAAATTAACATGTTCTTAGGCAGATAATTTGAAAAATTTACTAATTAAGTAAACATGTCAAATAACAAAAAGGAACATTAAAAAGATTTTCCAATATTTCAAATAAAAGGCGTTTTGTATTTATTTACTAAACATGTTTGATAACCCAGATACTTTTGAATAAAAAAATCAAGTTCAACAGCAATATAGTCACACTCATCCAGACTATACTCCCACTATAATGGCATATGGGTTTACAAATGTTTTTTTTATTATCTTCTTTATACATACCATATATCATGATGTCAAAACACCTGTTAGTCACTCGCCTTTTATAGAGAATAACGCTTCATGTAGAGGAAACCAAAATTTATTTGGGATATGATTAAGTTTTACCCATTAACTATTACCATTAAGTCCACATGCCAAGTGCTGTCAGACCATTGTCAGAATTTGGTAACTAACTTCAAAGTAGGAAATGTCATTGATGCCACATGGTTTAAGAGCAGTAATATTTGATTAACATTATTAAATGCAAATCATTTTGAGCAATTTTATGCTAAGCCCTAGAGCATGATCATTAGCTTAAACTGGTTGCAAGATTAAGTTCAATAATAGGTAAATTTAAACATGGGGAATAGTTATTATTGAAGTAGAAATTACAAGTAATATATTTCCCGGATTTCAAATACTCAATTACATTTCTACAAGAAATAATTAGGCCTAAGCCTTGGGCACACTCCTAACTTAACTTATTTGATTCAATGCTTGACTGCTTGTTGTTACCTTTCGCAACCAAGGCCCTTAAGAAGTTGAACTTTTGAATGATAACCTTTTGACATGACGTTTTCAGATAACAAACCCAGTTTAAAGCAAACCCATAAAATAAAGCTCGATATCAATACGACAGGAAATCAATATCAATTTTAAAAACAAAATGCTTAAATAACGAAGGAATTAAAAAAACCACCGGGCCTAACCTTTAAAATGTTCATCGTTTTCTCACATTCGACCGCCATTTTGAGTTTTGCCAAAAATTTCCGGAAAAAGGCAAAACTAAAAATAATGCCCAGCTGCTGCCATCTAGTACAGAAATCTAAGTGCCAAAGAAATACACTAACCTAAAACCACTATATTAGTAGTATTTTTTAATACCAGCATTAATGCGTAGTGTCAGGTAACTTATAAAATGCCTAACGAAACTACACATTTTGACATAAATCCATACACTAATATTTTCTAGATTTAATTGGAATTTAATAAAGAGTAAAAATATTGTTCTACAATTTTCCTTTTCATGATTTTATACCGTCTATGATTCTGGGCAACCTATTATTACCTTGAAAAACCAAATTTATATCACCCCCCCATCGCGTCTCTGCCTCTGCGCATGGTGCTCTCTGTTATAGGATGTCTACGTGATTAGTTAAGGGTTCCGCACGTCCTTAAGTATGTTGTCTTCCCAAGTTCCCGCATATTTTTATTTTACTTACATTGCATTTTAACAATGATGAACCGTTTATTTTACTGAATTTGAGTTCGGGTTTGATGTTGTTTATTAACGCGTTAAAATTTTTACAATATAACTTTAAGTAGGAGCTTATAAACGTAAGTTATTTTACAAATTTACTAATTTATAGTCATAAATCTTGACTACACATTTTTTTTTAATACAAATTAAGCCTTGGTTAACTGATCTAGTGAAGAATTTCCGTAATTTTTTAAAAACGTTGATTCAGTTCTATGGGCCATATATATAAAGTTAATTGATAACCATTATCCCATCTCTGTGAAATCACAGAAAAATCCAATGTTACAGTAATGTGGAATGAACTTGGTTCCCAATTGCATTGTATGGAGGTATAATTTATATTTCTTCTGTAGTGCTGAGGTCGTAACCATAGAATTTTTAATAGTGAGCACGATAAATGGTTTTATGTATTTTTAAACCCTTTTTAAATTGAAACTTATAACCTCATTTAACGTGAATGAGTCCCCATAAGTGTGCTTAATCAATATTTAAAAATCACTATTCACCATGGAAATTATAAATGGTTTCGTAATCATGGGTGTAAGGAGACTCTTTAATGTAAATTTATTTATTTTAAATTTAGTTTTTACTTCACAATCATAAATATATATATTTATATATAGATATATAATTATATAAAATTGTATTAATAGCTAATAAAAAATTTTGCGTTCTAACTCATGATCTCAGTGAAAATAAAATGGCGAAGAAAAAGGAAAGAAAACGACCACCTATAAGTTTGGATAGTGGGTTTGAAATGTCTCCAGGGTCTTCTAGCAGTATCAGTATGCCAAGCGATATCAATAAAGAGAAATCTTCAAAGCGAACCAGGTTTGTGAAGTCTGTTTTCAAACCAATCTTCTTTCTCAGCCAAAGCTACTTTATATAAATATAACGCTTTGACACTGTGCTACAAAATTATTTCTTTTCGGTAACTTCATCTTGCGTGCCTCTTCCCTTTTCTCTGTCTCTCCTACACTTCCTTCTATTTTTGCTGGTTAACTTTACTCGAGGTGGAGGAAACCCAATATGTCAAATATCTCTCCGTTTATTGTAAGTTTAAGAGCTTACCAGACTATAAACTAAAATCATTTAATTCAGAATGCACCCTTTTTCCTTTACTATGCACCCACCTTAGGTTCATTTTTGTATTTGATTTTCAGTGAAAATAAAATAAAGTTTTATCTTTTATAGTAAAGTTAAAGATGAATTAGAAGAAATGTATGTCTCAATGATGAATGGTAATGATGAAAGGTTTTCATTATGGGAATAGTATTGTAATAATTTTAAACATTAATATTTTTTTAAGTGTTAAATACGGTGAAATCACACGATGATTCTGGTCCTTTCTTAAATCCTGTAAATGAGAAATTTGCTCCGGGGTATTTTACCATAATTAAGGTAATTCCATTCAATTAAATCAAATAATTGACTTAATTTTGAGAAAATACCGAATTTTTTTTAGGAACCAATGGATATTTCCGTAATGGAGTCAAAAATTCTACTCAAAGCATATAAGAGTAGGAAACAATTTGAGAAAGATTTTAGGAAAATGGTGAACAATTGCGAAGTTTTCAACGGTGTTGGAAATGGTGAGTTCTTTATAGGTTTAACCTGTGTAGTGGAAAATTTTATCTAACTCTTCTATTTTGATTAGCCTACACTAATATGGCGTATAGTATCTGGAGAGTGTTTAATAAGTCGATGAAGAAACATTTTTCAAAATGTTCCACCAAGCTTAAAGTGAAAAAAGAACATAGTCAAGTTGAATCTTGCTCAAAACCTGATTTGGCTAGTAGCCCTCCTCAATCCAAAGTGTATGTTTGTACTAGTAATAATGTAGATGGTGCCATAAAAATCACAATCAAGCAAACAGAGCCCCGGATTGTACCTCGTACTACTTTACATTCAGTAAAATTGGGAGGCAATGGCAAATTGTGTTTTCAAATCAAGAAGGATCTGGGTAAGATAGAAAATTTTGTTGAAGTTTAGTGTGTTTGTATCGAACAAAATTTAATCGTTTCAGCTCCTCCTACATCTGTTACAAGGAAGAATCAAAATAATTTAAGTATAAGTTACGAAATGCGTAAAAATGAGCTGCCAACACGTAGAGCCGCTTTGCAGGGTCCAAAAGCTAACTCCGTTAATCCACCTATAAACACTGTTAGACGCCGTAAAAGGAAGAAAAAACCTGTAGCTATGAAGGCTTTAGAAGCTTTAGCGCAAGCTGCTGAGAGGGCTTTAAAAGTAATAATTTAATTTTAATTAATATAGGTGATCAAAGTAAATAATACAATTTGAATTACAGGATGCTGCTAGTCGAAGTAGTTTTGATGATGACACTTTCAGTTCTCATAGTAATTCACCAATATACAACAGCAGTGCTTTCCCTGACTTAAAAATATCAACTACCCAAAGTCATCCTGCGGATTTACTTCACAGACTATACAGCAAAACTTTGAGTGATTCTTCTAATACTGAAAAAGACTCGAATAAACAAATTAAAATTGAGAAAGAAGCTTCCGCATGCGTTTTAGAATCAAAAAATGATATCAGTAGCATCTTTCCCTCAGCCGCTGATACTTTAGTATTTCCGAGAAACATCACTGAGCCAATCAACAAAATTAAAAATGACTGCAAAGAAGAAAAACCAGTTTTTGATCTAACTAGACCCTGTATCAATATTCAACGCTGCAGAACAAAGTTTTCTGACAGTGAAGACAGTTCAGCCTGCGAAAGCGATTTCTGTATCGAGGACTTTGAATCTCTCAGTTCGACGAGTAATTTGCAGCCTGGTAATTTCCCTGACATCAAGCCTTGTCAAGTTACATTGTCAAGATTGAGCCCCAGGCAATATTATAGAGGGAATAAAGTTCGTATATTAGAGAAAGTGAAAGAGGAGAAGAAAAGGAAGAAGAGGCGCTCCAAGTGGAATGCTCAGGCTATGTATAGGAGAGAGTTAAGAAGTAATAAAATTCTCTTCGGGGAAACAACGGAAGCAAATAATGACAAAGATGAAAGTAGAATTGAAAATGCCATAAATGAAATTCAAAATGTTTCCGCTGTATCAGCTTTTTTGCCTCCACCCCTGAAAGAATACGTATCGTCACCAGAGCTTAAACTCAACGTAAATGAAGGTTGTGATGAGACCAACTTCCAACAATGCTGGGGGAAAAACAATGTACCGCCAAGAAAACGCTATTCCTCCCTCAACCCTGAAAGACAAATGCTTTTTGAAAAAGAACAAACTGTCAAAAATGCGCCTTTCTCATCCGATGTTTCAGAAACTCGCAATGTCGCTTCGCTTCCCATTAATTTGCTTCAAGACATATTAGGAGCCACAAAGTGCCAAGATATTGATGTTATAAAGAAGGAAGTTTTTGACAATGAGCCGATTGACATTGGACTTGAAAATGCAATAGAACGCCAAAGTCCAGCTACAACCTCGCTTAACACATTCCAGTTTGAAAATATTTCAGACTCGTCCTCCGATGAAGGGTACACCACTAACGAAAGGGTTACCCCAGTTTTCAATTCGAAAAATCAGTGGTACTATAACTCATTGACCAGCAGATTGTTCGGTGGGGAAATGCCAGCTGGACAGTACCCAAAATCAAATAATCTGAACAATGAACTGCTTTTCGGTAATACCCCCTTTGGTAATAGTGACTTACCTAATGAGAAAAATGGGTTCAGCTTCGAAGCTCAATGCGACAGGCAAACTGACTATTTTCAACACATCAAGCCATCATTTATCGATTTTAGCATGCTAACTCCGCTCAATCTAGAAATACCATTGCCAAATCACTGTCAAAATGTAAATGCAAACTCTTACTATCCTCAAAATGGTTTGAGGAACTCGAACTTTGGCCTTGTGAAGGTACAATCCCTTTTGGTTTTGGAACTATTTAACTTTTTTTCACTCTTTAACCAATTTTTTTTTAATTTCAGACTAGCAGCTCAATTTTGTACAATGATAAACTTAACGAACCAGCTGATTTGCGTAGTTTGCCGTGTGAAGCTGCTACTCGACATTCCTCTGACTGAAATGTTTTATATAATTATAAAAATCTTATCACCTTAATATTACATCATTTAGCAATTATTTATCACGAATTTGTGTAATTTCCATAAGTTAAAAACAATATTTAATTATAGTTGGTCGAACTTTTGTAAATGAGTTTGTTTGACATATTTTAAGTTATTTGTGATACATTTTAAGCTCAAAGAAACATTTTTACTCAGTTCAAGGTGAGATTATTTAAAATCTGGGATGATTTTTTTAAGTTAACTACCTCGGTTTATCATTTTATTTATTTTTTATAAAGTCCAATTCATTTTCAGTTTTTTTTTATCATGAAATATTTTAACTACTTAAAAATCGTGTGAGAAATTTAATTCGTATAAGTTGTGTACAGTGGCGTAGTCAGGATTTTGGTGGGGTGGGGAGTACCACAAATGACTAACTGCGATACTGGCTGTGTAATGTACTTAAACAAATTGTGTGTATGAACCAAAATTAACAACGAAAGAATATTTTTGTAAGTATTTTCGATTAAAGGAAAGGATTAAAAAATATTTTAATGTAATTATTGAAATTAACACATTCGGATACAGAATTAGAGTTGGTTTTATATCGTAAAAACCTATTTTCCCGACAGATGGCGATAGTGCATCGCGCCATAATTCAATCTCTCGCGCTCTCTCTCTTGAGCATTTCCTATCCCTCTTTTTCCCCCTTTACAGCAGAGGATCGGGAGACGCAAAAGCGCGGCATCGATCGCGAGGCTTTGAGCCGTCTTGTCGGGGCCCCGGATTCTTTCCGGATATCGCACCGAGTATTTATGTTATGGCTGCGGGTTTTCGCGACCGTTTTGGATAAAATGAAAACGCTTCTGAACTTGAAACTTCCGTAGGTCGGATGCCGACCAATTTCAATGGGTGCCGGATAGTACGGATAGCGTCGTTGTCCACTCGCCATGACCTCCTCTCATCGCGACGGAACCAGCGGGGATAGTCACCACTACCAGTATGTGGGACCCTACCGGTTAGAAAAAACACTCGGAAAAGGCCAAACAGGTAAGCCTAAGCTATGTACTCCTATAAGCCTTGGTAGGCAAGAACGCGTCATTGGGTTCTTCAGATAATTCCGTCCCACTTTTCTGTTCTTAGATCAGTATAAATTATTCTCTAGTAATTGGCCTGTGCCCTAGGAATGGGAAAATTAGCTTTACTATAAGCTACCAATGAAATAAATGTAACTCCGTTTAGGCCTTGGTCAAAGTCAACTGCCAAAAATGAATCTTAAAGGCGAGCCCCCACGTAGGGGCATGGTGACTTTTCAGTTTGCATGGTTAGGAAAATATCCCGATTAGTAAGCCCGTTATTGTTTTTCCTGGGTAGGGGACTCTTTTTATTTCGCGAATGGCTAACTTCTTATTGCGATGAGAGATACGAGTTAAGACGCGACGGAAAAGGCATATTTAGCTTAGAAAATTCATTGCTTTGTCGATAAGAAAATTACCCTTATGTAAAAAATCTCGCCAAAGTACTCCAGTGGAAAAAAATCTGGATTTATTTTCGGATCGCGTTTCTTTCCTCCACTAGACGCCGACATTGCGTTTTCCTCGTAAGACAAAAACGATAAAAATCCCCTAGCTTTACGTTTTCGCCTACATCCCAGAATTTGCATTTTCTAAGCTTATAGACCAAGGCTGGAGTTTTTATTTTCCTCCAATTTAAAACGCGTTGTCTCTAGAAAGAAAAGTAGAAAAATAAACATTTATTTTCGCTCTTAATCATTCTTTTAACCTCGCAATTTTTTTTCCTTAACGCCATTAAAATTCCCATCTAAGAAAATTTAATATCGAGTACTGATCTCGTAGGCATTTATAATAAAGTTAAGGCAAGGTAAAGTTAAACTTATTCCTGAGGGAGAGATGAAAATATTCTTTACCGTGTTTCATCTCTCGCCTTTTTTTGTCGGGGAAATTTTATAAATTTAATCAGTTAACGTCAAAGCGGATGAAAGGAGAGGAAATTTAAAAGGTGGGCGAGGAGGAGGGGGTTACTAAAATCGGCCCGCGTTTTGGCTCCGGGAGACGGGAAAAAAAATGGAAATACAATTTTAGGAGAGAACGGTGGATTTGCACGTTTTTTAAACGCTTTTTTGATTTATCATATTGGTAAACGCTTTTATTATTAAGTTACTGGCTGATATGCAAATTTTGCCCTCGAATTAACCGACAGAGTATGCGAAGTTATTCTTTTTTAATTTATTTTCATGGGAATTTCATTAATTTATGAAATTTTTATGCCCAAATGTTTAAAGTTCCAAATTTAAACGGTATAGATTGACAAGCCCATTTTTAGGGGCTAAATTACGAGGTAAAACTAACGTTAAATCCCGGTTTACTCTGTCTTTCACTGGAAGCTGGCTGCTTGCGTAGCACATGTGCCACGCAAGCAGCCAACTTCCAGTGAAAAACAAAGTAAACCGAATACCTACGTAAGTCGGCCTTTAAGAGGAAAATGAATGGTTTTAACCCTCGGTCTCGGTCATTATGATAAGGCCTTTTTTCCGGGGCTTCTCCTTACTAACTGACCGATCCATTAATAGTTACGATAGAGCCGTATAGAGACGGGAGGATTTGGTCCGTCGAATTGGTCATTCGCGTCAACTTCTGTCGCGCGCTTTGGCCACACGGGGGCGGGACTTGTCCAAATGATCCCTGGCTGGTCGGACCATCATAGAGCGATAGTGGCGCCTATTAGCGGAGGATAAGAGGGACGAAGGCGACTAAATAAAAACGAAGCCTCATCTCTGCATCGGCGACCGCGGGGGGGTTTCCCCTCCCTACATTACTCCCTATAGCTTTTTATATATACATTATTATTAGTAGGAATAAAAACCTGTAGATAAAGTCGGCCCCAACATATAGGCTCGTAATATTCCAGTAGGGAGACCTCCCAGGCAACCCTCCAACCCTCATGGCCGTTAGTCCCGCTGGTTCCCGAATCTCGGAGAAGTACTGGTACGGGTGGTTACGAGTTGTAAAAGCCAACGAGGAGTGCCTGATTTGAGGTGATAGGGATTTTGCCTCCGACCCCATTTTCGCGGTTCCCGAATATTTTCCAGGGGCCCCCAAACTCCCCGGGTAAAGGCTCAAAAGTAAGATAACTATGCGGTGGAAATTCCGCAATTTGAAGGATCAACATCCCTATTATTGGATACGGGGGCGTATCGGATCAGAATGGGAAGATCACCCTGAACTTTCACCCCCGTCTTTGACTATCATATAATCCTTAGTCACGTTTACTGTCCTCCGGGGTCGTTCTTTTCACGGTGGTTACATTTTATTTCAAACGTATTTTGCGTAGGCTTAAAATCAGAGAAAATATATAAGAGGAATAGTCATTGTACCTTTCACAAAGCTTTAATATTTATCTTGAGGTATTATATATGTAAACATTAACATTTTTATTATGATACACGGAAAAATATAATAAAACAAAGACTTAGGGATCGAAAGCTCAATTTTAAAATCTTTAATAAATAAACATCCTCCGTTTAAATGTTTTTTTTAATAATATATACAGGGTGTTTAAACAGGTTATGCAAATATGTTTAAGGAATTGTAGGGGTGAGTTGAGAAGTATGTCTGTTTTTTCCCATTTTCCTACGATGAGTTAAAAGAGAGCCAGAGAGCTTCAAAGTGTGGCCTACTAGCCCCGGGAAGTAGGCTGCAACAAGCGCAAAACCAAACAGCGGGGAAACGCGAACATTAAGGTTTGGGTTCGTGTGATAGGTGAAAAAGGACTTTGTAAAAAAATCGAGGTAACCAGCGTAAAAAAGGAAACTTAAACAGTATTTAAAGTCCCTGATGCGAATGAATGAATATTTATTTTCCCTTTAAAATACAAATCCATTTTATAACAGGAAGGAAACCATTTACTGGATTCGCGGGTAAAAACATAAAACTAAATACGCTAGCACTTTAATTACCAATATAAAATGCGCCAAAAATAAAAACAATGAAATTAAATTAAAATAAAATATTAAAAAATCTAAAAAAATTTAAAAGGATGATATATACAACCATTATACTGACTATGTACAATCAACACAAACCGAAATGTGAAGAGATCAAATTGTCCTTTTTTAACCGCTTGGTTTAGCGCTTGTTGCATCCCACTTCCAAGGGGTAGTAGGCCACACTTTGAAGCTCTCTGGCGCTCTTTGAACTCATCGTAGGAAAATGGGAAAAAAACAGGCATACTTCTCAACTCACCCCTACAACACCTTCAAATTTTTGCATAACCTTTTGAAACACACTGTATAAGAGCCGTTCTACCTTTCACAAAGCTTTAATACAGGGTGGAAGCCCCAGTGCTGCGGGTTGAACACTTCTACAGGCGCTGGCATTACCAAAATATACCAATGGCATAATTAGAAGCGCATCTTTATCCAATCCCCCGAAAAAGCATTTGGAAGATGCGCTTCTAATTATCCCATTGGTCTACTTTTGGCCTACCAGCGCCTGTAGAAGTGTTCCACCCGCAGCACTCTGGTGTACTAGGAGAAGTACCGAGGCTGGACCACGGCTGAGGCTTCCACCCTTTATGTATCTCGAGGAGTTTTCTGAGGTATAATATACAATATATTTCAATACACGAGTCGAAGTTAGTAAGCCATATTACCACGAGACGGTAAATTGACCAAGTTGCTATTCCTCTTCTATATTTTCTATGCTGAAACTGTACTATATATTTTATCATCAGTGTATAATATTGTTATATAAGTGTGACACTTCCTATGCGAAAGTTTTACTGAGAGCCATTCACAAGACAGACTGCATTACTGGCTTCGTCGCCGTTTTGCGTCCGCTTGCGAACGCGTCACACGTAGCCTTTGACAGCGCCTCGTTAGGGGGAGATTTTATTTATGTGATGACGTCACTCCGTTTCTAGTTCTCAGTAAAATATTCCCCAAAGTGACAAACTTATGGAACAATATTATAGACTAATGATTTTATTGAACACTGTTGGACGTTTGTTTTACTTTGACGTAAGACGTTATTAAATAACCCTTTATACTCTTCAGATGGTGCTTATAAAACCGGGTTTAGTGAACATACATATTTCAAAAAGGTAATCTTCGTTTACGAAACGTTTTTATAAGTATCGTCTGAAGAGGGTATTAACCAATAGTAGACCACTGTGTTATACATAAATAAAATCAGTAAGCCTTATCTGAATATGTTACCTGATCCATTAAACTAACAGCTATCTGTTATTACGTTGTTTTATTAGTAAATAATAAAAACATTTAGAGAAAGATTTTTATTTTAGGCTAAAGCGGCTATTAAAAAACATTATCTCGTATAACAAATATGGCAAATTCGGAAAATTTACAATTTGGTTAATATTTTTATTAAGATTACTGTGAACCAGCTAATAATAATAATAATAATAATAATCAGCTAGGCTAATACCCAAGGCAACACCTAAGGCCCAAGTCATCTAGCGACTTCTAAAGCCATTAATTCAGGTAGCTGGGTTACAATGCGTAGGAGTATCTACAAATAGTAGTAGTTATTGGTCGATGGTAGGAGGGTTTGGTGGAAAGCCCTTCGTGCCACGCGAGCCAACAGCTCAGTACACTTAACTATTACCGTTAACGGTTGATAGTTAAAAAATCGTTAATCTGATTTTGATACAGAATTAAATCTAGGTATTATCAGACAAAATGACATATCCTATCATGGTTGAAAACGTTTTCTAATATTTGTATGCTTATTCAGTAAAAACTTATTTATCATTTACAATAAGCGAGTTTCAATAATATCTGACCTCGATGACCTCCGACGTAAGCTCAGGCTTCCCTTTGCCGCGCATGACAAGGATCATCCGAATAGTTATTTTTAAAGCCGATAGATGGCGGTACGTTTATAGAAACTCGCTTATTAGTACGTTTCTAGCGCTAATTAGGCATCCAAGCTAAGTTGTAAATCCGTCTGGTTTGAAGGTTATTTTTATCCGCTTGACTTGTGTAATTTGGTTTCGGTTGATCCTCAAAGTAAGATCCCGAGAGGGATACAACCGCGACCATAATTAGAATGGAAAAGAATGGTTTCCATGGAAACTAATCCCTTATTAGAGTTAAACCAAGGCTTAAGAGAGAGGCTGCTCTTTCGTAATAGGCTAAATTAGGTGGCGTTCTCTTTCAATCTGCTTTCATCCAGATCGTTCAACCACCGCGGCTAGCCCTACATTAGGCTCGTGTCGCTTTCTCCGAAGTGCTCGAGAGAAAGACTTAGTTGGCCGTTCTCGAAGGACAAAAGCCAAGGATTAAAGAATAGTGGACACCCATTAAACAGGTACACAATGTCTCCCACGCGCCCTCTTCTCCTCCCAATCATATAGCCTTCCTAGAAAGTGCCTTTTAAAAATATTCATCCTATTATTGCAAGAATTTATTCCTGTTAACAGAGAGTAGGAGGTTGATAAGATTAAGCGGATAATTTAGTCGCCTTAGAATATTTTCCAACGATAATTCCCACGTGAATTGAAATCGAGAAAATATTACGATTAATGAAACCTAAATATATCTTTAAATTGACCGCTGTTGCAACCAAGATATACCCCCAATTTTATAGCGCTGATAACTTGTTAACTTTGCAGATCGAAAATTAGTCATATTGAACGAGAAAGCCCTTTTCATTGTGGCTTCATCGTAAATTCGTTGGTTTAATATTCTCTTTATGCCTTTTTTGCGGAGGTCGTAAGATTTTTATGGCAGTAGACTAAAGTTTCCACAGTTCTTCTATTGGCCGTAGAGTTGCTTGCTCTAACAAGGAGACTACCCGAGGTGGTTATCTCCGATTTGGTTCAAACTCGGGTGGTAAGTAGACCTTCGTGTAACTTGAAAATCCCTAAAAGGGTGGACAAGAATGAGCTTTCGTTTTGCCATGGCAACCAAAAATGTTTTTCGCAACTTAAAAACGGATTTTCTCTATGAAAATACACTCGGGAAAATCGAAGATTTTAAGGGTCCCCCCTAACAATATTTTTCAAAAAATTAAAAAAGGTTCATCAATTAGATACATAATTCAGATCATGGCTAAATCTGGTACATTTGGACCAATATACGTCAATTTTTGGTAAATATACATATATTGGGTAAATACGAGTAATCAGTTTTTAAGTTGTGAAAAACATTTTTGGTTGCCATGGCAAAACGAAAGCTCATTCTTGTCCACCCTTTTAGGGATTTTAAAGTTACATGAAGGTCTACTTACCACCCGAGTTTGAACCAAATTGGAGATAAACACCTCGGGTAGTCTCCTTGTAAGTCAAATGATTTAAAATAAAAAACGTTATTTAATTCACCTATTATTAATAAATGCAGAGTTTGCTGATTTAAATCAAGTTGATCTACATCAAGTGATTTTTTTTAAATCATCGATTTATATCACACAATGTATTTCAATGGAAGAATAAAAAATGGCGAAAATTAGGTTCTTAGGAAATTACAACACAGAAAATCTGAGCAAACTAAAATATTAAATAATAATTAAATTTAATAGAGGTCGGAAACGGTTAATCATTATCCATGATTAAATTAATTTTTATGGGGAAAAAAATGTAAACAAAGAAATTTACCGGTTCATATTTCGGAAAAAGAATTAAAAAATATGTATTATTCGTAAAATTTGAGCTTTTTATCGAAAAAAACGTCGTTTTCCGATTAATTTTACAAATTTATCAAAAAACTAATCGGATAATACAGAAATATAAATTACTTGATCAAAACGTGTTACGAATAATTTTGAGAGCTTTATCTATTGAATGAAAGTTAACCATCCCCGACCTCTAAAATTTAATGAAGATTTCATTCAATTCAAGATTAGCTAACTGATAAAAGTAAAATATCCGTTAATTACACATGAAAAGAGCTTTTATTTGTAATAAATTAAAAAAGATTGATTTGATTTTTATAAAAAATATAAAAAAGTGCCAAACCGGACTTTACTAAGGTATTTTCGGTAGCAAAGCCAATTTGGATCAAACTAAATTACTAAGTAAAAATTATTTAAATTTTAGATTACATTGCCGTTGCACGCTAATTATTATTAAATTGACAAATAAATAAATGGTTTAAAAATCAATAAAATCCAATTTCAATCAAATAATTTGTTTGTAACTAGTTGGTAAGAACAGTTACCAAACTAAGAAATAACCTTACCTAACAACCTAAAAAAATACGATTAGTTTTCATTTAAAAGAATAATAAATGTTTACGTACAACCTAAAAATATTAATATTAATATTTTCATTTAACAAATTAATAAATACATGATAATATGTCTTCTTCTATTTTTCTACAAAACAACAGTGGTTTCGACTCGATAGTGAATGTCGTATAAATGCATTTTTGGTTGGTTTATTTCGTTCTATATTTAGTGGCATCTGTTCGTCTAGCGTCGAAATTCGGTCCCTCCCCTGGAAGTCTACCGCGCTGGGAATCCCACCTTCCCCGGCGACTCTCTTATAGGCTGCGGGAGATGCGTAATCGATAAAGAATCCGATATCTATCGATTCCAGTATTCTCAGCCTGCAGCCGCGTGAACGGCTTTCTCGCGTTTCCAGCTCCCCCCAAAATTGGAGCTAACCATTTTTTAATGGTTTCTGTACTTGTTCGTTCTTTCTCTCCTGGGTGAACAACAATCCCCGCTCCTTTTCGGGAATGCATTAGAATAATAACTCGCGATTTATGCGCTCCCCCGTGCCAGATGCTTTAATGGATATAAACGATAATTTTTTTGGTCGATGTCTGTACCGCATTTTGTATATCGATGCACTATCTATAATTCGGCCGCATAACTGGGATGATCCGTTATCTCTCACCTCTTTTTCCCCGCCTTTCATTTTTACGCCTTGAACCCATCTGGACGAGTTCTTGTACGTCTTTTGAATAGGGGGTAAGGTAAACGCTTAGCAGGGTTGTCATCTTACCTGGTAAGTATAGAAGAACTTTTAAGGGAGAAGCAGCGAATTTTAAGAACTTTTAAGGGAAAAGTCGGATAATTTTAAGAACTTTTAAGGGAAAAGTCAGGGAATTTTAAGAACTTTTAAGGGAGAAGCAGCGAATTTTAAGAACTTTTAAGGGAAAAGTCGGATAATTTTAAGAACTTTTAAGGGAAACGTCAGGGAATTTTAAGAAATTTTAAAGGAAAAGTCAGGGAATTTAAAGAACTTTTAATTGAAAAGACAGGAAATGCTAAGAACTTTTAAGGGAAAAGTCTGGTAATTTTAAGAACTTTTAAGGGAAACGTTGAGGAATTTTAAAAACTTTTAAGGGAAAAGTCGGGGAATTTTAAGAACTTTTAAGGGAACTTTTAAGGGAAAAGTCAGGTAATTTTAAAATTTTTAAGGGAAAAGACAAGAAATGCTAAGAACTTTAAAGGGAAAAGTCGGGGAATTTTTGGAACTTTTAGTTAAAAGTCGGGAAATTTTAAGGGAAAAGTCGGGGAATTTTTGAAACTTTTAGGGGAAAAGTCAGAGAATTTAATCTTGGTTGCAAATAGAAAACGTTTACTGAAATATTGGTTGCAAATAGAAAACGTTTACTGAAATATTGGTTAAAAATGGCCCAATTTCGACTTAAATTAGTGAAGGAAAATATTTGGAAATGGTCCGAGGAAACCTAGAAAATCAGGGAATTTCAAAATGGGTCTAAAATTCAAGAACTTTGTAAATATTTCATGGAAAAGTAAGGGATTTTAATTTGGCTGAAAACGTTGCCCAAATTTGACTTAAAATTAGTGAAGGAAAATCTCTGGAATTGGAAACCTAGAAAAGTCAGGGAATTTGAATCTGAAAAACCTGTGGTAACCCTGATAAGCGATTGTTAAAAAAATATTTTGAATTTACGATAATTTTTATTATTAGATAAATTTGTTTAATTAAAACTAGGATTTAGTTAAATAGCCGATTTTCCTACAATTTGTACACTTGACGTTGATTATTAAAGTGACGACTCTCTCGATCCTATATTACTAAACTTCACGGGGAAGGAGTTGTTCCGAGTTTTCACGCAGTGCCTTAAGCTGGGATCGAACCCGGCTTCTTTTGCTGCGAAACGAAAGTGCTAATCACTGCACCACCCCACTTCCTTAGAGCAACGTCCATTCCAGTGGAAAAATGTGGAATGTTGTCACAAATAGTTGTTAATAATAAATTATTGCATTAAATTGATGTAAATAAATCAGTTTTCTATCCCAAAATCTGAAAACTTGTTCAGGGTGATCAGATTTCCTATATTTTCCTATATTTGTAATGCCTTCCTATAAATTCCTTTATTTTCACATACTTACCTATATTTTCCTATAATTTCACGATCTTTTGAAAATTAAAGAACTGCCACTTTCGAACAAAATCTTGAAATGTACGAGCTTTGTAAATCCGCTATGTGATCCAATAATGCAAGAAAGCAGTGTAAAAAAAATTATCAATATTCTATGTGATTCGAGTCAATAATAATTAGGGTCAATGGAGGTAAGTGTGATCAGGGGGTAAGTGTGATCACCCCTTATTATTTCCCCAAATAATATTATAACATAATATTTGATGAATGGATATTGAAATATACTTAATTGTACACATTTTGTATATTTTCAATATTAATTTGAATTAAATTTCGTTTTTAAAAATTTTAGTTGAAAAAATGTTATACTCTTCTACTCGTGTTTAGAGATTTTATGCCCAAAAGAAAAGTTCTGTAATTTTTTTTCTAACTGACAAACCGATTTTACATTTTGGTATTTTGTAGTCTGCTTAACCTTTTACCTGCTAGGAAAATTGTGTTTTTGCTAATATTTAAAGGTTTTCAAAATTTAATCTGAAAAAAGTCTTTCAAAATTTGCGGTGCGGGGTAAGTGTGACCACACGAAGATATTATTTTACAGCTATGAAAAAAATTGAGCTTTATTGGGACACCATATTTATCCGCTGTATGCAATTTCATTGCGATTGATCAAGGATTTCACAAGATCACAATTAACCAACCTTCCTATCACACTTGCCCCGCATTTTGGGGGTAAGTGTGACCACACGAAGATATTATTTTAGATCTACGAAAAAAAATACCTTAATTGCGACACCATCTCTATGCAAATTTATTGCGATTGGTCAAGGATTTCAAGTGATCACAATTACCCCACCCCCCCTATCACACTTGCCCCGCATTTTGGGGGAAGTGTGATCAGTAACGGAGTTAAATTAAATAATAAATATTTATATCACTATTTAATTGATATTATATTTGATTGCGTGGTTGTGTAGGATAAAGTGGCCGTATTAATTGTACCAATTCTTAAGAGGGTGCTATTTTTAGTTTAAGAGTAACTTCAGGTAAACGCCAAAAAAATATTTTGATCACACTTACCTCCATTGACCCTACCTTATTATTTTTAACTATATTTTCCTGTTTAGTGTCCTATATTTTCGTATAAGTGTCCCATTTAGTTTCCTATATTTTCCTATAATTCGCCTATTTAATTTCATATATTTTCCAATAATTCGCTTCTACAATTCCTATTTTTCCTATAAAATTTTAAAAGCCTTTTGCTGGTCACCCTGCTCGTCCAATATATATCTGAACTGTTTTCGATAACAATTTTTTGGGGATTTGAAAAACAAATTATTTGCCACAGTTTACCAAATTAGCTAGTAAAGGTATTATTGTTCATGTTGATATTTAGTATTTACCACATAATATTAGACACTTGCCATTTACCACTTCGGAATACGTAGTGGACTTTTTAGAGCAAGAAAAGGACGGGTATTTTTATCCTTTTACGTTTTGTAGAGTTAAGTTTAACGATAAATTGCGTTATTTGCTTTACCATTATTCTAGGTCCATAAAATGTGTCTAGTTCCTTTTTAAATCGCCAACCCCCCCCCCCACGTATAAAAATGTACGAAAGTCAAGGTGAGATTACGTGGAGGAAATATGGCAATGCGTTCCAGTTTGGCAGCCCTACCGCGTCCCAGTAATCGGGGCACGTTTGGCCCGTAAGATCATTTCCGTCTCGACTATTCGTCCCAATTACTTAGCATTCTCGCCTTTACCCCTTTTAGCAGAAAAGACTTCCCCGTAAAAAAGAGATACGTAAAGAAAAGAAACCTTTTTCTCTCGTAATGATCCTCGTCACTGCTGAACAAGTAGTCGCCTTAAATGCGCCAAAATACTGTCTATAAAAAAGAGGAATAGCAACTTGGCTAATTTTCCGTCTCGTGGTAATATGGCTTACTAACTTCGACTCGTCTATTGAAATATATTGTATATTATACCTCAGAAAACTTCTCGAGATACATAAAGGGTGGAAGCCTCAGCCGTGGTCCAGCCTCGGTACTTCTCCTAGTACACCAGAGTGCTGCGGGTGAAACACTTCTACAGGCGCTGGTAGGCCAAAAGTAGACGAATGGGATAATTAGAAGCGCATCTTCCAAATGCTTTTTCGGGGGATTGGATAAAGATGCGCTTCTAATTATGCCATTGGTCTATTTTGGTAATACCAGCGCCTGTAGAAGTGTTCGACCCACTCTGTTGTACTAGGAGAAGTACCGAGGCTGGATCACGGCTGAAAATGGTTTCAAAAAGTCAGGAAAAGTCAGGGAATTTGAAAAGGGTTTTAAAAAGTCAGAGGAAAAGTCTGAGAATTTGAAAGTGGTTTCGAAAAGTCAGAGGAAAAGTCAGGGAATTTGAAAATGGTTTCAAAAAGTCAGAGAAAAGTCTGAGAATTTTAAAATGATTTCAAAAAGTCAGAGAAAAGTCTGAGAATTTGAAAATGGTTTCAAAAAGTCTGTAGCGGGGGGATACGCGACTTAGCGTGTTAACTACAAATAAGAGAACTACGTTCTAAAGTTTAATGAAAAAGGAATAATTTTATTTAGCATTAGAGAGGAGAACCTCTCTCTTCGAAGTCGTACATCAAAAAATCTGACCTCTCCTCGAAAGGCAGTCCCTTTTCAAGCAGAGGTCTTACAATAGGTATTTGTCCCAACGCCGAGAAAGGGTTTTCCCCGGCGAAGGGATATAGGTTCATGATTGACAGGTCACGTGTTACAATAGATATGGCGGGGGAAATACGCTACCGTTAAGCAGGGCAGGAGTTACTCATCACAAGTCAGAGAAAAGTCTGAGAATTTTAAAATGGTTTCAAAAAGTCAGAGGAAAAGTCAGGGAATTTGAAAATGGTTTCAAAAAGTCAGTGAGGGAATTCGAAAATGGTTTCGAAAAGTCAGGGAATTTGAAAATGGTTTCAAAAAGTCAGTGAGGGAATTCGAAAATGGTTTCAAAAAGTCAGAGGAAAAGTCAGGGAATTCGAAAATGGTTTCAAAAAGTCAGAGGAAAAGTCAGGGAATTCGAAAATGGTTTCAAAAAGTCAGAGGAAAAGTCAGGGAATTCGAAAATGGTTTCAAAAAGTCAGAGGAAAAGTCAGGGAATTTGAAAATGGTTTCAAAAAGTCAGAAGTAAAGTCAGGGAATTCGAAAACTATGGTTTCGGCAGGGAAAAAAATTGGGGGAATTTGAATATGGCACCAAAAATCAGGCAAATAAATTTTTTATAGATGGTTTAAAAATACATATTACATTTTTTGCAAGATTTTACCTCAAACCTCTAATTTATTGTTCAAAAATGGACAGGGAAAACCTAGAAAAGTCAGGGAAATAATTCCTAAAAATTCTTTAAGAACCCAGATATTACCTGTAATTATGGACGGACAAAAATATGTATTTCATAAGGTGTGGTTTCGTTTCTAACGCCTTGTAAAACCTCGGTAAGCCTAGACCTCAGCAGCCTGCTCGTAGGCTAGATGGGCTTTCGCGTTCTTTTAAAGGAAGAAATGGTTACGGAGAGAAATATTCGTCTTCACCCTCACTCTCCCGTCCCTTGTAAAAAAAGAAAAACCAGGGGGCGCTAAAGTAAGACGAAACACGCTTGGCCTATTATTTTTTATCTCCCATTTAAGGGGTGCTCGCCGTCGGAGGGCGAAACCATCCTCATCATCTTCCCCGTATCGTTTAGGATTGCGGGACGTAAAGAAGAAAAAAACAAGACTGCGCGATAAAGACGTATCTCGTCTGCTTCCACCCCTCCCGCTTTGTTTTTTATCTTTCGCAAATGCTACTTTACTTTGTGACTCAATTTATTTAGCGAATATTTTTTCGAGCTTCGTTGCTATAATAAACTTTATAGAAAAGGTTAAGTGTTGTTAGTCTCGCGAAAACGTTTTAGAGTAGGGAACTTTAGTGGATGAAATTAATAGTACTATACTGATATTTGACGTTACGCACGCTACTTTTCCGAAGTTCCGCCAGCCCTCAAACTTAACCGCGCGGGTTTTATTAATTAATGGTCAGATTTAATTAGCCCTACGTTTGGTTAATTCATAATTTTAAAGCTATAAATTTTGTATTGGTTTTAAATTTTAATTACATTGGCAGTTTTATTTAATTAGGAGTTAGTTTTTTTATAGTTTCATTGTATGGATTTTAATATACTGTTTATAATTGAACCAAGGACGTATTTAGGTGGTGACTGGACAGAATATCGACATAAAAAATCGCGACAAAAAAAACCCCGACTCTAAAATCCCGAATAAAAAAATCCCGATAGGCTAATAAACCCGAATTGTTGCTAGCACCTACGAAAATGTATCAATCGATGACTATTTAGTATTTACGAAACATCGCACACAACTTTGACCTCCAATTTTAATGTTACTGGTCAATGTGACAAATATGTTTTTATTGAATTAAATCTGATTTTGATCCCATAATTATCGTATAAAATTAAATTTTTATCCTATAATTATCGTATAATTTTGAAATTTTTATCCTCTAATTATCGTATACTTTTAAAGTTTTATCCTATAATAATCGTATAATTTTTAAGTTTTTATCCTATAACAATCGTATAATTTTGAAATTTGTATCCTATAATTTTGAATTTGTTGTCCTTTAATTATCCTATGATCTTGAATTATGTGTCCTATAATTTGTAACCTTTTATCCTTTAATTGTCTTATAATTTGGAAATTTTTATCCTTTAAATTTGAAAAATCCTATAATTATCCTATAATTTTGAAAAATCCTATAATTATCCTATAATTTTGAAAAATCCTATAATTATCCTATAGTTTTGAAAAATCCTATAATTATCCTATAGTTTTGAAATTTTTATCCTTAATTGGGAAAAATCCTATAATAATCCTGTAATTTTGAAATGTTTATCCTATAATTTTGAAATATTTATCTTATAATTTTGAAGTATTTATCCTATAATTTTGAAATATTTATTCTTTAATTTGGAAGTATTTATCCTATAATTTTGAAATATTTATCCTATAATTTGGAAATATTTATCCTTTAATTGCTATTTATTTTGAAGCACTATTGAGAGTGGGAGCCCTAGGATGGTTTTCCAAAATCGACAGCGATATTCCTGAAATCAAATTGCGATTTAATATATCCTACCATTTATTCAGAATTTTTATAGCTGAAATTATACAGCCAGTACTATTAAATAGATTCTCCTCTCTTCTTTGCGAGAAGCGCCAAGGTAATTAAAACGAGGTCAATGTTGCTTTCCCCTTTTTTCCAGACGTTATATTTCATCCTAGATATAATCCTACTGCCCCTGTCATAGATGTAAACCAACCAGAACTCGGCAAAAAGGATATTACAGCCGCGGTGAAGCGTAAGAGAGAGAGAGAGACCGGGAATCGTCTTTCATTTCCTAGTTTCGTCGCTAGGTGTCGTCTCGCAAATTAATTAAAGTTTAAATGACAGTTTGGAATGAAAAGGCTGACTGGGACCATTGTTCCTTCTCTCCCCGCGGCTCTTTTCCGCCACTGCTACCTATACCGCGAACCACCTTCACTCGACAATGCGCTCAAAGGCCTAGAGATAGCTAAGATACGTATAGTCTGAGCGCCCTTTAAACCGACTCCACACTAAGCCTTGATTGGATTGTAGGCTTTTCTAAAAGGGGACTTTCTTATTTCTCTCCTGGATGCTCTCGGTGTTTACGTAGAACGGATATCCTCTTGAGATGGCGAATGAAACAACCCTGTCGATGTATACCCTTTGTCACTTTATTTCGGGGCGTCTTGAGATTCGATCTATTTTAGATCGCTCAAAAAATACCCCTTGTTGGAGCTTCCATGAATAAATTACCTCCGATTCCGATTGAATTTTTATTTCCACCCCGCGCTAACCTATCTCCAATGATATCAAATATATTGGGCGTTTCCTTTAGCGAATTTATCGATTTTTACTGGGAATAAAGTTTACTTTGACTCTTAAGCTAAAGAAATTAGTAATAGGCTACTTACGTAGAAAATCAATAGGATCAAATTAGGATAAACTTTAATTACGTAATAACAAGAATGTATTTATTTATATAATTAGCGAATAAGTAGATTAGTCCATTATGAAAAGGGATAATAAAGCTAAACCCTACAAATTTGAAGAAATTTAAAGGTCTTCGAGCGAACAAAAAGACGCGAAACTCGGACCAAATAGATCTTCGAGTGAAAAACTAAATTAAATTAAATTAAATAGCCAGAAATTCCAACGGTAGACCGGTTTCGTCCTATTTGGGACTCGTCAGTACCGTGCGGGAAATCTGGCTCGCGACTATAACACCGAATAGAGAAACTAAGCCCAAATATTAAAAATTTCAAAACGAGTTGCATAGCAACGGAAAGCCGAATTTCTTCAAATTTGTAGGGTTTAGTTTTATTATCCCTTTTCATAATGGACTTATCTACTTATTCACTAATTATACAATCCTTTACAATGCAGTCCATAGGTGGTTCCTTTTAACTTAACATTGTGTATTTATTTATGGAGAATGAATATGTCGAGATTATTTTTAGCGTTTCCCCAATTCCACCCGTTGGGGCCCCCGGTATGCTCCTCCGCTTTAATCAAATCAAATAATACTGCAATCTCATTGGTTCTTAAAAATTACGTTTTTCGACGCGATTAACGCTGCAGCGAGGACGCAGAAAATAAGACCGCCTCCTCCCCCCCCCTTAGCGTGAGGGGGTTAGGGCCTCAACGTGTCCGTCGATAGTCTCGACATATTCATTCAAATAAATACATTCTTGGTAATAAATTTTAATTTTATTACGTAATTAAAGTTGTTCCTAATTTTATCCTATTTATTTTGACTCATAATATTATAATTTTTAAATAAAATCTCGTATTTATATCAGGGTAGAGTTGTATATTAATATTTTATTTCGTTTGTCTGTGTTTTTATAGAACCGTTCTATACTGATACCAAGAATGTATTTATTTATATTTAGGAAGAATAATTATGTTGCGACAATCGCCGGGCACGTTGAACGCCTTTCCCCCGTCTCGCGCGGGGGGAAAGACAAAACGTCACCGGCGTTTGATTACCATCGCGTTAGGTGACGTAAAGTTTAAGCAGCCAATGAGATACCGGGACTATTCATTTTATTTTAAGCGGAGGAGCGTACTGGGGGGACCAACGGGTGGATTGAAAGAAAGGCTAAAAACCGTCTCGACATAGACATTCTCCCTAGGTATAAATAAATACATTCTTGCTGATACTGAGTCACTTTTCTCACTTAAATTCACTTAAAAAAAATGTACCTAAAAGTCAGTTTTCCCAAAATTAGTTACTATTTATAACTTTTTTCGATTTTTTAGATTTCCTTAGCATTGAACGTTAGAAAACTGTGTTACAAACCTTTTTTTACAAATAATAAAACAAAATCAAACTCCGTTCGCTTTTAATTTATTTTAATTAGCAAATAAGCGGTTGAAAAAAACTATTGATGATAAAACCTTTGTAAAAGTGGAATGAGCCCAAGCCATGCTTGTAGGTGTTATGAAAGTTGAAGAAGTTGAAAAGAAATCGGTTGACGCCTAATTTTGTCTTTTCTAAAAAAACGTTATATCACTTTCTAGGGCTATATAGAATTAGTTACTATTGTGTAACTAGTCAAAAAATGCAATAAAACAGTATTTATTAACCATTTTTGGTAGATTTTCAGTCACTTTTTAAAAATTTTTAGTCACTAAACTCACTAAATTCTACTGTGTAGAAAAACGCGAAACTCATAAAAATCCGTTTAGAATTCATCATGACGTCCATTAAACCCAAAATGTTTCTGATAAAAAATGTTTTCAAAATGAATGATGATATTTTCCCGATCAGACGGGCAAACTGAAATCAATTCGTTTAGTGAAAGAAGCTCAAGAAAATCTGCCTTTCCATCCCATATTTCTTTCGCGAGAGAATCCGAGCATTGCGGGGTAGCTTTCTTTTGGTACGCGCGTCTCGCTGAGCTGCTGAGAAAGGTAGATTTTGGTCTCCTCTTTCTCCTTTTTGGAAGGGTGCCACCTGCTGTCTCCAGAATGGATTGAAAAGCGGAGCTGATCATCTTGAATTGGCGTCGCTCTAAAGCCTCTCCATCCTCTTCCTTTTTCGATCCTCCCCTCCCCCCTGAAACATTTTCATCCTCCTTTATCTCCTCCGCGGCGTGTCTTTCGCCGCTACCACCCCTTTTATGCCGGGCCTCGTCCGCTTCTATTGGCCTTGACGGCTGACCCCTAACTTTGTTTCCATCTTCCCACTCGTGCCGATCGCTAATCTCGAAGTCCTTGGTTAACTGAGCTATTTCGGGACTCATTCATTGACCCTCGTTTATCCGACCCAAGAATTTAAGCCTCGTTCATAACATCCAATGCCGGTTATTTTATTGATATTAAACCATCATTTAATTTACGCGAATGATTATTAATTCAGGGTGACCACACAACCTATATTTTATAATTTTTTCCATATTTTATAGTTTTTATCGTATATTCTATAATTTTTTCCTATATTTTGTAGTTTTTCGTATATTCTATAATTTTCCTATATTTTATAATTTTTCCTATATTTTATAAATTTCCCTATATTTTATAATTTTCCCTATATTTTATAAATTTCCCTATATTTTATAATTTTCCCTATATTTTATAATTTCTCCTATATTTTATAATTTCTCCTATATTTTATAATTTCTAATATATTTTATAATTTCTCCTATATTTTATAATTTTCCTATATTTAATAATTTTTCCTTTATTTTATAATTTTTCCTATATTTTTTAATTTTTTCTATATTTTATAATTTTTTCTATATTTTATAATTTTTCTTATATTTCATAATTTTCCTATATTTCATAATTTATCCTATATATTATATATTATTTTCTTTATAAAATTGTTAACCCAAATTCCATTTAAATATTGGATTTTCACTTCCTTAAGTATTCCAAATTTATATTTCCCTGGGATATTAATGAAATTTATCCTATATTTTCCAATAAAATTATCCTTTAAAATCCTTTAAATCGACTACAAATTTCCTATGTTTTAATATATTTTAAATGTACTTTTAAAGCTTAAAAAGGACGTTTTAAATGATAAAGTTTGGCGGCTACGATTTTTTCGGTGTCGCATCGATTTTCTGGAAGTTGGAAAGCGACAAGAATTTTCTCGGTCTTCAACCGGAGAGGCCACGCCCCTATTCTCCCCCCTTTCCCCCTCCCCGTGTAAAATTAGAGGGAAGCGTTCGACGTCATGGCTATCGATCGATGACGTCGAATCCCCCGATGGGATTAAATGGAGAGAATGGTCTTATCACACGTGCTGCGGGAGTGACCTTGAATAATGAAGACTCAGCTCTTCGCGTGTATGGTATCTCTCATACTTGTACTTAAGCAAATTTCTCTCCTCCCTCTTTCTCTCTGGTTTGACTATAATTCAGCCTCTCAACATCATTCCGCTCTTCTCACTCTTCCCTGAACAATGAACCGCCCGTCTCTGCTTTTACGCGCACGTTCGATGGCGATTCATCAATTTTAAAAGCGCCTAATTTCGTTATTAATATGTTAAAATCCCCATCGCCGCGATAATAATATATTTTTAGCCTCCAAGGTACGACGCTAATATACCTACGCCAAATTTAATTTTAGTTTCGTTTTGACGTTGTTGAAAAATTAATTTTCTCTCCTGGGTTAATTCCGCTACAGTTTTACCTTAGACTAATAAACTACTGGACTCGAATCGTGAGCAAAATAACCCTTTTCAAATTGCATCGCCTGTCAGAGCTTCTACCGAGATAAACTTTTCCACTCAAGTATAAAACCTAAATAGTTAAATTATGAACTTAAAAGACCTAAGGTTGTTCGGTTATTATATTATTATTTTGCGCACGTGTTTCCTATTTGAGTAGAAATCTTTCCAATATAAGACACAGTGGCGCTACAAGCGGCTCGGCTCTTAGAGAACCAAGTGTGCTATCTAAATTGGGGTCCAGTAGTTTATTTGTTCACGGTTTTATCAGGTTTATTGACTTCAAATGGTTTTATAAACTGAATTCCTTAAGTTCGTAAATATAATACTTTTAACGAATTAGCTCCCTCCACCGTGTATCTCTAGAATGATTGGACATAAAACCTTGAAGTGTATTTCATTTTGAAGATAGAGAAGAAAGGAATTCCAATATATGTTTATCGTTTCACCATCTTCTTATTTTCTATTCGCTACCGAAAACAATCGCTACGCCCCCTTTGGTTCGCGTTTGGAACCTAGATAGGTAGCGGCTAAAGCAGACGCTATTAGTTTTCCTAATTTTGTTTATAGATAATGATACTTGCATTTTAATATAATTTTGTCATATTTTTCTTATATTTTGATAAGTTTATTTAAGAAAAATCGATCTTATGATCTTTTATGTTGTCTGTAACAGACGCTAGATCGGAGAAGCCAGCACCGTTACGCCACCTATAGACTCGTTTCGGTCGCGAATTACTTTTAAGGTTTTAAAATGTTTGACGTTTGACGAAAATCGCAAAATCTTTTAACTCTCGCTATGGTAATAAATTAACATTGAAATTCCAAAATCACTTGAAAAAGTAATGATAAAATCGTCAAAATCTCTACGAAATCCCGAAATCCCGTACAAAATAATGGCAAGTGTCCGACCCCTCGCGCTTGAGCCATCAAAAAGCCATAGCTTTAACGCTCCCTTTGCTTTCTTCGTTGGGGCTGCGAAGACCCCTTCAAGCTCAGGCCTTGAATTATATTTGCCCAAACCCTTACCGCCGTCAAGTGTATGTTTTCGGGGGGTACTGATTAAGTTGTCAAATCAGGAGCACTCGGGCGATAATTAGTTCCAAATCCAGGCATTCTTCCCCGCACGCGATAGCACGTGCAGTTCCCCTTCTGTTAATAAAGGGGGGGGGGGGAGATAAAACATTCTTTTGGGGATGAGTTGAACCGCCGACCAGATTATTATTGTTCTTGGGATCAAAAAATATTCTTTGTTCTTCTTATTTCGACGCCATTTCTAGAACAATGGGATCCAGATATCCCCCTCCCTTTATTTTATGCCACTCTACGCGTAATGTATACGTAGAGCCGTTCTCGACTGAATTGAATGCAAATAAATCCCCCGCTTGATTCCGGAAATCTTCACCCTCTGGCGAGGTCGGCGTTCCCATTTCGAGAGCTCGTTGTCTCCGCGCCGCATCTCCTTTAGCGGAGATGATGGCCTCCTTAATTAACTCGGAACCGATAGGCCCAAACACGGCTAGAGCGACGTGTACGTTTCTCTTTCGACGCTTCCGCTCGGAATTAGGAATAATTTTTCATTCAGAAAGGTTTATTAATGGTACCACCGTTTCACTCTCTTTTCGAAAGAAATTAGCTTTTTTTTTCTTTCTAATTGGAATTTTTGCTCTAAACGTAATGGTTCTCAAGATAATTTTAGTATGACCTTGATGACATGGTTCAAGGTCATACAATTTTCCGAATATTAAAATCTCCTACCATGATGAGATTGTCTAGCAAATTTCGACAATGTAGCACGACTTGTTTTGGAGTTATTAGCGCTGTCTTGCAATTTTCCCTTTTACGACCTTTGTGATTTTGGTAAAACTTTTCTCGACTTACTATTGGTCGAATCCGATCATGTTCACGCAATGTAGGCATAAAACGTGACGGGGAACACTTTTCTAATTGAAACCAACTTTCTAACACTTACGGTTCTCGAGATAGTTTTTGGATGACCTTGAAGACATGGTTCAAGGTCATCGAGGTTATCATTCTTCTTTGGCCCCCTGCACGAGCTACGTAACATAAAAAAATTTAAATTCCTAGAGAAAACGGTTTCTGAGATATTCGCCCTGGATCGTTTTTTAGTGGACTCCCTGTATGACTATTATAACGCTCGAATAGTAAGCTACGCCCCCTCAAAAATCCCATTGGTTCCATAAATCTGACGTCATTCGACACGATTGATGCACACACCGGTGACATTTTAACCCCCCCCCCTCTCGTGCCTGGGTAAAATTCGACCTCAATTCGTCTCCATATAGTAATTATCCCTAAGTAGAAATAACTTAATTATAGTTTGCATTACGGATTTTTATTGGAATATTATTTGTTGTATATTAAGATTCAGTAAATATCGAATCGTACCGCTCCTTAATTTTTAGGTAGCAGGGTTGACACAGGCTAGGGAATCAGTAACGTTTAGGTATCAGGATTGACACAGGCTAGGGAATCAGTAATTTTTAGGTATCAGGGTTGACATCGGCTAGGGAACCAGTAACTTTTAGGTATCAGCCTATCAGGGTTGACACAGGCTAGTGAATCAGTAACTTTTAGGTATCAGGGTTGACACAGGCTAGGGAATCCGTAACTTTTAGGTACCAGGTTTAATACAGTTTAGGTCAAGGAAAAGTGAGCGATTTTTAAGAATTTGTAAAAAGTCAATAAAAATCTACAAATTTTAAGAATTTTTGAAACGTTAAAGAAAAGTTAGGGATTTAAATTTATTTTGAAAAGTTTATGAAGGAATTTTATCTTAAAAGTAAAAAGAAGTAAAAATTTGTCTATTTTTGGTCTTAAATAGGTCCGGAAAAATATGTAAAAATGGTTAGATAAAACGGGAAAAAGTCAGTAAATTTGTATCGGAAAATATCGTGGCAAGGTATTTAGTTTTTACTTGTTGAGCGCCGTACATTTTAGCTGCTCCAAACAGATAAAACACTCTTCAATACCTCCGTCGTTGCTCCCGCGGTACCCGTCCAATATTTTCATTAAAATTCGTCGATAAGCCGCTCGGAGGCGTTTCGCGTGGTACCGGGCTCTTTTATCGCCTTAATAGTTTCCAAAAATCAGACAAACACCTTTTTCCCGGGCCTAGCACGCTCGGCTTGACTTTGTTATTAAGTTTGGTAAAAGTCTCGCTCGTCCCGCTTTTCAAAGCCGCCAAAGGGAAAAGCTAATAATTAAATATCGGCACTTTGGTGTCGCGGCCCTCTAGCGGCCACTCTCGATACTAAATTATCGCATCGATCCCGACCGCGGAAAAGCTATAGCCGTTCGTCCGTAACTCTCTTCTAAACGCCGTTGTAACTCTTTTCCCGCGGCTGACGTATCGGCGGCTTTGGCTTCCGTACGTTGGTCAGCTTCATTGATGGAAGCCCTCAGTCAATTCTTCTCGATTTCCCGGATGCCGCGGCACCCTTTGACCCCATCGCGCCACGCCAGAGACGCTGCAACAATAAAGAATGACGTCTTTGGGCGACCTTTTCCCCGCCCAAACCAGGGTTGAAAAAAAAAACAAAATAACAGGTTTTTTTGGGCTTAAAACAGTTTTTTTGTTTTAACCAGTTTTTTTTGTTTTAACCTGGTTTTTTTAAAACACTGGTTTATATCAGGGTTGGATAAAAACCCATATTTTTTAATAAATACTAAAAAAACTTTTTTTGGTTTAAATCAGTTTTTTTTAAACCCTGCTTTGTTTTCTTATTTTACATTTAATCTATTTTTCGTTTTTGTTTAACCGTGCATACATATTACCAAACAGCTTAAAATTAATATGAGTATTATTACAAGTCTCACGTGACCAGAACAAAGTTTTAGTTTCGTTTTTTACAAGTCTCACCTGGGGGCAATTCAGTAAAAATTCGAATGGGAATTCGATCTCGATACCGTATACCATGTCGAAATCTACTTCGACAATTTGCATTGATTTATGCTTATTCGAAATCTTTACCGAATACCATTCGTCGAGATCTCGAAGTTCGAAATGTAGTTTTCGATCGAAAATTGGATTTCGAATATTTACAGAATAGGCCCCCAGAACGAAGTTTTAGTTTTAGTTTCATAAATGCAAGGTGACCAAGAAAATGCCTCGAAATAGGAAATTTTCAAGCGAATTAAAAGAAAATATGGAAAACCATAAGCAAAAATAGGGATTCGAATCGAAAAACAGTAGATAAAATAGAGTGAAATATAGTATGAAGAAGGGTACACGACGATGGAATATTTTCAGGTTATATACCACATGAGAAAACCTAAGGAATTTATAGGAAGGTATTGAAAATATAGGAAATAATTTCGGTAAGAAAATGTATAAACATTTTGGAAATTTTTTAAGTTAATTAAAAAAAAACAAATTATTAAAAAAACCATTGTTTTTTTAAATCACTTGGATTAAACCATGATATAAACCATGGTTTAAACTAGCCAACCCTGGTTTATATTACTTTTAAAGGTTTTTTCGATGGTGTTAATTATTTTTAACTGAACATATTGTTCTTAATTAACTAAAATTTAATTTGAGATTACAAAATTAATTTTTATATTTTCTGGGACTATACTTAAAGGGATTATTCTTTGACTCTCTTTAACATCGTTGTTAAGGCTTTAAACAAACACTCTCTGTGCCTAGTTGATTATTATTAGCCAATAATCAACTATAGAGCAGCAGTATCGATTTAAAATGTGTAGCTGTACATTTGTTTCGGTTTTCAATACTACAAAAGTCTTGCCAGAAACGACGTTTAAGTTTGACTTTCCATTATGTACCAAAATTTTGCCTAGAAGACGTTTTTGATTTAGTTTCGTATTAGAGTTGTAAGTCGGAAAATTTTCCTTGTAAATTTTCCGGAAAATTATCGAGGCCTTTTTCCCGAAAATGTTCCGTATTTTTCTGAAAAAAAGGGTTTTAATTCCAGGATTAGTCTAATATTGTTCGCAAATTAAAATTTTCCGGCATTTTCACCTTATTTTGTGGAATCCAAAAATAAACCTAAACCTCAAGACTAATCTGGAATAAAAACCCTTAAAAAGTATATGTTTAAATTTTTTGTTTTTCCGATTTGCGGAAGTTTAATTTTTCCGGAAAATAACAACTCTATTTCGTAATGTTTTTGTAAGCAAATGTAAAAATAATTGGGAAATTTTAGAGTTAATAGTAGCCGGGCTGGTTGATTTAAATTAATTTCATTTAAATCAAGATTTAAAGTTATTTTTGGGAAAAAATCATTGATTTAAATCAGAATGTATTTTAATGTAGGAATAAAAAATGACAAAAATAGTTTCCTAAAAAATTAAAACCGAAAATCTGAGCAAACTAAAATATTAAATAGTAATTAAATTCAATTAAGATTTCATTTAATTCAAGATTAGCTAACTCATAAGAGAAAAATTATCCAATAATTATACAGGAAAATTAATTGTGTAAAAATCAAAAAATTCAAAAAATTTCGCTTTAAATCATAAAATCGACTGATTTGATTTTTATTGAAAATGCCAACTATGAATAGTAGCAAAGTTAATAAAACCAAAGGTGGTTTTAAAAAAAACCACCTTTGGTTTAAACCTTGGTTTAAAAAGTGTGATTTAAACCAGCCAACCCTGGCGCAAACCCTGATGTATACACCTTTTCAGCGACACCGCCTCCTTTATCCGAGGTCCTTTGTCATCCGCGCCACCCGGAATGGGAGGTTGGCTCGAGGGGGGAGGAGGAATTCTATCAATACCGTCCGTAATCAAGGCGTTTACTTCTAAACAATCCAGTTGCTATGACAACCTGGCATAAAAACCAGGATAAATACGCGGGATTGACGAGAGAAAAACTCGGTTCAATTAAGGGGACTATAACTCAAATAATCCTTTCTTTGGAATCCTAAGCACGTTTATTCCGCCGCTGTTTTGTCGTCTAAACTGTATTTATTCCTTTTTTCGTTCTTTGCAATTTGTTTGAGTTTGTATATATCGAAAGTGCAGGGCCCCCAGAGGTCCTATAATTCCTATAAAATCCTATATGTTCAAAAATGTCCTATAAAATCCTATATTTTTTACAAAATCCCCCAAAAGTCCTATAAAATCCTATAATTTTGATATTTGGCCCATTTCAAATCCCGCCACTCATGACGTCAGTTAAATTGCTAGATTTAGCTATAGGATAAATTTCTATACAAAGTCATTCTAGTCTATACTTGTGTTATTGTTAACATGGTTAGCTACTAGTATATTTTTGTGATAAAATGGATAAATAGTTTATATTTTTTAAGTGAAAATCAAAGATATATTTCTCTAAATATAGTGTAACGTATTTTACTCTCCCTGAACTTATAATGACACCGCGGGCGTATGGTGTCGCCAAAAACTTTCCTCGCTCCGGGAAGGAGGTTGCCACCGATTTCGCAATATCCATCGTAGGGGTTAAACCTCCGACCCGAGCGAGGAAAAGAGACAATTGAGCTCGCGACTAAGAAGACGCGATGCGGTTTTTAGATGTGTGTGCGCGCCGTGACTTTGGCCCTCTCGGACCAAGGGCAGTAGATACAGGGACGAGAAAGCAGGGAAAAAATTCCGATTTTAAACGTCTTCATATTCCGGGGAGTAAGATGTAAACAAACCGCGGCCATTGTTAAGACGTAGTTCACCATGGACAGTATTATTGTAGTTAGTTTTTACCATTTTGATGTTAAATTAATAATGAAACTACGAGCGTAAATAAAAAATTGCCCATTTGTTTTGAACACTTACGAACCGCTAAAATTAGGTGACGGCTATTTTTTTGTTTACAACTAACTCTCCTTGCATTTAGGTCGTTTTAGGTGATATATTCCAACAGAGGCCGCCAATACACTTTCTCGTCCCTGTATTTACTGTCCTTGCTCGGACAAGCTTCCGCGAGACGGAGATAATTTTGTTAATATACTATATTTGTGTTCGTGTAAATATATTTCTTTGTTGTACATACTTCTGATTTGCTTCTTATGTTTATTCATTACTTTATTATAGTAACCATTTAACTCCCTATTTTATTTATTTAATGTAACACTTAATCCTAATCTCAATTATTCTAATTAATTACCCCTAGACAACTTAACAATAATTTAAAATCCCCATTACTTTACCATAATATTTAAAAGTGTTACAATATATTTTGTTTTTAAATGCATAAAGTTAGTAAATGAAATAGCATATATAGTCCTATAAAATCCTATAATTTTGTAAAAATAGTCCTATAAAGTTCTATATTTTTAGAAATATAATCCTATTTTTCCTATAAAAAAATTGAAGATTTGAAAGTGTTTACGTGGAAATGCTAACAAATAAGAAAAACGTTACGCGTCTGCTTGAATACGAATTATGCAAATTAGCATTCCTCGAGTGGGTGGTTGGGTGGGTGGGGGGAGAGAAATATGAGTGGAAGAGGGTGTAGGTGCCTCGGGTCATTCCCCCCCCCCCTGCGTGCCCCCGTTTTTCGAAATGATTCTTCACTCTGTCTCGTCTCGGATCAAAAGGCATCCGAGACGTCTGGAGACTCGGAGGCGCTCCGTCTTATCCCCGGCGATGACGTCATACTTATAGAAGTAGAACCTTTATCGCGGGGTAAAGGGCAAGGTGGCGTTTCTTCTCGCGGACTTCACCTTCGTCCCGCCTTCGAACGGGTTATTCGTTAAGTCTCGGTTGGGCTCTCTAAGGATAAATGGAATGTCTTTAACCCCTTTACACTTCTACGTACCGCCGACATCGTCAGCTTGACATTCTGATTTATTGAAAAGGACTTTTTTTTGCACGCGCGGGGGTGAGAGAAAAGAATACAGGCCTCGGAAATATTGTAGTTAATTGAAGCGCATTTGACAGTTTCATTTCAACCTGGAGTGAACTTTTCAACATTTAATGTATTTTCTTTTCTTTCCTCGATGCAGGTTTGGTGAAGTTGGGTCTCCATTGCGTCACCGGAAAGAAGGTCGCCGTCAAAATCATCAATCGAGAGAAACTAAGCGAATCCGTTTTGCAGAAAGTAAGAGACTTTTGTTACCCCGAATGTAACTTAATAGCGTACTGTGAAATGGTTTCCCGCTGATCGCGAAGTACTCACATAGAGACCTGGAAAACCTGGAAATGTCAGGGAATTAGATTGTCGACAGAAAAGTCAGGGAAGTACCTATTTTTTAGTAAAAAACAGGGAAATTCCTCTTTTTTAATAAAATTCAGGGAAATTTATCTTTTTTTTACTAAAATTCAGGGAAATTTCTCTTTTTTTACTAAAATTCAGGGAAATTTATCATTTTAGTAAAAATCAGTCAAATTCCTCTTGTTTGCTAAAAATCAGGGAAATTCCTCAATTTTTTACTAAAATTCGAGAAAAATTACTTTTTACTAAAAATCAGGGAAATATCAGGAAAATTTTAATTTTTTAGTCAAAATCAGGGAAATTCCTTTTTTGTTAAAAATCAGGGAAATTCATATTTTTTTCGAAACCTCGGGGAAATATCAGGTAATATCCTCTTTTTATTAAAAAATCTGGGAAATTTATGAGGGCTTTTTAAGTTTGCACTAAAGAGTACAAATTTACATCAATAGGTTTTCTAATTGAAGATTTTACTTTATTACTTCTTTTATGTATTATTATATGGAATCAATTTAGCTTAAATCAGATAAATAGTTTTATGAACTCTGCGGCTTATTGGTTGCCATAGCGCTTTATTGAAATTTCTAGTATCTTATGAGATCTGTTAAGCGTAATGGTTCAATATCAGAGTCTAGACGGTACTCGTACTTCGAAATAAAGTCCAAAAAGCAAAGCTAATGGAAATAATAAGGCTACGGCCATTTTTCATCATACCATCGCGCAATGGCCATCGTTTCGACTATTTATGGCGAATTTATTGTTTGGAATATTGACTGCACACGGGACTCTTTTTCCTGCAAAGTCGTTCGGAAAGTTTTGGTCGGTCAATGCCGGATATCCCGCGTGGTTGCCGAAACTTTCTTAACTCGATCATAAATTTATCCGGTTTCGGTCGTCGTGGAAACGATCATTTCGACATTATTCATTAAATGAGAGAAATATATTCTCTTACTCAATTTCCAACGGTTACCATAACGACGGAGACAGTGCTACGGACACGTTCCTACTCGTTATTCAGGGAACTTGCCCCACGTCGAACCCCAATTTGGGTTTCGCTAGTTTAACGAAGGTTCCTCGGAGGGAAACGGAATCAGCCCGTAATCTTGGAATGCCAATGACCAATTCCACTAATTGGCTAAATGACCTAATTCGCCGAATCCCAACGGAGGTATAATTCTCGCAGCATCCGGACATCCTCCTCGCTATGATTAGCGCCGACTGCGGGCTCTTTCGTTTATCCTCCGGCGTCTGCTACAAAGATTCGTCTTGCACGCGCCGACAACCTTCTTGTCTTATAAGGACCCTTCGCGTTATACAGGGTGTTTCGAAAGGATATGCAAAAATTGTTCCTGGAAGCTAGGAGCAACAAACACAACCCCCCACACAAGGAAAACGCAACCCGTCAAAAGTCGTGGATTTTCTTGTGTACGTTTTTCATTGGCTTGACGCTTTAGCGCCTGCTGCCGTCGGAAGGGGAAAATTCGGAAATTGTCTTCCCCCCCGCCCGTAAAACGTTCAGCGTAAAGGCTCGTGACGCTCGTCCAATGAAATTCGTACACAACCCTTCGTTAGTGTGTTTAAAGGCTAGCTGCGTTCTCCTTGTGTTTGTTGCTCCTAGCTGAAAGGATGATTTATTGAAGTGTCTATTGAACAGGACAAAAATTTCAATAAATTCGAAATATGAAAACATTTTCATACAACAAATTAAGACATTAATTTCAAACATCTTCTGAGGGTCAATTTTTCAATAAAGCATTCTTTATCTATATCGGGTGTTTCAAAAGGTTATGCAAAAATTTGAAGGAGTTGTATTAAAAAATCTAAAAAAAATTTAAAAATTTAAAAGGATGATATATACAACCATTATACTGACTATGTACAATCAACACAAACCGAAATGTGAAGAGTTCAAATTGTCCTTTTTTAACCGCTTGGTTTTGCGCTTGTTGCAGCCTACTTTCAGGGGCTAGCATACCACACTTTGAAGCTCTCTGGCGCTCTTTTCACTCATCGTAGGAAAATGGCGAAAAAACAGGCATACTTCTCAACTCATCCCTACAACTCCTTAAAATTTTTGCATAACCTTTTGAAACAGCCTGTATATAATACCACCCACCCTCGTATACGGTTCCCGTTAAAATAAACGTTAATAACAAGTTCATCACGTCAGATGGCGCGCGTGTGCCGAGTCAATCCAATTTTTCATGATTTTTATTTTTACACCGAAAAACCCCGCCACGCGCGCGCCTTTGGGCTGTACGGGGGGAAAGTAATGGATGGTTATAGCTTGAATTTTGTTCGTCGCAAACTCGCCACTAGCGTACTAAGGAAATTGCCCCCCACTTCGGAGCCCGCCACCTTGCTAGTAAATTACGTAACAGGGGGTCAGCCGGTTGAGGGGGGTTTTCTTCTATGGGCGAGATAAGTCCACCCCGAGCTTAAAAGGTGGGAAAACAAACCATCTTCGGAGGACTATCGGGGAAGAGTGTGCTTTGCTGTTAGAAAGAGAGAGACCCGTCAATTTGGGTTTTCGCGTTTCGGCCCCGACTGGCGGGGAGGATATTCCGGATAACTATACAAGATGACAGAGAAGGATTGGATTGGAGAGAGAAGGCTTTCACCCCCCCCCCCTTGGTTAGGTTCCCCCCCTTTTCTGTCACCTCCCTCTGCGTGGGAGAATCCCCTTATACGCGCTCGGTCTATAGCGGGATTCCTTCTAACCAAAACGATAATGGCGCCATCCTTCGGGCTGTTTGAGGCGTCGATGCTTATTACCTACTGCGGGTGCCAACCACTATAGGCATTTTACTATACGGTCATTTTTATAGTTGGCAATTGCGTAGTTATATTCGATATTAAAACTTGTAGAGGTTAACGGTAATCGTGAGTGTAGGGAGCTGTTGGTTCGCGTGGTGTAAAGGGTTGTCACCACCCTCCTACGCTTTGTAACTTGATTACCTGAATTAATGGCTTTAAAAGTCGATGGATGACTTAGGCCTAAGGTGGTACCTTGGGTATTAGCCTAGCTTATATTTATTATTATATTGTGACTTGAATGTGTACCGGGTTGCTCCACGTCAGGGAAAACAGGAAAAGTCAGGGATACTAAAAATGGGCCAAAAAAGTCCGAAAAAGTCAGGAAAATTTAAGAATTTGCAAAAATTCAGGGAAAAGTCAGGGAGTTCAATTTTAAGGTAATTTTACTCTTGATCTATGACAAATTCTACGATTATCATTTATTTCCTTGAAAGTTTGACTATTTTTTTTTAAATTGCAATAACCTTTTTACTGAAATAGAAGTCCGTTTAAATTTATTAACTTCTGATAAAAGTACCATATAAAATAAAAATTTTGGCCTTAAAAAGTCAGGGAAAATCTCTTCGTTTAACTTACATTGAGAAAGAAAAATCTCTTCAAATAGTTAGGAAAAACAGGGAGTAGTGTTAAGAAAAGACTCAAGTAATTCCTTTTAAAAATAAGAAGAACCTCCCAGTTCCAATAATTACTCTAATTCTAGGGTCTTGCTCTACCAAAGACAGCTAGGCATGGCGTAGAGGCCCTGTCTCTAACTTATGTAAAGGCTAGGGATAGTACTTCTGTCTCCTATTCCAATCAAACTCCCCTTTTATACTGTAATGCCTTATCTAAACAACACAGGGGGGAGTTGGGAGGTCCTATAGTTTATTAAAAAACATTATATACATATACATAATTAATATATACAAATCTTATCGCAACAATAGTCAGGGACTTTGAATCTCAAAATTTTGTGGCACCCCTGGTTTATTAATTTAATACGTGAAATGATTAATTTAATTTAATGTATGATGTACGAATAACGAACGTGGATTTAATTCAATGTATGATGTATAATAATAATAATAATAATAATATAATGTATAATAATAATTAATTAATTAATTATTATAGAAGGTACGCGGATCTAATTTAATTAATTATTATAGATGGTACGCGGATTTAATTTAATTAATTATTATAGAAGGTACGTGGATTTAATTTAATTAATTATTATAGAAGGTACGCGGATTTAATTTAATTAATTATTATAGAAGATACGCGGATTTAATTTAATTAATTATTATAGAAGGTACGCGGATTTAATTTAATTAATTATTATAGAAGGTACGCGGATTTAATTTAATTAATTATTATAGAAGGTACGCGGATTCAATTTAATTTATTATTATAGAAGGTACGCGGGTTTAATTTAATTAATTATTATAGAAGGTACGCGAATGATATGGAAGTTATTGTCAATTTCGTTTGCGACCATTCGCCGGAACGCGTCCTTATTGATAGAAAATGAAGTAGAAGAAAAATCCAACGGGGAATAAAGTGCGCCAGGGTCCCCTCCGTGGGTTCGTTTACTTTTTGTAGCCCCGACGAAGCCATTCATCATAATCCCGGCGGCGGAGAAGGCCCCGTGTTGCTTTCTCTCCCGCGCCTTAATCACGCTTTTTCCGCCTCGCGCCTCCTTTAATGTAAACGAAGGTGGGCTGATCATCGAAGCTTCTTGCCCCGGTTCCATTCGCCCGATGCTTTTTTGTTCGTCCCTTAATGGAGTTTGACCAGTGACCAGGTTAAACAAAATTTTCTCCCAATCGAAGCCGGATCTGGTGCCGTTTATAGCCGCTCATCTTCGCTCGCCTAATCATTCGAATCGCTTTGGGCCTTTTGATCGTTTGACATTTGGTTTTCGGGTGTTGCCAGGCAACCTTTGAAGCGGTGTAGGCTTTCGATACGACTCCTTAACGTCGCTAGACTCGCTACATTGTACGTCACGCGGGGGAAATCCGCTCTGATCCGTAGTCGCGATGGGCGGATTGTCAATTTTCGTCTCACTTCTGGGGAAAATCCCACTTTCATCTTTTGATCAAACAGCGCGCGTTATTTTTAGTCTGGATTCCGCTTCATTCCTATGTACGCCAGTGAATCGGTTTAAAATGTCGATTCTATGTTTAATGCAAGGTTTATTTTCTGTTTTTGAGCGAAGTTCTTTTAAATATAATTTTATCTTTCCTGTTAGAAAACTATTTATTGTTTTATTTTTGACTGAAAATAGAGAAGTTGAGCAAAGTTCTAACAACAACGTTCGAGAAGAAACATTCTTTAAAATCGAATTAGCGCGCTTTCAGTTCGCCGGCTAACGCAATCAAGTACGTTTGAAATCGAATTTTAACAAATTGCACACCTTTCGCTAATCCAGGGAACACGAAGAATTAAATAAGTCGTTTGAACAATACTAAAACAGGCGTTATGTATGGGCGTTAGTGTTGTCGAAATACAATTATTCGTTTCTTCGTGTGCCCGAGTGTACCGCAAATAAATCTCTTTGTATACTCGTACTTATTTCGCCAAATTCGTCTTAATTGTACAAGTCCTAGGTGTATTTCAATTCAAACAAGTATTTACGCTTTTTAACCAGTACGCTGCTAGATAAATAATAAATTGTCATAACTCTGTCTCGATTTGTTGAGTTGGAAAACTATAATTATCAGTATTTTTATGTAAACACTATAAAAATATTGAAGTTGTTAAATATTCGATTCCGAAGTACAAACGGGAAAAGTTAAACGTCTAAAATGTTCACGAGACTCCCGACGTTGTTGTTGAAACTCCTAGAGTGCTCTGCTTAACCTCTCTATTAAATTGATGTTATATTTTAAGTGTTTTAACCAAATGGGTGATTTTAAGTAACTCCCTAATTCAACCTTGAAAATGTTTATATCGAAAATATAATAACATCTTATAATAAAAAAAAACCTTAATTGTGCTCACACCTCATATACAGGGTGTTTCGAAAGGTTTGGCAAAATTTTTAAGTAGTTGTAAAGGGTGAGTTGAGAAGTATGCCTGTTTTTTCCCCATTTTCCTACGATGAGTTAAAAGAGCGCCATAGAGCTTCAAAGTGTGGACTACTAGCCCCTGGAAGTAGGCTGCAACAAGCGCAAAACCAAGCAGCACGGAAATGCGAACATTAAGGTTTGGGTTCGTGTGATCGGTAAAAAAGGACTTTGTAAACTCACCCCCTACAACTCCTTAAATTTTTGCATAACCTTTTGAAACACCTTGTATTTTATAATTTTTCCTTTGTTTTCCATATCTCTATAATTGCGTGTTTTGATATAGATTTCATTCATTTTAAATAAAATTACCGTCACACAGATTAGACCCTCACTCAACCTATTACGAAACAATTCCTTTTAACTTAATAATTAAATTCTTAAAAAGTAAGAAATAAAAAAATCAATATTAACTTTCTATGTATTTAAAACTTTTATTTTTTCTGCAAGTTCAATACCAAATTATCTTATATTTTCCACTATTTTTAAAAAAATCCTATAAAATCCTATCAATTGACTATAAATATAATAATTGGAATTATTCTATGTTTATTTTTTAAAAAAATATTTTATAAAATCCTATAAATCGACTACAAATTTCTTATTTTTAGAGCTTATCTGTAGTCATCCTGAACTGTCTGTTTGAAGCTATGTAAATATATAAACTTTTGACTTTATATAGTCTTTAACTTAAATTCTAAATTTCCAATTATTTTTTCTATAATTGTATTTTTCGAGCCTCCTTGGTGGGGATCACATTTTGGGAAAGTAAATAAACTATAATACTTAATTACTATAAACAGCGATTTCGACCTCAAAATGGCGATATTTAAAGCGGAAATATGGTTTCTTAATTCGGTCGCGTTATCAACCGTTTGGGCAATCGGGGTTCATATAATTGGGCATTTGATATTTCTGTAGCCGTTCGGGAAATCATTGTATTACGAAATAGTGTTCTCTAGTGGATTAATAAAATTTGGCATTGAATTTCTATGATGTATGTTGGCCAAGAAAGGTTTATGAAACATCGAACAATAGGAAATATCGAGCGTCATAATGACGGTCGCCATCGGGGACTGAAAAAATTGACCTTTAATATGAGGCTATTATTGTGACTGTGTTATCTTTTTGGTCTATTTTTGGTCTACTACCGCCTGTAGAAGTATTCCAACCGCAGTACACAGCTTAAGGCCGTGCTATTTTGTTTGGTCTATTTTTGGTCTACTACCGCCCGTAGAAGTGTTCCAACCACAGTACACAGCTTAAGGCCGTGCTATTTTGTTTGGTCTATTTTTGGTCTACTACCGCCTGTAGAAGTGTTCCAACCGCAGTACACAGCTTAAGGCCGTGCTATTTTGTTTGGTCTATTTTTGGTCTACTACCGCCCGTAGAAGTGTTCCAACCACAGTACACAGCTTAAGGCCGTGCTATTTTGTTTGGTCTTTTTTTGGTCTACTACCGCCTGTAGAAGGGTTCCAACCGCAGTACACAGCTTAAGGCCGTGCTATTTTGTTTGGTCTATTTTTGGTCTACTACCGCCTGTAGAAGTGTTCCAACCACAGTACACAGCTTAAGGCCGTGCTATTTTGTTTGGTCTATTTTTGGTCTACTACCGCCTGTAGAAGTGTTCCAACCGCAGTACACAGCTTAAGGCCGTGCTATTTTGTTTGGTCTATTTTTGGTCTACTACCGCCTGTAGAAGTGTTCCAACCACAGTACACAGCTTAAGGCCGTGCTATTTTGTTTGGTCTATTTTTGGTCTACTACCGCCCGTAGAAGTGTTCCAACCACAGTACACAGCTTAAGGCCGTGCTATTTTGTTTGGTCTATTTTTGGTCTACTACCGCCCGTAGAAGTGTTCCAACCACAGTACACAGCTTAAGGCCGTGCTATTTTGTTTGGTCTATTTTTGGTCTACTACCGCCCGTAGAAGTGTTCCAACCACAGTACACAGCTTAAGGCCGTGCTATTTTGTTTGGTCTATTTTTGGTCTACTACCGCCTGTAGAAGTGTTCCAACCGCAGTACACAGCTTAAGGCCGTGCTATTTTGTTTGGTCTATTTTTGGTCTACTACCGCCCCTAGAAGTGTTCCAACCACAGTACACAGCTTAAGGCCGTGCTATTTTGTTTGGTCTATTTTTGGTCTACTACCGCCTGTAGAAGTGTTCCAACCGCAGTACACAGCTTAAGGCCGTGCTATTTTGTTTGGTCTATTTTTGGTCTACTACCGCCCGTAGAAGTGTTCCAACGACAGTACACAGCTTAAGGCCGTGCTATTTTGTTTGGTCTATTTTTGGTCTACTACCGCCTGTTGAAGTGTTCCAACCGCAGTACACAGCTTATTATTCTTTGAGTTGCCCCTGCTCATTCACTAGTTTTCCATTGTATTATAAGTTCATAATATCATCATCTAACATATCTCTGTTTATATTTTACTGTTTTCTTGATTTATTTTTATTCAGTGTATTTTACCATATTGTACCGGTAGAGTCATTGACTCCTCCCTGTTAAAAAGGGACCATTGTAATTCATGGACGGTATTAAAGTCATTCATTCATTCATTCAGGCCATGCTATTTTGTTTGGTCTATTTGTGGTCTACTACCGCCTGTAGAAGTGTTCCAACCGCAGTACACCAGTGCCCAGTCAGACGCCGACATTTAGGATGATATTAAATTTTTAACGCTAAAAATCGCTAAATTGCGTTTCTTTTAATTTAATTACAAGGGAACGAAACACTGTATGTGACTAACTAGATCTTCCTGTTGAAAAACCCCGCGTCGGGCTCGCAGTCAAGGGCTATTGTAGACTGCAATTACTGACCGAGTGAAATCTCCGAAGTGATATCGGATCCGTCCATTACCTGGCAGGGTGCCAGACATTGGATCTCTTAAGAGTCGGTCGCGTGAACGGAGTCGGCTTTTCCGTTCTTAGGGACCTACATGCATCAGGGTATAACCGGGAATCAGCAATTGACCTCGCAGCTCGCCTTTAGATTTTTTATGCTCCCCTAACTTCCGAAAAAAAAGAGTAATGATTGCCTCTTCGACGTATATATCGCCAAGGGTAGATCTGGAAAGAGAAAAAGTGCCGCTGAAAGTTTCGGAATTGAAAGGCGTTACAGTTGCATATAGCCTCCCAAAAGTATTCGAGACTCCGACACCGTCTTTCGCCGCCATCTTGGAACATGGCCGCGATACTAACGAGGAGACTACCGATTTTGTTGAAACTAGGTGGGTATGTAGACCTTATGGTAACATGAAATTTCACCAAGAGAAAAGTTCCAATGGGCATTAGTTTTGCCATGGCAACCGAAAATGTTTTTGACAACACAGTCTGTATATTGTCCCATTGAAAATAACAATTGATCAATTTTTACATATTTTGATCAAATTGACCAAAATTCATCAAAATATCATAAAATTCATTTCATTTGTCAATTTTGATCTATTTTTTTTTGGTTTTGAAATTTGAATTTTTTTTTTAATTTTTCACAGGGGGGACCCTTAGAAGTGCTCAGATTCCCATGTTATTTTCAATGATAAAATATACATACTGTGTTGTCAAAAACATTTTCGGTTGCCATGGTAAAACTAATGCCCATTGCAATTTTTCCCTTGGTGAAATTTCATGTTACCATAAGGTCTACATAGTACATACCCACCTAGTTTCTTGAGTCGGAATAAAAACGTTTTTCCTAAATGGCTGGCTGCCTGTAGCCATTTAAGCAGATAAATTCTGGCTAACAGACGACAAAATCTGAGTAAAAAGAGTAACCTAATACTCCGGAACAAGCGAATAGTTTATGAGCCGGAGTAATTCTCATCCCCGGAACAGGCGAATAAAACGTTTTATGGTAAAAAGAGTACACTTTTAGTCCGAGAACAGGCGAAAAGAAACCACCTAATGGAAGCATCATTATCTCTGAACGTTTTAGTCCGATTTTTATGAAAATGGTGTCACAATACGGGTTAGGGTGTTAATATTTGTATAATTATTCGTATAATGGATTTTAAGTAATAAAATTTGTTAAAATTAAATTTTATACAATAAATAATAATTATCAATTCAACTCGGGCAGGAACTCCGCGTAATCGGTGTACAAGCCCGTACCTTTGCCTGTACTAATAAGATTACACGTAATCTTTAGAGTCTGTACCTTTATCAGTGTTGAGTACGCGTAATGGGTGGATGGGCCATATGACAGTGGTAGTAGTATTCATTTAGTATTATAAATTTTGCTATTATATTAATTACAGCGCTATGTAATTTAATACTGCTTTGAGTATTCAATTTCCGTACTTTAGTCAAAACGTTAAACAAAATGAAATTCTAAGGCGTGAATGGGGTTAATTTAGCAAGATAATATAGACTATTAAACTGTCAACTAAGCTTTAGTAGAATGCCGCGGATTAAATTAAACCTTGGCTCAATTTACACGAGCTTCGGAAAGAGCACACTTCTATTACGTTATGTCTAAAGTCGACATTTTTTTCAACTCTGCTATTGTCGAGCCCGATATCTATCGTGTAGATTCCTCCGAAAAAGAAAGCATTTCTTTAGGATTCCCAGGAATGTTGTCACTTCATTTCGATGTAGTTTTGGGTCCAAACTGCCAAAAAATTGATATTAATTACTTTTTGTCCGTAGTAATAACCAGGCGTCCATTCTTAGCAAGTATTTTAGCTGCAAATAAAAAAATAGCTGCCTCTTAATATTATCTGAATTAATTTCGCCTGCAAGGCCGTTTACGACCAATTTCAAACTATACAATTTTGCTGAACTTAAAAGGAGAATACCCGAGGTGTTACACACCGATTTTGTTCAAACTCGGGAGATTGGTAGACCTTCATGTAACTTGAAAAATCCTAAAGGGATTTTATTCAATGAGCAACGGGTTTGCCATGGCAACTGGTTTGCCATGGCAACGAAAAATGTTTGTGACAACATAAAATAACATGGGATTTTGACCGATTTCCCCGTGAAAAAAATTAAAAGAATTGATAAAAATGTGACCAATTTTGATTTTTTTCCTCAATTTTTATCATTTTTTTTTTATAATTTTGGTATTTTAATTTTTTTTCAATCTTGTAAAATGTTTCACAGGGGAATCGGTCAAAATCCCATGTTATTTTCAATGGGAAAATTTCCATTTTAAGTTCTCAAAAACATTTTTCGTTGCCATGGCAAAACCGTTGCCCATTGAATAAAATCCCTTTAGGATTTTTCAAGTTACATGAAGCTACCAATCCCTCGAGTTTGAACGAAATCGGTGTGTAACACCTCGGGTAGTCTCCTTGTTAGTGGAAGAAGTTGGTTAAAAATATTCTGATGATTAAGAAATATGAAGTTTCCAACTACCAGTGATTTTAGTTCCACTTAGCTGACAATTTATTTACTGAAATTTTTCCAGTTATGACAAATTGGTTAATTCAAATTGTTCCAGTTATGTAAAATTAGTTAATTTAAATTGTTCCAGTTATGTAAAATTAATTAATTTAAATTGTTCCAGTTATTACAAATTAGTTATTTCAAATTGTTCCAGTTATTACAAATTAGTTATTTCAAATTGTTCCAGTTATTACAAATTAGTTATTTCAAATTGTTCCAGTTTTCACAAATTAGTTAATCCAAATTGTTCCATTTAGCTATCAAATTAATTAATTGAAATTGTTGAATTTAGCTATCAAATTAGTTAATTGAAATTGTTCCATTTAGCTATCAAATTAACTAATTGAAATTGTTCCATCTAGCTGTCAAATTAACTAATCCAAATTGTTCCATTTAGCTATCAAATTAATTAATTGAAATTGTTGAATTTAGCTATCAAATTAACTAATTGCAATTGTTCCATTTAGCTATCAAATTAACTAATTGAAATTGTTCCATTTAGCTGTCAAATTAACTAATTGAAATTGTTCCCTTTTTAAAATTAATTCATGGAAATTTTTCCACTTCTGACAAATTAATTTATTTAAATTGTTTCACTTCTAACAAATTAGTTTATTGAAATTTGTCTCTTTTGACAAATTAATCAATTGAAATTGTTCTGCTTCTGACAAATTAATCAATTGAAATTGTTCTACTTCTGACAAATTAATCAATTGAAATTGTTCTACTTCTGACAAATTAATCTATGGAAATTGTTCCACTTCTAAAATTAATTTATTAAAATTATTTCCCTTAGCTGACGAATTAATTTATTGAAATTATTTCCCTTAGCTGACAAATTAATTTATTGAATTTATCTCCCTTAGCTGACAAATTAATTTATTGAAATTCTTTCCCTTAGCTGACAAATTAATTTATTGAAATTATCTCCCTTAGCTGACAAATTAATTTATTGAAATTATCTCCCTTAGCTGACAAATTAATTTATTGAAATTCTTTCCCTTAGCTGACAAATTAATTTATTGAAATTCTTTCCCTTAGCTGACAAATTAATTTATTGAAATTCCTTGTTATATTTCAAATTTATTCGAAAGAATATACTGATTGGCACAATGACGTCCATGTACTGTTATTCGAAGCGTACTTTTCTCGCGAAGAAGCGATAGGCTCGGGCGCTCTTGGTCTTCACAGTTCGAGGGCACAGTTCAAAGGAAGCGGAGAAAGAGAGAAGTCTCAAAGAGCTGAAAGAAAAAACGGCGTGGCTCGATGGACACGTTTGCGCGAACTCTCGCCTACTGGAAAAACCAATTATTGGGCTTTTTTTCTGCGACGGTCCGAAAGGAAACGCGAAAAGCAATTTAAGATTAACCGTTTTCGCGTTAAGCAAGGAGTTCCTCGCTACTTTGGAACGTATCTGCCCTATAGTAACTTAACTCGTCTATACGTGTTAAGTAGTCGCGCCTACCGAATGTTTTCCCATCCTAAAATAGTAGCACGACGAATGAAATACTGAAAGATTAATTATGTGGTAATGTCTAGTGAGTTGAATTTCACGTGATGCAACGTCATCTTTTTTCGCAAAGAAAAAAAACTCGCGTAATATGGCGGTGTTAGCCAAAACTATGGAGTGATACTCACGTCGTAAGTTGTCAGAGGTCAGGGAAATGTTAGGCAATTTGCCGATAGACCTTGAACGTTGTTAAAAGGCTTCGGAATTTAAATTTATCGTAATATTTTTATTAAGGTAATTTTATAATACTTCTGCTTTATTAGCCACTATTTTCCACTAGGTTAACAGGGTTCGTACGCGACCTGGAAAAGTCAGGGAATTTGAAAATGACCCGGAAAAATCAAGCAAATAAATTTTTGAATGATGTATTAAAAATACATATTAAATATTTAGCAAGATTTGACCTCAAATTGGTCAGGGAAATTAATTCTGGAAATTTGGTACGAACCCTGGTTAGACATTTATAGAAGAAAGTGACCTTTTGGTAACACTGGTAAGGTATTAAGTTAAAAAATGGACTAATTATGGCCCTAAATTTTAATAATAATCAGCTAGGTCAATACCCAAGGCATCCCTACACTAAATATTACCTTTAACCTCAAGGGAAGGGGAAACCGAAGAGCTCGGAGGAAAACCATTTAAACCAGGGAAAAGGTAATCTGAAAATATGATGGGGAGTTTGGTAACCCTGCAGATTTAAAAAAAAACTATGGATTTGTTTAATAAATTGTTTTTTTTTAATTAACTAAAAAAGTATTTCAAAATGTTTGTACATTTTCTTATCGAAATTATTACATTTCTAAAGCATCTACAAGGTGACCGCGTTCCCTATATTTTCAATAGCTTCCTATAAATTCCTCAGGTTTTCTCATGTAGTATATAACCCGAAAACATTCCATCGTCGTGTACCCTTTTCATCCTCTATTTCACTTTATTTTATCTACTGTTTTTCGATAAGAATCCTTATTTTTGCTTATGGATTTTCCTATATTTTCCTTTAATTCGCTTGAAAATTTATTTTTTTTCTATAACATTTTCGAGGCCCCCCTGCATTTATTCATAATCAAAAATGAAACTAAAACTAAAACTTCGTTCTAGAGAGACTTTAATAATCGAAACCAACACTAAAACTTTTTCCGGTCTAGGCATATTTTTTATTACTCTTTAATTTTTAGTTGATTGGTAATATGTATGCACTGTTAAACAAAAGCGAAAAATAGATTAAAAGTAAAATAAGAAAATAAAGCAGTGTTTAAAAAACCTGTTTTAAACCAAAAAAAAAAGGACTTCCTACTTATTTTCCATTTGCCACTCGGATAAGAATAATACATTTGATCTACGAAATCTTCAGTAAAATGTACCAATTTACCACTCTCTTCCAGCTCAAGGAAAAAAGGGAACTATAAGGTTGCCTCGATCGCATGGTTTGTTAACAAAATATTACGGGTTTTGCGTTGCTGTGTAAAATCGTGACGTCATCCAGATGAGATCGTATTGAAAATAAACGAAGGCTCATCTGGATGACGTCATCAATTTTAACTCGTACAGATATTTTTTCAACATTTTCTTGATCGAGACCCCCTACTTCCAGCTCACTTTTAAAAACGCAAATAGTTGATTTTATAAAATAAAAAGTGGTTTAAATGTTGCTCTTACGTCACAAGTGGGGTGGCGGAGTGGTTAGCACTTTCGCCTCGCAGCAAGAGGAGCCGGGTTCGATCCCAGCTTGTGGCACTGGGTAAAAACTCGGAACAACTCCTTCCGCGTAGAATTTGCAAGTTCTCTCCCCACTGGTTTAAGGGGTTTTCCCCCGAGTTCTTCGGTTTCCCCTTCCATAAAAACTTGTTGAGGTTAACGGTAATAGTTTGTGTAGGGAGCTGTTGGCTCGAACGCGTGGCATGCAGGGCTTGTCACCACCCTCCTACGCATTGTAACCCGGCCACCTGAATTAAAGGCTTCAAAAGTCGCTTGATGACTTAGGCCTAAGGTGGTGCCTTGGGTATTAGCCTAGCTGATTATTATACAGCTTTATTAGTATATCTTGCGCACGAGCGATTTGCACGCGCGCAAAAAAAACCTATATTCCTCGTGACTGTAGCGCGCTAGTAGGCTTGTGAAAGTAAGAGACTGTGACGTAAGAGCAACATTTAAACAAGAAGGCAACGTTAGTTTATAAAAAGATCGATTGAAATCGGAGTAAAACTTGTAGATTTGACGGTTTCGTAACTTTGAACGAAGACCTTTCTTATTTCCGATAAAGAGTGGTGACCTCCGTCGTCGAAACGCGGAACAAAAGGGCAAAGTTAATTGTGGAAGTTTTTAATTAGAATGGCAGAAATCGTCGTGGTTTGGTGGCGCTAATTACCTTTCCGTTTTGGGATCGCGTATCCGGCGGATTGCAGGCGGGGGAACGGCGTTCTTGTTTTGACGCGACAGTGGCCGAAAAAAAAGACAGGTAAACCATCGTCCCTTCTGCGGCGGCGAGGGGGACGCGAAAGTACAGCGTGTGACCCCGTCTAGCCAATGACTTTAACCTTGTCCCGCTGTCTCCCTTTTCGCCGAGCGGGCCACCTCCGTTCGCGCCTCCACTCGCCCCACAATGCTACAATATCGATCCGAAGGAGACCGAGAGCGCGTCTGCACCTGGGAAGATTTCTTCTCCGCATCGCCACTCCTCCCACTTTCATTTGCCCGGTTGCTGCCCTCTTTTTCGTTGCCGACTGGCACCTAGGGGAGGATAAATATCGTGTTAGTGTCCCCCCCCCCCCCCCTGGAATGTGCAGTTGGAAGCGGTAAGAGTGGCGGAGCACGGATTTCTTAGCAGCGTAAAGTTGAACGTTAGCGGTATATCGAATGGGAATCAATTTTCAGCTCGGCGTTTATTATTGTCTTTCCGGTATATTTTCCGTCGAGTGTGAAACCAGCTTTATGGTGCAGTTCAATATCTTGTATATGTCTCGTTCTTTTCTTGTAATTTGAGGAATTCGATATAGGCCGTATTTGCATCGCAGTTTCTTTTCATCATTTTTAAGTTTTTCTTCAGAAATCTTATTTAGGCGCTATCTGAGAGTTGAAGTAAAGCGAGTCAAGAGATACGGGACTTTTGATAAAAATTCAAAATAAGAATCAGCTAGGCTAATACCCAAGACACCATCTTAGGCCTAAGTCATCGAGCGACTTTTAAAGCCTTTAATTCGGGTGGCCGGGTTACATCCTTACATGTTATTATATTAGGTTGATTCATTCAATTAATTTCATTTTGTAATCTCTTTTATATTTATTTTAATTGGTTATTATTCTCGACAAAAGGTTTTTCTGAAGAGTCCGACATTCAAAATGAAATTTACTAGGTTGGCAAATACAATAGATTTTTCAACAATCTACGGATTTGTAATTTTTGGTTTAATCGTAAGAAAAGTTTACAAAAAATTAAATACAAAAGAAAAAATAAAAACACTTGAAGTTTGTATAAATTGTCCTCGAGGGAGGAGCCAGGCGGGAAAGTGTTCATTACCGTGGCCGCGTTACCCCGTTGCACGGCAATGCCGATACGTTGTTTGGTTAATTTCAATTTTTTTGTTGGATTTTTGGGATTTGTCCTTTAATTTTTCAATTGTTCACTAGATTTGTTGATCTGCTAAAAGGTTGGCTGGCTTAAATCATGGTTTAAGCAAAGTGATTTTTTTTAAAAAAAAACGATGGTTTTTTTAATAATTTGGTTTTTTTAATTAACTAAAATTTATTCCAAAATGTTTGTACATTTTCTTACCAAAATGATTACATTTCTAAAAGATTTACAATACCTTCCTATAAATTCCTCAGGTTTTCTCATAAAGTATATAACCCGAAATCATTCCATCGTCGTGTACCCTTCTTCATCCTATATTTCACTTTATTTTATCTACAGTTTTTCGATAAGAATCCTTTGCTTTAAACAAAATTTTTCAAAGAGATTGTGCATGGTTTAATCTAGGCATATTTTTTATTACTTATATTATTTTTTTAGTTGATTGGTAATATATATGCACGGTTAAACAAAAGCGAAAAATAAAGAAGTGTTTAAAAAAATAATGTAAACCAAAAAAAAGTGGTTTAAACAAAATAAAACCCGTTTTTTGGGTTTTTATATAAAAAATAGTTTTTTTTGCAATGTAAAAAATTTGGATGTATTGCTATAAAATCAACGAATTTTTATTTTAGCTGGATTTGTTGATTTGTTTCGAGAATTTGCTGTATTTGTGGATTTTCTCTTTTTTTGTGGATTTGAGAATTTTTAGGTTATTTTTGGGGATTTGAGTATTCTTAGGTTCTTTTTGTGGATTTGAGTATTGTTTCGGTGCATCTTGTGGATTTGAGTATTATTTTGGTGCATTTTGTTGATTTAAGTGTTTTTCGGTGCATTTTGTGGATTTGAGTATTATTTCGGTGTATTTTGTGGGTTTGAGTATTATTTTGGTGCATTTTGTTGATTGGAGTGTTTTTCGGTGCATTTTGTGGATTTGAGTATTTATCGGTACATCTGGTTGCACCAATAAATACTCAAACCGGGGCATTATGTGGATTTGTTAAAAGGTAGGATTTAAAGAAAAAAGCTCGATTTTTCTGTGAATTTTTCGGTTAGTGAACAGGATTTTTCGGAATGTCCCCCTCGCAAATTGGAAGATTTAGACTTGCTTGACATTTGCTCGCAGGTAGATTCGACTTATTTCGAAAGTCGAAAGAGGTTTGGTTTGGAGGATTCCAAGGTCTTGTACCGCTTATTGGACTCGCGAGAAGCGCAAAGTGAAAAGGTGAGACACTCGCGCTTTAGAAAAGGCGCTAATCTCTTTTCGATACTTCTTTTTCGGCCGCGTAATTTTAGCTCTTAGCTCGTTCTGTTCCGGTGATTTGTCGAGCCGAAGAATTCCACAATGCGAACGGGATTCTGTTAAACCCACCCATTGTATTTCCTCATCCATATACTCGACTTTGCTTTTTTCTACGTTTCCACTTCCCCCACTTTCGTGCAGACTCTCTATTTTGAGGGAGAGTCGAGCCCCCGTCTGTTTACTTTCCCTCCAAACCGCTCCTACCTCAATTTCTTCTTCCGTATAAAACCAGCATCCTTGTTTTATCGTGAGACTCGTAAGGCCGTTGGTATTTAAATAGGAGCTTTGAAAAGTTTCTTTCTATTTTGGGTCGTGCCTCGTAAAGAGATAGTTTATCCCAACAACTTTTTACGCGAAAGTTATCGGGCTGCTTCATCTTTCGTAAATTTCGACTAGGGAACTGTGGTTTATGTTTCTATAAATAAAGTTTTTCAGTCCTATTTTTTGATCAACGAACGTCTCTTGGAAGTTTTCACACGCCTGGAATCAATATTAGGGTGAAGTTCGAAGAGAGCCGGGAGAAAACAGCTGGAACTCCGGGTAATTTTACAAAGTATCCCTCTTAGGCATTGTCCACTAGAGAGCGCCCTGTTGAGAAAGCTCTATTGTTTCTCTCGCCGCGAGGGGCGTTGACCGCCTGCCTGTAACAGTGGCCACTCGGGAAAGGAATTTTCAAACAATTATTCTCTATTCTTTTAACACTTCAATAATTGGCATTTAAAACCAGTCACGCGTATTTTCCGCCTTTTCAACCAATCCTCTACTTCACGTCGGGAACTTATCGGCGAATTATTCCCGCTTTAATATATTTTCCCCTAAAAGTCCTATTTTAAAAATATTTTGGAATTCAACTCGTATTTTTGAGTTCTTGATTTATTTAAATTAATTCTAGCGCTGACAAAACCACTTTGTGGATAATCACGACTACGCCAGAGAAGCCCGGCTCTCGAATTCATCGTCTCGCGGGGCTAATGGTCTATTAAAGCTCGTGTAATAATAATGGTCCTATAAGATAGCGAGCACCTGTATTCCCGTACGCTCTCGTTTGAAGCTGAATTAATCTAAAACAGAGAGAATATTTGCTATTTTCAAGGTTTATCCGCGTTTCGCCAGTTCTAAATTGAGAATTTTCGGACTTGTATCGGAATACATATATATTCTCTTTCCGAATTGATTACGCGACTTTGCGCTTTGACATTCAACGCCTCTAGAATGATGTATTAATTGTAATTACGAATTTTCGGATGTTATTAGATGCAAAATAGACTATGTAATGTTAAACGGAATGAATTTCTATGTTATTTACAAAGTAGGAGTTTATACTATAGGGTTTTCTTAAACGACCATCCATTATTTTGATGGTGTCTTTGCTCGTTGTATGACGCAGGAATCCTTGTATTTCCGTAATTACTATATTTTCCTATAATTCTGAAATGGTACTCTAAAATCTTATAATTTCATATTTTGTATTCTATATATTAGGCCTATAATTTCCATAATTTTTATTCCATAATCTTTGGTTTTTTTTATCCTATAATTACTATTTTCCGATGTTTTAATCCTATACAAAATCCTATAAATCGGTAATTGTTATCCAACAATTTTGAGTTTTTTTATTTTATAATTCCCATAATTTTGAACTTTTCATCTTATAAACTCTCATAATTTTTAGATTTTTTATCCTATAATTCCTATAATTGTTTTCGTTTTTATCCTATCATATCTACATATTGGTACCCAGAAAGTTTATTCGTACACTATGAAGTTTTAATTAACAGCAATAAAACCACGTGACAGGTTTCGGCTTAAGGGCGAGTACGCCGCCGTTATCAATCGCAAAAAGTAGGCATCCCATCGATCCTATAATTCGTATATTTTCCTATCGTTCTAAAATGGTACTCTAAAACCATATAATTCTGAAATTGTCCTTTAAAATCATTTTATTAGGAAATGGTCCTATAAAATCATTTTATTAGGAAATGGTCCTATAAAATCATTTAATATTGAAACGATCCTATAAAATTATATATTTTCTGAAATAGTTCTATAAAATCATTTAATATTGTAATGGTCCTATACACTCTTTTATCTCCTTATTTGTGAGAGCTGCCATTTTATTATAGGTCTGATTTCAAATAGTGCATGCAAGGCCGCTTCACGCGGTCAAGTGCACGCGACGTCTCGAGCTGATGAGCACGTGCAGGTGCCCTTGCCTGTACTATTTTAAATTAGGCCTGTAATGAAATGGCTGACTTCGTAAAAGAGTGTATACAATCATATCATTCTGAAATGGTTCTATAAAATCATTTATTTCTGAAATGGTCGTATAAAATCATTTATTTCTGAAATGGTCCTATAAAATCATTTAGTTCTGAAATGGTCCTATAAAATCATTTAATTATTAAATGGTCCTATAAAATCATTTAATTCTGAAATGTTCCCATAAAATCATTTAATTCTGAAATGTTCCTATAAAATCATTTAATTCTGAAATGTTCCCATAAAATCATTTAATTCTGAAATGTTCCTATAAAAACATTTAATTCTGAAATAGTCCTATAAAATAATTTATTTCTGAAATGGTTCTATAAAATCATTTAATTATGAAATCATTAATGAGCAGGTTGAAATTTTTTTTAATTTTCTTTTCTGATCTTTCTTCCATTGTTATGACTCCGTTAAAAAACACGCTATAACATTTACATATTTCTATATTTTAAACCTATAAATCTCATTTAAATTGGTAATTTGGTACTAAAATTATGCTATTTTTTTCAAATTTTGATCCTATAATTTCCATATAATTTTGCGCACCGTTGGCTGGTATCCCTTTGCTAATAAGAAAAAACACGATGAGCGGGGACAAGAAAACGGTCATGAGTCAAAGGTCATTCAAACAAAAAAGTCAAAAATTTGAATAGCCCAAGGGTCATATTGTTCATATTTTTACTGTGCTTTAAAATATTAAGCGTTTCAGCAATATTCAAATTCAACGGTTCTTTTGTTTTAAAAATTAATATTGTATTAACCCAACAAATTGTATGAGTTGGGTTAAAATATATATGCTCTGACACGTTATTTTGTAAACACGGTAATAGTGTAAAGATTGACGGTAATAGTTAGTGTAGGGAGCTGTTGACTCGCGTGGCATGAAGGGCTTGCTACCACCCTCATACGCCATCATTTAACCCGGCCACCTGTATTAAAGGCATTAAAAGTCGCTAGCTAACTTAGGCCTAGGGTGGTGTCTTGGGTATTATTCTAGCTGATTATTATAATTATTGTCTAATAAACTTCGTTTATATTTGAAATTACTTAGTATATTCGTAATTTTTAAGAGCTTTAAGCGATACCACATTTCAATCGATCTTTTATTTAAATCGATTTTTTTATTTTATTGATTTTTATACAATTTATAGCTCTTCCATTTTATAATTAACAGACATTTCACTTTATATCAGTTAGCTAATCTTGAATTAAACGAAATCTTAATTAAATTTACAGGGTGACCACACTTCTTATATATTATAATTTTTCCTATATTTCGATTGTCTTCCTATAACTTCCTATCATTTGATCATTTTCTTATTTTTCGATATATTTTTCGTATTTTGCGCTTTAATTTCAATATAGTTTTAAAGTTCGATAGAAGGCGTTCAAAAACAGCCATCATTTTAATAAAACACTCTTATCATTGGCTTTTACTGCTGGCTGGTGTTTTAAAATGAAAATTATTTATAACTTTAATACATTTATCTAGACACGAGGTCTGTGACGTGTTCATATTAAGTGTAATATTTATATTCAACCAAAGATCTTTTAAAAGCATTTGCTTTATCTTTATTAAAGTTATTCCTATAATTTACTATAAATTCACCTGAACGTTCCTATAAATTCCTATAAATTCACCTGAACGTTCCTATAAATTCCTATATTTACCTACAAATTATTCCTATAATTTCCTATATTTACCTAAAGATTATTCCTATAATTTCCTATATTTACCTAAAAATTATTCCTATAATTTCCTATATTTACCTAAAAATTATTCCTATAATTTCCTATATTTACCTAAAAATTATTCCTATAATTTCCTATATTTACCTAAAAATTATTCCTATAATTTCCTATATTTACCTAAAAATTATTCCTATAATTTCCTATATTTACCTAAAAATTATTCCTATAATTTCCTATATTTACCTAAAAATTATTCCTATAATTTCCTATATTTACATAAATGTTATTCCTATAATTTCCTATAAAATGGCTTAATATTTCCTATTTTTCCTATAAAAAATTGGAAGGTTTCCTGTGGTTACCATGAATTGAATTACTATTTAATTTAATTTAATTTAATCAGTCAACCCTGCTATTTTGGTTGAAACTCCCGGATGTTTATTATCTCTAAATATAAATAAATACCTTCTTGGCCCTGATGTAAATTTATCGCCATAGCGACATCGACATTACTGGAAGTCTCACGTGTTTGGTTTTCGACTACAGTATCACTTTGGGAATAGTGATTTCGTTATTTTTCTTCCCCTATTTGAAACAATTTTATCGGGTTCTTACGCACCCCGTATAAAACTCGATTTTCTCCAAAACGGCTATACATAGTGTTAAAATAAGACCTATACATAAAAATCGAAATTTCGCTTATGCTCGGGAACTAGGACGCTTATTCCAGTCACGTTTTACATTCTAAAATAGCCACCAATTTCGGCGACCGAGTTTATCATATTTTAGCCATTCTTTTAAAGGGAAATTTGAAACCGTTTTTTTTTGTTTAAACTCTCTAGCTACAATTTAAAACTAACTCTTTCGCTTAAGTTATTCCTCAAATCAGGAGCTTCGCGGTTTCTGATTTCTTCCCAGTGCACTCGTCGAAATATCCTCGGATTGAATATTGCGGAGAAAAAATTTGACCGCTTAAAACCATTTTCATCAGCGTTCTTATTCTTCGACGCGCCGGTTCCTTAGCGGATTCCCAACTACCATTTCGAAAGAAATAGGGGGTTTTTTTTATATAGGCTTATTTCTTTTGGGCACCCCTTGTCGCCCGCTACCTCCCATCTTCATCGATTCATCCTACTTTACTCCCCATCTTCTCTCCTTACAATCTTATCCGATCTTTTTTGTCTCACACGCGGCGACATCTACTGGGAGGTTTAATGTCACGCGCGTGCTTGCGTCCTCCCATCCTCCCTCCCACCATCTCTCTTTTTTCGAATATCCAACAGACCAATCTTTTTCGTTCAACGTGATCCTACGAGGCTCCTATTTCTTTTCAGTCAATCGTTCCCTTTCAGACGTATGCCTTTAAATTGTCTCGACTTTTCCCGCTATTCGTACTTTGTGAAACGAACCTTCTTACTAGGTTAATTGTGGTTTTGCCCCCCCCCCTCATTCCCCCTCTCATTATTTATTCTAATGAAGGTTTTAAATTTGCCTTACAAATTAACCGTTCCGTTCTCGGACGGCCCTTTTATTTATTTGTTGTGACTTGGAAAAGGGTTAGACCAAGAATTTATTTAGGTTACCGAGAATGGATGAATCTTGGAAAAGAATTTATTTAAGTTACCGAGAATGGACGAATCTTGGAAAAGAATTTATTTAAGTTACCGAGAATGGACGAATGTTGGAAAATAATTTATTTAAGTTACCGAGAATGGACGAATCTTGGAAAATAATTTATTTAAGTTACCGAGAATGGACGAATGTTGGAAAATAATTTATTTAAGTTACCGAGAATGGACGAATCTATACCTAAGATCCTCTCTCAACCGATATAAACCTCCATTTTGTAAAATTGTATAACGCCATCTGGTATCGGTCGTAAGAACGTTTTCTTTTATCTTTTGGGAAAACGTCTATAATTAGTTACGTAAAAGTTCAATTTAATTGCAGCTTCAATAAATCATCCTCCCTGGAAATCGCCAAGAAGTAATATTTCCTAGAGCCAGGACCTGCAAGTCACTGTTTATATGTGCTTGTTAAAATAATGGAATTTTTTCTCCTTTACGGCAGCAACAAGCGTTCCCCATGGCGTTCCCTTTTAACAAGGTTCGTATACGACCTGGAAAACCTGTAAAAGTCAGAGAATTTGAAAATGTTTCCCAAAGGTCAGGGGAAAGTCAGGGAATTTTAAAATGATTCCAAATGGTCAGGGAATTTTAAAATGGTCCAAAAAATTAAGAGAATTTTAAAATGACCCCAAATCAAGCAAATACATTTTTGAAAGATGTATTAAAAATACCAAATAAATATTTTTCAAGATTTTACCTCCAAACATTCATTTATTCTGCAAAAAATGGTCAGGGAAAATTTGGCATTTTGGTCAGGGAAAACCTGGAAATGTCAGGGAATTTAATTCGTGAAATTTTGTACGAACCCTTAACCAGGCAGCTTTTTTGACATATTAAGGCTTGGCAAAAACACAACGTTCTGTTTACAGGTGAAAAGTTTCCAATATTTCCACAAGCACTATATAAACAATACCTTGCGGCTCCTGGCTCTCGGAAATATTAATTCTTGGCAATATCCTGGGAGGATGATTTTTTAAGCGCCTATTACTTATTTAGATTGAGCAACTTCAACTGAAGCTTAATTTATTATATTATCAAAATAGTTTTTAAATTCTGAATTATTACCAGAAACATTATCAATATGCTTCGCTGGAACTCAAATTTGCATTAAATATAAGCTTACATGTACAAGGGTTATGGCTAATTTTCGATAGTAGTAACGATTAAAGTTTATTTCCAGCGTAGCATTTATGTTTTTTTGGCGAGGTGACGTTACTGTTTTAATTCCGATTTTAAGTCTGGCCTAGATAGTACTTTTGAAAGGGTTGCCACACGTCAGGAAAAATCAGGGAATTTAAAAAATCGGCCTAAAAGTCAGGGAATGTTAAGAATTTGTAAAAAGTCTGGGGAAATTCAGGGAATTTTAAAATCGGGCTAAAAGTCAGGGAATGTTAAGAATTTGTAAAAAGTCTGGGAAAAGTCAGGGAATTTAAAAAATCGGGCTAAAAGTCAGGGAATGTTAAGAATTTGTAAAAAGTCTGGGAAAAGTCAGGGAATTTAAAAAATCGGGCTAAAAGTCAGGGAATGTTAAGAATTTGTAAAAAGTCTGGGAAAAGTCAGGGAATTTAAAAAATCGGCCTAAAAGTCAGGGAATGTTAAGAATTTGTAAAAAGTCAGGGAAAAGTCAGGGAATTTAAAAAATCGGGCTAAAAGTCAGGGAATGTTAAGAATTTGTAAAAAGTCTGGGAAAAATCAGGGAATTTAAAAAATCGGGCTAAAAGTCAGGGAATGTTAAGAATTTGTAAAAAGTCTGGAAAAGTCAGGGAATTTAAAAAATCGGCCTAAAAGTCAGGGAATGTTAAGAATTTGTAAAAAGTCTGGGAAAAATCAGGGAATTTAAAAAATCGGCCTAAAAGTCAGGGAATGTTAAGAATTTGTAAAAAGTCTGGGAAAAGTCAGGGAATTTAAAAAATTGGCCTAAAAGTCAGAGAATGTTAAGAATTTGTAAAAAGTCTGGGAAAAGTCAGGGAATTAAATTTTATCTTGACACTTTTTGAAGGTAATTTTACTCTAAAACTATGACAAATTCTATGATTTTTATTTAATTCTTTGAAAGTGTTACTAATTTTTTTAACGTTGCAATAACTTTTGTACTAAAATATAAGTTAATTTAAATTTATTAACTTCTGATAAAAATCAAATATTAAGTTAAAAATCGTCTAAATTTGGCCTTAAAAAGTCAGGGAAATCTATTAAAATGGTCAAAGAAAACAGGGAATATTGTTGCAACCCTGTTTGACTTCATGATCTATAATCGATCTGTAGTCGTCCATTCTCGGTAACCTAAATAAGTTCTTGGTTAGGCCTATGCCACATTCCAGGGATAAACAACAGTGATGAATGGATTTTTCTTTGCGTGTTTGTATAAATGCCCGCTTAATATAAATTACTTCGTTTTATGCCTTATTCAGTATAAACAAAAGTATTTATATCTATTTCCAAGAAGTACACATTTTCCTATTCCACTAATATTATTTGCATTAATATATGAATAAATATATATCCTTACGCAGTGCCAGGTTCCCAGCAATCCTATAATTCTGAAATGAGTCCTATAATTTCCTATTTTATGCAATATTTCCTATATTTTTATCATATTCGGTTAAAACCCAATTGATAAAATTTTAAAAGATTTCTACACCAGTTGACAAGAAATTTTCAATTGGTTATTTTTATCGTAAAATTTTAAATCGTGAAGGAGCAGATTCGAAAAAAAAATTAAGTTATTTTCTCTGATATGTCTTACATTGCTACGACTCCCTTAAAATACACACTATTCGCGATCAAAGCGAGTCCAGGTGGCGTAACGGCGCTAGCTTCTCCGAAGTAGCGCCTATGATCTAGCGTCTGCTACAGACAAATTACAAAGTCATAAGAACGTTCTTTTTTAAATAAACTTATCAAAATATAAGCAAACGATGAAACGATGCCAAAATTATTTTAAAATGCAAGTATCATTATTTATTAAGTAAAATTTACGAATAATGATGAATTGGCGAACCAAAGAGGGTGTAGCTATAGTTTTCGGTCGCGAATAAAACCTTAGTATTTCCTTATTTCAACCTGATAAAACTCCTTTCAATTTGTTATTTTCGTCCCATAATTATTTTATAATTTTGAAATTTTTATCCTAAAATTTTGAAATACTTATCCTAAAATTTTGAAATACTTATCCTAAAATTTTGAAATACTTATCCTAAAATTTGAAATACTTATCCTATAATGTTGAAATTTTTATCCTATAATTCCTTTATATTTTTGAGAACTATTTAGTACTATAATTATTTTATATTTTTGAGAACTATTTAGTACTATAATTATTTTATAATTTTGAAATTTTTATCCTAAAATTTTGAAATACTTATCCTAAAATTTTGAAATACTTATCCTAAAATTTTGAAATACTTATCCTAAAATTTGAAATACTTATCCTATAATGTTGAAATTTTTATCCTATAATTCCTTTATATTTTTGAGAACTATTTAGTACTATAATTATTTTATAATTTTGAAATTTTTATCCTAAAATTTTGAAATACTTATCCTAAAATTTTGAAATACTTATCCTAAAATTTTGAAATACTTATCCTAAAATTTGAAATACTTATCCTATAATGTTGAAATTTTTATCCTATAATTCCTTTATATTTTTGAGAACTATTTAGTACTATAATTATTTTATATTTTTGAGAACTATTTAGTACTATAATTATTTTATAATTTTGAAATTTTTATCCTAAAATTTTGAAATACTTATCCTAAAATTTTGAAATACTTATCCTAAAATTTTGAAATACTTATCCTAAAATTTGAAATACTTATCCTATAATGTTGAAATTTTTATCCTATAATTCCTTTATATTTTTGAGAACTATTTAGTACTATAATTATTTTATAATTTTGAAATTTTTATCCTAAAATTTTGAAATACTTATCCTAAAATTTTGAAATACTTATCCTAAAATTTTGAAATACTTATCCTAAAATTTGAAATACTTATCCTATAATGTTGAAATTTTTATCCTATAATTCCTTTATATTTTTGAGAACTATTTAGTACTATAATTATTTTATATTTTTGAGAACTATTTAGTACTATAATTATTTTATAATTTTGAAATTTTTATCCTAAAATTTTGAAATACTTATCCTAAAATTTTGAAATACTTATCCTAAAATTTTGAAATACTTATCCTAAAATTTGAAATACTTATCCTATAATGTTGAAATTTTTATCCTATAATTCCTTTATATTTTTGAGAACTATTTAGTACTATAATTATTTTATATTTTTGAGAACTATTTAGTACTATAATTATTTTATAATTTTGAAATTTTTATCCTAAAATTTTGAAATACTTATCCTAAAATTTTGAAATACTTATCCTAAAATTTTGAAATACTTATCCTAAAATTTGAAATACTTATCCTATAATGTTGAAATTTTTATCCTATAATTCCTTTATATTTTTGAGAACTATTTAGTACTATAATTATTTTATAATTTTGAAATTTTTATCCTAAAATTTTGAAATACTTATCCTAAAATTTTGAAATACTTATCCTAAAATTTTGAAATACTTATCCTAAAATTTGAAATACTTATCCTATAATGTTGAAATTTTTATCCTATAATTCCTTTATATTTTTGAGAACTATTTAGTACTATAATTATTTTATAATTTTGAAATTTTTATCCTATAATTATCTTATTGATTTTGGAAATTTTATCCTATAATTTAAAACTTTATCCTATAATTCCTATATAGTTTTGAGAACTATTTAGTCCTATGATTATTTTATAATTTTGGAAATTTTTATCTAATAATTATCACATAGATTTTGGAAATTTTTATCTAATAATTATCATATAGATTTTGGAAATTTTTATCTAATAATTATCATATAGATTTTGGAAATTTTTATCTAATAATTATCATATAGATTTTGGAAATTTAAAAAATTTTATCCTATAATTTTAAAATTTATATCCTATAATTTTTAAATTTATATCCTATAATTTTTAAATTTATATCCTATAATTTTTAAATTTATATCCTATAATTTTTAAATTTATATCCTATAATTTTTAAATTTATATCCTATAATTTTTAAATTTATATCCTATAATTTTTAAATTTATATCCTATAATTTTTAAATTTATATCCTATAATTTTTAAATTTATATCCTATAATTTTTAAATTTATATCCTATAATTTTTAAATTTATATCCTATAATTTTTAAATTTATATCCTATAATTTTTAAATTTATATCCTATAATTTTTAAATTTATATCCTATAATTTTTAAATTTATATCCTATAATTTTTTAATTTATATCCTATAATTTCATATTATTAACACTTCTTTTTAAAAAAAAAATAGAATCAATCGATTTTTATTATTTAAATCGGATTTTTTTATTTGAAGTTTTGGTTTTTGTACAATTAATAGCTCTTTTCCTGTATAATTAATGGATATTTTACTTTTATCAGCTAGATTCTCTTGAATTTAATGAGATATCAATTACATTAAATTACTATTTAATATTTTAGTTTGCTCAGATTTTCTACGTATTTTAATTTTAAAGAACCTATTTTTTACTCATTTTTATCCAGAGCTCTGCGTAATAGATAAATTAACTGATAGAATTTCGATTAATCGTAAATATTTTGGTTAACTGTTTATCTAAGGATATTATCCATGGATAAACAACGATTTAACTTGCAAAAAATAATTTATATTTTCGGATAACTGTAGGTTATGGATAAAAATAAAATAAGTGGTTAATTTTTATCCAAATGCCGAACTCTATTTTTATCCTTCTATTGAAATACATTGTGTGATTTAATTAACGGCCTAAATCAAATTGATTTAAATTAGCCAACCTTGCATTGAAGAATGTGAAGTAAAATTGAAATGTTCTGTTTTCTTTTCATAGGTTGAGCGAGAGATAGCCATCATGAAACTTATCGAACATCCTCACGTATTGGGTCTGTACGACGTCTACGAAAATAAGAAGTACCTGTAAGTGACCGCAAATCCTTATTCTCAATTTTTTTGTGCATTTTAAAAAGAGCGAAGTGTTTTATAAATTTCCTCCTCACCATTCGCGCAATTGCCACCGAATATTTGAATGTCAAATAATTCCTAAGTGAAAATGCATTACGTCGAACTCTCTTCAAAAATGTCTCCCCAACGGGGAATTTTGTTCAAACATAAGTTATCTCTCTCTCTCTCTCTGGCTACTGTTAAAGAGCGTTGCGGGGAGGCAACGGGAGGGAGAAATGAAGTGATGTAGATGAAGGGGGAACGCCACCAGGAATCCCACACCTTTTCTTCGCTCTCCGGCTTCTCCAATCTCCATCCTATACAGGGTGGAAGCCTCAGCCGTGGTCCAGCCTCGGTACTTCTCCTAGTACACCAGAGTGCTGTGGGTGAAACACTTCTACAGGCGCTGGTAGGCCAAATATAGACCAATGGGAGAATTGGAAGCCTCAGCCGTGGTCCAGCCTCGGTACTTCTCCTAGTACACCAGAGTGCTGCGGGTCAAACACTTCTACAGGCGCTGGTATTCCACAAATAGACCAATGTGGTAATTATAAGCGCATCTTTATCCAATCGCCCGTAAAAGCATTTGTAAGATGCGCTTCTAATTCTTCAATTGGTCTATTTTTAGACTAGGAAAAGTACCGAGGCTGGACCACGGCTGAGGTTTCCAATTCTCCCATTGGTCTATTTTTGGCCTACCAGCGCCTGTAGAAGTGTTCCACCCGCAGTACTCTGGTGTACTAGCAGAAGTACCGAGGCTGGACCACGGCAGAGGCTTCCACCCTGTATAGGCGGCTCCTCTCTCCCTCGCTCTTTGTACCGTAGACCATTCAAACCGCTCCCCTTTTCGGAGGGCATCCCTTATAGAAAGTGGCGCCATCTGGTAGTGAGCGCCGTCACCGTCGAAGGTTCAGCCATTTGAGGCGCCCCTCCTTTCCATTTGGTCGATCCTCCGAATGCCCCGATTTTCAGTCACGAAAGAGCGCTCATCAACCAAAATTAGCTTAATTTCCACCCAATGTTTTAAACGCTTCATTTAATCCCTCTCGCCTCCCCTCACCCCGCAACTAACTACCTTTAATTCTTCGTGTAATTTCTCTCGAAGCTTACGTTATTTTCATTAATTTTTATGACGAGCGTATTCGTTTTCCAATTTCGTTTTTAACTGGGTTCGTATGGAACCTGGATAAGTCAGGTATTTTCAAATTGTGGAAAAAATTCAGGGATAAGTCAGGGATTTTCAAATTGGGGAAAAAAGTCAGGGATAAGTCGGGGATTTTCAAATTGGAGAAAAAAGTCATGGATAAGTCAGGGATTTTCAGATTGGGGAAAAAAGTCAGGGATTTTCAAATTGGGGAAAAAGTCAGGGATAAGTCAGGGATTTAAATAATATCGTAAAAAGTCAAGGATAAGTCAGGGATTTTATTAGTGAACAAACTCTGCATTGCAGAGAAAAATTAGGTATCTTCTCTTGGGCGCTCATGTCTGGCACCTTTTCCCGAGAGAGGAGTATGTTGTTATAAAATATAGCTATGTTTTGATATTTAAAAAAAAATGTTTCACTTTCTACTTTTACCTATGAAATCATGAAAATTAACAGGAATATAACCTGGATAAGTCAGAGATTTTAAATCCGAAAATTTCGTATGAACCCTGTTTAAGGGGGAAGAATACAGTAAAAGCCTGTTTTTCGTTCTTATTAGGCTGAACCTTCCTCTATTGCTTAAAATAATTTTGATAATTCTAATATTAATAGATAAAGAGATATAAGGTCCTAACTAAAGGGTAGTTTGGGCGCTTGCCTAACTTGTTTAGATCCGGGGGTCCGAATTAAAACGTAATAACTTAATTACTTTTAAATTTAAAATTGTCAAAATTATTTTAATCACTAAACAAGAGGCCGTTCTACACATAGATATTAATTTTATAAGATAAAATACAAAATTAAAAAAGTTCAGCTTGAAATAGTGCGAAATGAGACAATGGCCACTGTAGTCTTCCCCCTTAAGTATTTTTCTATTATTATTATGGCGACTAGCGGACCCTTTTAAAAGAAATTGACTTTTGGATACTTCGGGTTGTACGTGATGGAGAGTACGGCGTAGATTTTTTCTGTGTTTCGGGAGATACTTATGTTGTCATGGGAATTTGAGGACGGTACCATTTTCTCTCTTTTTCCTTAATGAATACGGCGATATTTGTTCGAGGTGGTCTCATCCGTGTTTTTCTTTCTTCCTCCGGCGCACATACAGGTATTTAATTCTGGAGCACGTTTCTGGCGGGGAGTTGTTCGACTACTTGGTCAAGAAGGGCCGGCTAACTCCCAAAGAAGCCAGGAGGTTCTTCCGACAAATTATCTCCGCGCTAGACTTCTGCCACAGCCATTCCATTTGGTTCGTTTGGTTTTTCCGAAAAACTTATTCTTTATGTTGTTGTTGTCGTTGTTGTACCGAAACAAGATTTTTACCATAATTCCTATAAAATCCTTTATTTAAAAAAATGTCCTTTAGAGGTCGGAAACGGTTAATCATTATCCATGATTAAATTGATTTTTTATGGGGAAAAATGTAAACAAAGAAATTTACCGGTTAATATTTCGGAAAATGATTAAAAAACATGTATTATTCGTAAAATTTTAACTTTTTATCGAAAAAAACGTCGTTTTTCCGATTAATTTTACAAATTTATCAAAAAATTAATCGGATAATACAGAAATATAAATTACTTGATCAAAACGTGTTACGAATAATTTTGAGAGCTTTATCTATTTCATAAAAGTTAACCATCCCCGACCTCTAATGTCCTTTAACATTCTATATTTTTAGACCAATCCTCAAAAAGTCCTATAAAATCCTATAATTTTGATAATTTGCCCATTTCAAATCCCGCCACTCACAAGGGGAGTACCAGAGGTGTTTATTGTCGATTTGGTTCAAAGTCGGGCGTAATGTAGACCTATATGAGATATGAAATTTCCCAAAAGGAGACGTTGCACTACCCTTTCGATTTTCCATGGCCACCGAAAATGTTTTTGACCACTTAAAACAAAAATAAGATTTTTTCCTTATTTTACCCCAAAAATGTTCCAATTTACCCAAACCAGAAGTATTTATTTTTAGTACTATAAGTGAGGCGTACCTAAAAAAATTCCGTTTGGCGAATTCAGACTAAGTATACACTCTTTTACGAAGTCTGCCATTTCATTACAGGCCTAATTTAAAATAGTACAGGCAAGGGCGCCTGCACGTGCTCATCAGCTCGAGACGTCGCGTGCACTTGACCGCGTGAAGCGGCCTTGCATGCACTATAATTTTAAATCAGACCTGTAATAAAATGGCAGCTCTCACAAATAAGGATATAAAAGAGTGTATAGAACGGGTAATGCCGAGGATTGTTTAGGAGCATAATACTAAAAATTCGCTATAATGAAGCTTAAAAATAATAATTACATAAAATATTTATTAATCACTTTGAAATTTACGCGATAGACATTTCTAAAATGGATTAATATAACACTCGTAGGCCCCTTTAGGAATTCAACAGAAAATAAGCTAAATTCGAAATTCCCGCCGCCGATTTATCGGAAATTCGTGCTTGTATCATTCCGCCAAATGTATTAGATATTTTACCTTTCTTAACCCGCAACTGAGTATAGAAATTCCTTTTTATGGAATCATTCTACCTTAAATGTTTTTTTCCTTTTTCAATGAAATATTGAAGGTTTGGGATTTAGGGTAAATATTGATGTGTAGTATCTTAACCGCAGGTATTTGAGTTCTATTTCTGACCACTCGCGGATGGGTTACATTTTTTATTCTTTTGAGCACAGCCATAATATTACAGGTTTTTTGTTGTAAAGAAAAATAGCAGTTGTGATCCGGAAAACTGATTTACTAACCCCATGAACGTGGGATTTACATACACCCATCAGTAAGGTTTCAAACCCAACAGTAAGGTTTCAAGTAAGGTTTGGAGAAAGTAGGGCGTGTGCTCGGTTGGAAATGGGACGGATTGTATTGTTTCTCACTTTTTATTGTTCTAACTCGGGATCTCTAACCCCGATAGAATATATATGACTGAGAGGGATATTGCGTAAACCCCCGTTTACATTGGCTATATACAGGGTGTTCCCTAAATGGTGGTAGGGCCGAGCGTCTATACGGGTTCTACAGATTATTTTCAGACGAAAATTTTCTATGGCATTTTTCCGATTTAGGCCACCATTTCGAAGTTACGAAACGATTGCTTAAAGGGGAACGGCCAAGCTTTTCCAAATATGGCCTTATTTCCGTATCAAAAGATTAACAAGACGTTCAATATACTAACACGTACCTTTTTTTGTCTTGAAAAATAGCTTTTAACCCAAAAAGTGGAAACGAAAAATAACGCCATGTGTTTGGGTTTGAATTTTCGCCGCCATCTTAGGGGCTGCCGCCAGCGCCCCTAACCCCGTAAGAGCGATTTGCGAACTATCTTAACTTTTAAAATCGCGCAATTTAGGCTTAAGTCTCTTATAACTGGAACGCGCCGCGCGTGTAAAACAAATCTTTCGCGTCTTCAGCAGCGCGCGCTTTTACATTGTTTTCTGTCTCACTTTTCACCAGGTGTCGCGGCGGTCGCGCGCTTTTCGATTTCCCGAAATTTCTTCATTTTATTAAAAATTAACCACTCAATATTTTTTGATGCGGTTTTCGCCATAAATTTTAGTTTTTAATGGGCTATATGGCTATCTAACTGGTTAAAGCTTGACCGTTCCCCTTTAAGTCAGCAATAACTCTAGAAATAAGACGTTCTTACGACACTCTCTTATTCTACAATAATGAAGATATTAAACTTCGGTTTTTTGCATAATTTTGTTAGAAACCTTAACTAGTCAATGATTGAAGGTTTATATTCGAATTTCAAACTATAGTATTTGGAAACTGGCGCCCTTGAAAAAATCTTAACTAGTGGACCGATTTTTAAAATTAAAACTGCTCTCCATAGGTTTGACATAAATCTAGTTTATCATTGAAAATGGCACCGCTAGCCGAACGAACAAATTTTATATTCAATTAAAACCGTATTTTTGAGTAGTTAGCCTAACTGACGCGCGAAGTCGCTACGGTCTTGGTGCGCGACTTTCTTAAAAAATAGCAAAATTCAAATGTAACGCGCTTAAGTATGCGCGAGTACGTTTTTTAAATGCTCTCAGCTTTAAGAGTACAATGAGTTTAACTAAATAACGTGAAATTGAAATAAAAACATTTTTCTGACAACACCAGCAAGAGACGTGTTTCAGCGCCATCTCTTATTTTTTTTCAAAAACATAAAACTACTTACTTCCTCCTTAATTTAACGTAAAATTTTAATACCTTAACGTAAATCGGCCGAAATAAAAAAATCTCACTACAAAATCATTTTGTTGGACGCTCTTTTTTCGTTACCATGGCGATTATCTGATTTGATTTTTTAATAGATTTAGTAAAGTTTATTTTCACTTATTTCCCAAAAGAAATAAATAATCGTCACGGTAACGAAAAAATAGCACGTTCACGTCTGAACAAAATTATTTTGTAGTGAACGCGTAAATATTTTATTCATTCGTAAAAAGTTACTGTAACCTATAGGAGCAACAAACACAACACCCCACACAAGGAGAACGCAACCCGTCAAAAGTCGTGGATTTTCTTGTGTACGTTATACATTGGTTAGATGCTTTAGCGCCTGCTGCCGTCGGAAGGGGAAAATTCGGAAATTGTCTTCCCCCTCGCCCGTAAAACGTTCAGCGTAAAGGCTCGTGACGCTCGTCCAATGAAATTCGTACACAACCCTTCGTTAGCGTGTTTAAAGGATAGCTGCGTTCTCCTAGTGTTTGTTGCTCCTAGTTGTAACATTCGCCGAGAAAGATTTTTTTATTTCGACCGCGTGCCGATGTCTATAAATTAAACAGCTAATTTACGATAAGGTATTCAAATGTTATGTTAATTAAGGGGTCATCCACACATAAATTGTTTAGTAACTTCGAAATGGTGGCCTAAATCGGGAAAATGCCGTGGCTGCGTTCAGCAGCAGTCAACGGAAAAAAACCCGATGGATTTGATATTTTCCACCGATGAGCTTTTTCGTCATTATGATGTCGTAAGTTGCTGAACGCTTTTATTCAGTCATCGGTGTTTATTAAAATGGCGTAGCTTTTATAGTAGTTTTACCTCAGAAATGACGTCAGTCATCGGAAAAACCGACTCTTCCAGCCGATGACTTCGGTGAGTAACCGATGACTATCGTGACGTCAAGACCGGAAACGCGACAAAGCGTACAGTAGGAAACCGATGTCACCGATTAGTAATCGGTGAGTCCGATGAGCTCTGCTGAACGTACCCCATAGAACATTTTCTTCTTAAAATATACTGTAGAACCCGCAGACGCTCGGCCCTACCACCATTTAGAGAACACCCTGTATATATACACCCGGTTTGAGTTTTTTTCGATGGGATAAGAAAAACTTCTCTAGGGAGCCATTGCAATGATCCGCAGCCACTTTTCCTCGAAGCCCATCCACAAGCAGCGGATATAGAGTCCCAGAGTCGTAGTATATCCTGTCCCAGTTCCCAGTCTGGCGTCCTCTTTGGAGAGCCGCTGCGGGGGGAGAAAGGGGACCCCAAGTAGGATAAACGACCTTTCTGAATTGGTATTCGTTTTGGAATAAGAAGGCCCGGCTCTTCTCGCTATCCGCGCTTCTCTAAAGCCATATGATGCGGCGAATGACGAATGTTACGCTGGGAAAAGGTCCCCCCTTTTTTAAAACTCTTGAATAAGAAAAATACGATGCATCTCCAAATCCACCATTTGTATATAGACTGGAATAAAATTTACAGAAAAAAATCATTTTAACTAAAGAATAGGGATGCACCGATATGGGTACAGTCGACATATCGTCTATTCGTGGCGGTAATATTAGACGATATATCGGCCAATATTAACAAAGTTGTCTACATGCAGTGTTGCCATGGTACCTGGAAAACCTGGAATTCCTGAAAAAGTCAGGGAATTTGAATATGGGTATAAAAATCAGGGAAAAGTCAGGGAATTTGAATATGGGTATAAAAATCAGGGAAAAGTCAGGGAATTTGAATATGGGTATAAAAATCAGGGAAAAGTCAGGGAATTTGAATATGGGTATAAAAATCAGGGAAAAGTCAGGGAATTTAATTTCGGTTGCAATAGGAAACTTTTACTAAAATAAAGGTTAAAAAATACAAAATATTGGCACAAAATAAGTCAGGGAAAATCTCCGGAGATGGTCAGGGAAAACCTTGAAAAGTCAGAGAATTTGATTGTGAAAAAACTGTGGCAACCCTGATCTATTATAACAGTAGTGTATATGATAAAATCATTGTAAAAGACGGTTCAATACACTGTCGTGCCATTTTATTCTTATGTTTCATGAAAAAAAGTTTGCATATCCGAATATGTTTCTTTTCATTTTACCAGAAGTAAATGAACCGAAGTTATCGAAATAGCACTTAGAATCGGAGAGCGTTTTCCTTATGAAAATGATGATAAAATTGAGTAAAAAAAACTAATTTCCATCCCCTTCTTTTGACGCGATAAATTGCGCTTGAGAATTGTGGGTTTAGCTATTTCTATGTATAAAAAAATGGAGCGCGCAAAATTTCAAATTCGAGGTCAAAATGTTTCTTTATAAGGAAAACGCCTCCAACATGGGGAGTATAGCAGTCTGATAACTTCGGTTCATTTACTTTTTACTTTTGATTTTACGTGTAACGTGATGCATATTTTTTATAACAAATCGAATATGGTTCTTTTTTATTTGTTTATACTCGTAACCGCTTTCTAAAAAAAGGTATGATCTAGCTTCTGAAGTCTGACGTACGTGGCGCGGCCAATCAAATAAAATATTATCATTAGTTTATCGAGAATTTTCTTATTTTTAAATGTTTTTCTTAAAATATTTTTCTAATACCGGTATCGGCCTATATCGACTTAAATTAAGCCGATATTGGCCGATACGGGTATTAGAAAAATAGGCCGATATATCAGTGAAATTTCCCAAAAGGAGACGTCGCACTATCCATTCGATTTGCCATGGAAACCGAAAATGTTTTTGACCACTTAAAACAAAAAAGAAATGATTTGTTTCCTTATTTTACCCAAAAATTGTTAAATAAACCCCTCTCTGACTGTCTTGCCCCCCCCCCCCTGTTGAAAAATGCTGCCAGATCTATGAATAGAAAATTCTCAGCTTTGGCAGTAAAAACAGAAACCATAGACAAATCAATTATATGTCTAGTCGCAGCAGAACAAACTCTTTAATCGACTAAGAATGATCTATAATTTAAAGGATTATTTTACGCCAAAAATTTTCAAATTTAGCCAACATTTATGAATTTAATATCCAAATTACCCATTTCCTGATTTTAAAATTTTAAAAAAATTTCCGAGAAAATCCTATACTTTTTTAAATGAAGATTTTTCTGTTTTAAGTGGTCAAAAACATTTTCGTTTGCCATGGCAAATCGAATGGGTAGTGCAACGTCTCCTTTCGGGAAATATCATATCTCATATAGGTCTACATTACGCCCGACTTTGAACCAAATCGGCAATAAACACCTCGGGTACTCTCCTTGTTAGTACTTCTTTCGCTTCAATATATTGATAGGCCACTTTAAGGTGGAAAGTTTCGCTGCAAATTAGATCGTTTTATAACGCTATTTAATGTTATGAGTGGCCATTAGCCCATTTATGTGTAAAACTACGTAGTTTATAGATTTTTATTAGGCTTCGTTTGTAGACGTAATCAATATAAAGCGTTAGCGCACATATGTGGTATATAGAAATCCTCTATATTTTAGTAGTGAACCCACCAACGATCGAAGTATAAGATATATTAGAAAAATGGTAGAGAAAAACGTATTTTTAATAGAACTGAAATCGCAATGTCTTCATGGCCTTAAAGATTAAATTATATTTAATTTAATTATAAATTAATTTTATAATATAAATGTATTTTATTATTAATTATATATTATAAATGTATTTTAATATTAATTATATAATATAAATGTATTTTAATATTAATTATATAATATAAATGTATTTTAATATTAATTATATAATATAAATGTATTTTAACCTTAATTAAATAATCATTTAGGGTAATTAATATATAATATAACATTAATTATTAATTAATTAATTATTAGTATAATTTATTTTAATATAATATAATATAATATAATATAATTATTATGTGAATTATATATATATTTATATTTTAATATCTTACACCATGAAGACATATCTTTCCGAAGTACCGCTATTTAAGTTCTATTAAAAATGCGGCAGGGTTGCCACAATACCTGGAGAACCTGAAAAAGTCAGGTAATTTCCAAATGGGTCTAAAATTCTGGGAAAACTCAGGGAATTAAATTTTGTTTGCAATTCAGGGCCCCCAAAGATCCTATAATTGCTATAAAATCTTATATTTTCAAAAATGTCCAATAACATCCTATATTTTTAGCAAAATACCCAAAAAGTCCTATAATCATTTTGATATTTTGCTCATTTCAAAACCCGCCACTCACGACGTCAGTTAAATTGCTAGATTTAGCTATAAGATAAATTCCTATATAAAGTCATTCTAGTCTATACTTTTGTTATTGTTAACATGGTTAGCTACTAGTATATTTTTGTGATAAAATAGTTAAATAGTTTCTATTTTAAAGTGAAAATCAAAGATTTATTTCACTAAATATAGATTTTATTTAGTGAAAATCAAAGTTTTATTTAACTAAATATAGATTTTATTTTTAAATGCATAATGTTAGTAAATGAAATGGCATATATATAGTCCTATAATATCCTATAATTTTGAAAAAAAAAATCCTATAAAGTCATTTATTTTTAGAAATATAATCCTATTTTTAATATAAATTTTTTACGAATTATAAAACGTTTGCTAAAATATTCGTTAAAAATTGCTAGGAAATTTGTATTTGAAAATTCTGTAGGATTTTTTCTACCATTTTGCTTTTTTACATCTTTAGTTTAGTGTTTGATAGAGCTCTTAGATATAATTAAATTCTTATCCTCAAGGGTCCCATTTCAATTAAACGTGGCTTCTAATAGACGCATTTTAAATTAAAAAAAATTAATTCGATTTTGAACCATCATTTAGTAAAAATATAAGTTTTAAAATGGACATTTTGTTCCGTTTCAAGGCTAGTTCCCACTTGGCGAATTTTCGAGACGAATAAAATTTTCGCGCAACGAAAAAAGACGCGTTTTTTCGGTTGCTGGGAAAGCGGTTCTCACTTTATCGCGAAAATTTAAAAACGCTGAAAACAACTCGCGCGGGTTTTTAGTAATGTTTTAGGCCTAACATAAAACATCAGTTCAAAATGAACCAAATGGATGTTCCTGTTGATAATTTCCATAAATAAACGATTCTATTCGTGAGATAATTACCTTTACTTCAGTATCTTGGTCAAGTTGGCCGAGCCGATTTTCTAAAGACCTACGCATAATAAGTGACGGACGGGAGCGGAATAGATCGAGGGTACGCGTTTTGAGATTGGCTGAAGCTTTTTATCGCCAAGGTGTGGACGTCAAAAAATAGAACATTCGCTAGATACCGCGGAGACGCGACTTTAGCGGCGAATTTGAAAAAAATCGCAAATTTTATTCGCGAGCGTCAATTTTCAGCGCGAAAATTGTTTTTTTCGCAAAGTGGGAACTAGGCTTAAGCATAGCCGCGAAACCGAGTTTAGTAAGGTATTCGCTCGGCTTCGAGGGGACTGTTTACGTAACAGATTTCGAACATGTTTGTTTTGAAAAGCCTTTATTTTGGCCGTTTTAATGGAAATCTTCTCCGAATTGAATTCTCCGCAGTCACCGAGATTTAAAGCCAGAAAATCTGTTGTTGGACGAGAAGAACAACATCCGAATCGCCGACTTCGGGATGGCCTCTTTGCAAATGGAAGGATCCATGCTGGACACATCCTGCGGATCGCCACATTACGCCTGTCCCGAAGTTATAAGGGTATTTCCATCTACTTCGCTATTCTCTCACCTCCCCGCATCCCTCGTTCCGTTATCGATAATTCCATCTTAAATACGGGAAAGGAGGAGCTAAAAATAGCCGCGTACGAAACCTTTCATATTTCGATTCCGCGTGTAAGGCTTCTTGTAACTAGACCCCGACGCCGCGAAATTTTGACCGGCGGCGGCGATTCCGTCATTTTCCATCGGCGACGGCTTCGTGGCGCGGCGTTTATATGAAACAGTGTTGCCAAATCGTGGGATTTTTAGGGCTATTTTTGAGAAATGGGATAAAGGGATTTTTAGGGCTATTTTTGAGAAATGGGATAAAGGGATTTTTAGGGTTATTTTTAAGAAATTAGATAAAGGTATTTTAGGGCTATTTTTGAGAAATGGGATAAAGGGATTTTTAGGGCTATTTTTGAGAAATTAGATAAAGGTATTTTTAGGGCTATTTTTGAGAAATGGGATAAAGGTATTTTTAGGGCTATTTTTGAGAAATGGGATAAAGGTATTTTTAGGGCTATTTTTGAGAAATGGGATTAAGGGATTTTTAGGGCTATTTTTGAGAAATGGGATAAAGGGATTTTTAGGGCTATTTTTGAGAAATTAGATAAAGGTATTTTTAGGGCTATTTTTGAGAAATTAGATAAAGGTATTTTTAGGGCTATTTTTGAGAAATGGGATAAAGGGATTTTTAGGGCTATTTTTGAGAAACGGGATAAAGGGATTTTTAGGGCTATTTTTGAGAAATTAGATAAAGGTATTTTTAGGGCTATTTTTGAGAAATGGGATAAAGGTATTTTTAGGGCTATTTTTGAGAAATGGGATAAAGGTATTTTTAGGGCTATTTTTGAGAAATTAGATAAAGGGATTTTTAGGGCTATTTTTGAGAAATGGGATAAAGGGATTTTTAGGGCTATTTTTGAGAAATGGGATAAAGGGATTTTTAGGGCTATTTTTGAGAAATTTGATAAAGGTATTTTTAGGGCTATTTTTGAGAAATGGGATAAAGGTATTTTTAGGGCTATTTTTGAGAAATGGGATAAAGGTATTTTTAGGGCTATTTTTGAGAAATGGGATAAAGGGAATTTAGGGCTATTTTTGAGAAATGGGATAAAGGGATTTTTAGGGCTATTTTTGAGAAATGGGATAAAGGGATTTTAGGGCTATTTTTGAGAAATGGGATTAAGGGATTTTTAGGGCTATTTTTGAGAAATGGGATTAAGGGATTTTTAGGGCTATTTTTGAGAAATGGGATAAAGGGATTTTTAGGGTTATTTTTGAGAAATTAGATAAAGGGATTTTTAGGGCTATTTTTGAGAAATGGGATAAAGGGATTTTAGGGCTATTTTTGAGAAATGTGATAAAGGGATTTTAGGGCTATTTTTGAGAAATGGGATAAAGGGATTTTTAGGGCTATTTTTGAGAAATGGGATTAAGGGATTTTTAGGGCTATTTTTGAGAAATGGGATTAAGGGATTTTTAGGGCTATTTTTGAGAAATGGGATAAAGGGATTTTTAGGGCTATTTTTGAGTAATGGGATAAAGGGATTTTTTTTTTTACAAATTCAAAGGTTTTCATGGGATTTTCCAGTTTTTGAGGATTTTTCGAAGGTCAATTGAACTTTTCCAACTTTAAACAACAACCGCGGCATTTTCAATTGCATACCTCGAAAATAATTTTCAATAAATAAATATTTTTTAGTAAAATCTATATAAAAAAAAATTATTTCATTGGTCTCAAAACTTTGTGCCTATTTTCCGCGGAGTTTTTGAGAATGGAAGGGGTTGAACATTGGCAACACTGATATGAAATTTCGTTTTCATTGTAGGACGTTTTAGCAGTCTAGGGCTGTGCGAGACGAGTACTCGAACATCATCGAGTACTTGGTCTTTTTTGAGGTCAAGTTCGAGTACTTTACCTCGAATAAGTAATTGAAGAATTCTCGTCGAGTATTAGTTTTTTCTATCCTCGGTGCTTCAAAGTTCAAAGAAGGGTTTTTACAACGTTTTGTTGGGCAAAAAACGGTACCTACAAAGTGGTCGAAACTGTGGTTCATTTAAATTAAAGGAATGTTTTTCAGTATTGAAAGTTACTTCACGCTTCTTTTAAATTTAATTTCATAAGTACTTGAAAAAACCAGCTCCTAATCAAGTACTCGATAACCCGACTAGTTAAAAATATTACTCGAGGTTTTTTTTTAGTTAATTGACTCAAATAAGATAAAGTTTCCCCTTAATCAAGTACTCGATTACTCGGTTGAAAAAAAAATTGATACTCGATAACCGACTCGATTGCCTAAAACCACTAATCGCACAGCCCTAAAGCAGTCCCTTTTCTAGGAGTATAAGACGTTAAGAGTACACAATAATTACCAACAGACGTGACAAAGAACTACATTATTGTTAAAGCTGCAAAGAGACTGATATCAACGGAAAATCGAGTAGCCCTGTTAAAAAATATTATAAACCGGCAGCGGCGCGCCGAAATAACAACGAAATTGGCGTCAGCGGCGCAAAAAAAAACGATCGGCGGCGTCGGGGTCTATTTGGAAAAATACGTGAAAAATAGACCTCGCGCCGATAAAACATCGACATCGGTGGCGGCGGCGGCGCAAAAAAAATTGATCGGTGTCGTCGGGGTCTACTTGGAACAATAGGTGAAAATTTGGCCTCGCGCCGATGAAACATCGATTTCGGCGGCGCAAAAAAAAACGGTCGGTGGCGTCGGGGTCTACTTGGAACCATAGGTGAAAAATAGGCCTCGCGCCTGTAAAAGTGTTCCACACGTCTCGCACCGGTGTTCAGGGAGAAGGCGACATTTTTCATCCGCTTCGCCTTCTCTTGCGTGAACGTCTGAGGAAAAATATGTATTTATGTCGCGATATTTCGTCCTCAATTCTAGGCGCATCCAGCTCCTCCAGCCCCACTTTTTCGCTCTATTTTGCCGTTATTGATCCTTTTGGCTCTTTCTCTCTGCACCCCCCCCCTTTCTTTCTTTTCTACCGTCCTTGGTTTCTTCTACTTGGGATATTTTTTCTCTCGACTCTCCCGTCAACCGACCGACCGACCAACAAGGGGGAAAAATACGACGGCCGAAGAGCTGACGTTTGGAGCTGTGGAGTTATTCTCTACGCTTTGCTAGTGGTAAAAATATCACTTAAATTATCATACTCAATATATAGCTCCCCTTTTTATCGATTGCATTCAATAAATATACGAAGAGTTCCAAATATTTAAATTTAGCATTTCGTAAACATCTTATAAATTATCATACGCACCAGCACACTCACTAGGTGGTTCCTTTTCGCTTGTTCCGGGATTTCGCAGTAGGGTAAGAAGAGTAAGGTTATGACGTCATTTTACTCCCATTCCGTGGTGGCGAATAGTTTGAGTCGGAGTAAAAACGTTTTTCCAAAATGGCTGCCTGTGTTCTTTTGAACAGATAAATTCTGGCTAGCAGACAACAAAATCCGATTTACTCCTTTAATAATAATAATAATAATAATCAGCTAGGCTAATACCCAAGGCACCACCTTAGGCAAGGGCGTATCCTGGATTTTATTTCAGGGGGGGTTTTGAGGGAAAATTTAAAGGGGGGGGGGTGCTGACGGAAGTTTCACTGATTTTTATTAGGCATCAGCATTTCGGGGGGGTTTGAACCCCAACCCCCCCCTTAAATACGCCCTTGACCTTAGGCCTAAGTCATCAAGCGACTTTTTGAAGCCTTTTTTAATTCAGGTGGCCGGGTGACAATGCGTAGGAGGGTGGCGTAGGAGTAAAAAGAGTAGCTCTAAGACTCCGGAATAAGCGAATAATTTATGGGGTTGGAGTAATTCTCATCCCTGGAACAAGCAAATAAAACGTTTTAGGGTAAAAAGAGTACACTTTTAGTCCGAGAACGGGCGAAAAGAAACCATCTACTATCGATTGCATTTAATAAATATACGAAGAGTTCCAAACATTTCAATTTAGCATCTCGTAAACATCTTATAAATTACGCACATATTTAAAAAGAAAACCGATTATTTTCGTAAACACCTGTTTGGAAAAAAAGAGCCGCGTTGTTGGAACCCGTTCGTATATTATAAAGTGATGGAATAATTTGAAAACGGTGGTGGTTTGGAATAATTTCCGTGCCAGGGTGCCTTACCATTTGACGACGACAACCTCCGTCAATTGTTGGAGAAAGTGAAGCGTGGTGTCTTTCATATTCCACATTTCGTGCCGCCCGAATGTCAGGACCTGCTCAGAGGGATGATCGAGGTCAATCCTGATAAACGGATGACGGTAATCCCCTCTCCTCCATTCCCTTACAAATCGCCTTTTTCAACACGAAAAAGGAAATATATACGTATATATTCTTTCCGATTTTTATTTTATTTTCATAAAACTTTATTATGATTTTTTTTGTTTTAAGTTCCGTTCGTTATTATTTTGTTACGGTATAAAATGGCATGCCGTCAACTTTTAACATAATATGGTAATTTCTTTTCACTTTTTTTGTTATTATTTCTATATAATTTTCTTAACTAACGTACGAGATTTTTTTATAAAATAAAATATGGTTATTTTGTAAAATATTACTTTCGGACAATATTACATTTTTATTACTATTTTAAATGTATCCATATTTTACTCTTAGTTGGCTGAAGTAACAAAACATCCGTGGGTTACAGCGTAAGTTTTCTTAATACCAGAAGTTCATCATGATAGGAGTATTCGATATATGAGATTACGCGTTTGAATAATATCAGGGTTTGTACACGACCTGAAAAACCTGATGTCAAGGAATTCGAAAACGGTTCCAAAGAGTCAGAGAATTTGAAAATAGCCCCAAAAATTCACGGAATTTGAAAATGGCCCCAAAACGTCAGGTGAAAGTCAGGGAATTTTGAAATAGCCCCAAAACGTCAGGGAAGAGTCAGGGAATTTGAAAATTGCCCCAAAAGTCAGGGAAGAGTCAGCGAATTTGAAAATGGCTCCAAAAGTCAGGGAAGAGTCAGCGAATTTGATAATGGCCCCAAAAGTCAGGGAAGAGTCAGCGAATTTGAAAATGGCTCCAAAAGTCAGGGAAGAGTCAGGGAATTTGAAAATGGCCCCAAAAGTCAGGGAAGAGTCAGCTAATTTGAAAATGGCCCCAAAAGTCAGGGAAGAGTCAGCTAATTTGAAAATGGCTCCAAAAGTCAGGGAAGAGTCAGGGAATTTGAAAATGGCCCCAAAAGTCAGGGAAGAGTCAGGGAATTTGAAAATTGCCCCAAAAGTCAAGGAAAAGTCAGCGAATTTGAAAATGGCTTCGAAAGGTCAGGGAAAAGTCAGCGAATTTAAAAATGGCTTCGAAAGGTCAGGGACAAGTCAGGGAATTTGAAAATGGCCCTTAAAATGTCAGGGAAAAGTCAGGGAATTTGAAAATGGTTCCAAAAGGCAGATAATTGAAAAATGACTCCCAAAATCAGGCCAGTAAATTTTTGAACGATATATTAAAAATTCATATTAAATATTTAGAAAGATTTGACCTCAAACCATTCATTTATTCTTCGAAAATGGTCAGGGAAAATTTGGCCAATTTGTCAGTGAAAACCTGGAAAAGTCAGGGATTCATCCCGGAAATTTTCTAGGAACCATGAAAATGTTATTAAGGGGACGGCTCTTTGAAAGGCGGATCAATCTTGTTTCGTTTCTGTCCTGTTGGTAAATTTGAGGGTAACTGATATAATTTCCAAAGCATAATAGTCGCCCTGACTTAACTTTCTTTTAACTTGGCCATCGTCTTAATTTTTCTCTCGAGCATTTAATTTCACTTTTGCCCAATAGGTAGCGCCATGGTAAAGGCTGGATTTGTAATTAAATATTAACTAGACGAGAATTGCTACAAATAGCGCTGTACAACAACCTGTGGAGGCCAAATTTTCGGAGGTCACGTGCCAGAAGTGGGTAAACGCCAAGGGCAGGGTTCCCAGAGTTCCTATAATTCCTATAAATTCCTATAATTTCAATATGCTCCTATAATTTCCTATTTTTTCAAAAAAAATTCCTATAGATTCCTATTTTTTCGAAATTTTCTAGCTTTTCTATAGCTATATCTAGAAATTCCTATAATTTTAAAAATAATGTATTAGAAAACAGCTTAGGTCTGGATTAGGTCCGATACTCCCGAAAACATCAACTGTTGGGGTCCCAGAGTTCCTATAAATTTCCATAATTTCAATATACTCCTATAATTTCTTATTTTTTCGAAATTGTTCCCTTGCTTATGTGGTCGAAGGTGGTGCCTTGGGTATTAGCTCTATTTAAAAAAAAATCCTATTTCAAGCTAAAATGTTCGAATAAATTCCTATTTTTAGCTAAAATGTTCCTATAAATTCCTATTTTTAGCTAAAATGGTCCTATAAATTCCTATTTTTAGCTAAAATGTTCCTATAAATTCCTATTTCTAGCTAAAATGTTCCTATAAATTCCTATTTTTTAGCTAAAAATGTTCCTATAAATTTCTATATTTTCTATGAAATTTGCTATAATTCCTATAATATTAAAAAAATATAGCTGGGAGCCCTGCAAGGGGGTCTCGATCAAGAAGATGTTTGAAAAAATTTCTGTACGAGTTAAAATTGATGACGTCACCCAGATCAGACTCCGTTGATTTTCAATACGATATCATCTGGCTGACGTCACGAATTTACCTTGCAACGCAAAAGCCGTAATATTTTGATAAAAAAACCAGGCGATCGAGGCAACCTTATAGTTCCCTTTTTTACGAACCTCGGGTTAACGCTTCGTTACAAAACCTTCAATCGGAAAGCTCTGCGAATTAGAAATGGCAATCGAATACTCCAATCTTGATGAACTCCTACGAATACGGGTTGATCGTTCTATCTACATTTTCTTAAACTATTCTTTATTGTTTTTTTTTACAGTGGAAATAAAACCGATTTAGAATTAGAACTTCCTATGAAAGAAGTTGTTCAGACCCATATAATTCCTACGGCCAATGATATAGACCCGGATGTACTCTCTAGTATGACTTCTTTGGGGTGCTTTAAAGACCGGGAAAAACTCGTGCAAGACTTACTTTGCGCCGCGTTAGTATTCTCTCATCTACGATTATCTCTTTTTAACTAACGATGGGCCCAAAAAATTATAAATCCAGGACATGACTCTATGTGAAAAACCCGTCCAATAGCGCTAACACCCGTCCAATAGCGCTAACACCCGACCACTATTGCCCCTATTGGGAAAAACGCGCGATCGTGGACCTACGTCATTTTAAATATCCTGGAATATTTATTTACAGCTATCATATTGAGTGTGGTTATTAAAGTAAGTACTTATTTTTGTGTCCACTAAAAACAAAAAATTATAAATAACTGAAAAACGTTTTTTTTTTAAATTTCAAATTTCTATGGAACATTTCTCGAGCGGGGGACATTTGCTAGTGTAAAATTTAATGACCTTGAACCATGTCTTCAAAGTCATTCAAAAACTATCAATTGGGTTTACGGATTTGGGTCCATATTATTAGTTCAAATAACTTTGATTTGACCAAATTTGACCAATCAGAAGACGAGAAAATGAAGGTTATTGAATTCAGTGTTTGATAATAAAATAATATGATTAGTTTTAATGTGACTAAATCAAATAAATACTGAATAGTTTACAACGGTTCAATTATGCCACCGTCGGCTAATATACATGCTTGAGCTCGTTTTACGACGGAGTTCATAGTGTTTTTTAACATTTCAATTGAAATTTCACGGAAGGCATTAATTATTTTTTCTCGCAAAAATTCAATTTCTCGGCTTCTGATTGGTCAAATTTGTTCAAATCAAAGTTATTTGAACTAATAATATGGCGAGTAACAACTTCGTAATTAGAACCAAATCCGTAAACCCAACGGATCTCGAGATAGAATGACCTTGAACAATGTCTTCAAGGTCATTCAATTTTACACTAGTAAACGAGGAATCTTCCATAGAAATTTGAAATTTTTTAAAAGAGTTTTTAAGTTTTTTTATCATTTTTCGTTCTTTATTTCCGAATTCCAACATAGTCAACACTAGATGGCGTTCGGGAAACTGGAAATTTCTGCTTGATTTTGCTCCCAATTTTTATTTACCCCTTCCCCCCCCCCCTCCAGGCCCCCCTACTTAAATGGCCGCCTGTATCTTTTAGTGGACGACCGCCTTAGTACTCGTGAAGGTACCAGAGTCATGTCCTGGATTTATCATTATTTTTCCCGATTTAACCCACTTAACAAATACCGAGTTTGTTGCTCCGATAATTTCAGTCACAACACGGAGAAAGTCATATATTTTCTGCTTTTGGACCGCAAAAGGCGGAAACCATCGTACGAAGACGAAACCGAAATTATAATCAGGAACCGTTCAGAAACCGGAAGTGTTTTGGGTACGAAAGAACGGCTCTCGCGAAATGTCCTCATCGGCGTGACTGACGTAGTTTTATTTTCTTTTTGGGCGCTCTTGTAGCCGATCCCCCAAGGAAGCGAGTGGACACGTGCCAAGTAAATGGGAGGTCAGGTCCCAGGTGATTTAGTCTAAACTAGGCCTTTCGAGGCGGTAGTGTCTTCTTTGTTTCGTTTATCGGATGTGGTTTTTACATTTCCATTTCCGCTATTAATAGGCCAAACTATAAAGTAAATTTGGCCTTAAACAACTTGTTCAAATGGTAAAACAAAAACATGTGACTACTATTTAACAGCCAACTTCGATTCGGTAACTCGTGTTTATAGTTGGCCGTGCGACGGTAAAGAAAAAAATTATCCCTTGCAGATACTGCAGACAGCTAATTAACATATATCCGTGGTTCTGTGGTAGAACGCTCACCTGTCGTGCTGAGGGACTCGTGTTCGAATCCCTCCCGATAGTAACGCAAATTAAAAAAAAAGTAATACTACACCCAATGACAAAAATAAGGCTCTTTTGCAAAAAACCTTTTCCCTAATTCCAAGAAACTGCGAACGCAGCGATTACACTTTGCCCCGAAAATGCGGATAGACCCACAGACAGACAGACAGACACACACGGTGATTTTAAAAAATGTTATAAATAATAATAATTATTAGATGCTTCAGATGAATCGATTAAAATTTAAACCGATATTAGCAAAATAAAAGGAATAATAGTTCGGATTTCTTAGAATAGATGGCGTTGCGGTTCTCCACAAAGTCACTTGACTACCATCTTTTCAACCCCCTGGACTTTATAGTTTCGCCTATTGGAAACGATATAGCATTTACCCTCTTGCTTTCTTCTCCCTCAGGTACAGCTTCGACCTTCTGAGCGACGGCTCACCTTTAACTCCCCGCCGATATCCGTACGGGTAAGTTGAAATTTAAGCGCCTTTTTCGCTTTTTAGGGGATATTTTTTCCTTTATATATACGTTCGATTGAGTCGCTCGTTTACTAATGAACCCTCGCAATAACCAGTTCTGATTATATCAGCACGGTGTCGACGTTCCCTAGTCGAACGCGTCGAGGCAGCGCCACCGGCAGCAGTTTGCACGCCAGTCCCGCCGCGTCGCCCCTGAGCTCGCCCAAGCCAACGCCCAGGGGCACTCCGGAGGAAAGCCCCCTCAACACGCCTCCGGGCTCTCCCAGCGTCAGCCAACCGTATTGGAAGTCGAGGCTCAATACTCTCAAAAACAGCTTCCTGGGCAGCCCGAGGTTCCACAGACGAAAACTTCAAGGTGAATGGTTACCCTTTACCCCGATGACCCTTCCGTCAGTGGCTTCGCTTACGATATCCTACACTGGACCACGTACGCTTTAAAGGGAGAGTAATGTTGCGTATATATGTGGTGGGTGGCGTATTTTCTGCCACCAGGTGTAACTAACAGGCGTTAGTTACGTTAACAGGATTGCGACGGTACCTAGAAAACTTGGAATTCATGGAAAAGTCAGGGAATTTGAGTATGGGTATAAAAAGCAGGGAAATTTCAGGGAATTTAATTTCGGTTGCAAATAGGAAACTTTTTCTAAAATATAGGTTAAAAAAATACAAAATCTTGGCACAAAATAAGTCAGGGAAAATCTCCGGAGATGGTCAGGGAAATCCTGGTAAAGTCAAGGAATTTGATTGTGAAAAAAACTGAGGCAACCCCGGTTAAGAATGAGTCGGTTTAACTTACAGGCGTTAGTTACGTTAAGAATGAGTCGGTTTAACTAACAGGCGTTAGTTACGTGAAGAATGAGTCGGTTTAACTAACAGGCGTTAGTTACGTTAAGAATGAGTCGGTTTAACTAACAGACGTTAGATACGTTAAGAATGAGTCGGTTTAACTAACAGGCGTTAGTTACGTTAAGAATGAGTCGGTTTAACTAACAGGCTTTAGTTACGTTAAGAATGAGTCGGTTTAACTAACAGACGTTAGTTACGTTAAGAATGAGTCGGTTTAACTAACAGACGTTAGTTACGTTAAGAATGAGTCGGTTTAACTAACAGGCGTTAGTTACGTTAAGAATGAGTCGGTTTAACTAACAGGCGTTAGTTACGTTAAAACCAAGTCGTAGCGCTGGTCCGATGTAGAATATCTTCCCTAACTCCGAGTGACGCCACTGATGGATCAACGATATCACTGACTTCGGTGATACTAAAAATGCGCATTTTTTTCTTTGCCAGTTCCATCTGCATCAGATGAAGTTAGTCTCACTCCCGATTCGTCTCCAGAGTGAGTGATACGACCTCAAAACCAAAGATTTATCTCTTTTTCATTATTAACTCTTTTCTGGTATTTTCGTGACGGGATTGGCGTAATTCTTAATGTCGGCGATATTTCTTTTGTGTTCCGCAGGTTGACCAAACGCTCTTGGTTTGGCAGTTTAATGAGCACCGAACGCGACGAAAGTCACGTGATCTTGGTGAAAGATAGGCCATTGAGCTGCGTTAAAGCTGATCTCATCCATGCCTTCCTCTCTGTGCGTTACATTTCTTTTTCTCTAATGCCGGTACTTAAATTATTCCAAATCATTTCTAACCAAGAACATAGGCCTAGAACATTCATCATCGCACAATCCATTTCACCGACGAAAACGCTCCTTTACTTTGGTTGCGCACGATTGTCGTCGTTAGGCTAATCCGTTTGCCGTTTTGAATGACATTACAGTTTGAAGCTTGGACTAATAAACTTCAGGACACGAATCTAAAATGCGCGTCTGGTTCTTTAAAATTAACGCCGCTTTTAGCGCCACTGTGTCCGATTTTGGAACGATTTCCACCCAAATATTAATCTTTGATTTCCACCCAAATATTAAACTTTAATTTTCGCACATATATTAAACTTTTATTTCCACCCAAATATTAAACTTTTATTTCCACTCAAATATTAAACTTTAATTTTCACCCAAATATTAAACTTTGATTTCCACCCAAATATTAAACTTTGATTTCCACTCAAATATTAAACTTTAATTTTCACCCAAATATTAAACTTTAATTTTCACCCAAATATTAAACTTTGATTTCCACCCAAATATTAAACTTTCACGCAAAATAAACGTTTAACGTTAGGCATAATACCTTGAGTTTGACCTCCAACGTTTTAACGTACTTTTTATTTGGGTAGAAAAGTTTCACGATTCTCTCGGTAGGACAATAATCATCCAAGGCACCACCTTAGCCCCAAGTCATCTAGCGACTTTTATTGCCTTTAATTCAGGTGACCGGTTTAAATTGTGTAGGAGGGATGTGGCAAGCCCTTTATGCTACGCGTGCCAACAGCTCCCTACACTTACTATAACCGTTGACCTGTACAAGTTTTTATGGAGAGGTGAAACTCTTTTAACTAGTTGGGATATAACTTGCAAACTCTACGCAGGAGTTGTTCCGAGCTTTCACCTTGTGTCACCAACTGGGATCGAAGGAGTGTTGGTGGGAAATATATAGAAAGCGGTTTTCGCTTACGATTCGCGTCCGTTAGTTTATTTGTCCAAGGATGAAGAGCACTCCAGACTGAATCAGGAATCCTAATAGTCCAAGAGCCCATGACAAAATAAGCATGTAATAAGGTACACGATGGGTCCAGGTATTTTTTAATTAGGTTAGTGATTCGTAACAAAGAACTGTTTGTCTTACGGGTCAAAGTGGGGGCTTTCCGGAAATACGAACCACGTGACGTCACTTCCGGTGACCTGGAAAATTGATATGACCTTATAGTGGTATCATTTGATTGGTCTCAACGAGCTCTTACCAAATATCGCTAAATTAACCTTCAAATCTGAACCAAACGGCGTATAAGACTAAAAAGTAATTTTGCCTTATACATGTAAATTTGGGAGGGGCTCGAAATTAGTTTTTTAATCTTATACGCCTCTTGGTTCAGATTTGAAGGTTAATTTAGCGATATTTGGTAAGAGCACGTTGAGACCAATCGAATGATAACAATATCAGGTCATATCAATTTTCAAGGTCACTGGAAGTGACGTCACGTGGTTCGTATTTCCGGAAAGCCCCCACTTTGACCCGTAAGACAAACGGTTCTTTGTTACAAATCACTAACCTAATTAAAAAATACCTTGAGCCATCGTGTACCTTATCACATGTTTATTTTGTCATGGGCTCTTGGACTATAACCTCTACTCGGAATGCTTATCCTGCCGTATCGCGTATGGTAAGATCACTCTGACGGCTTTGGCCCCGCCTACGAGATAAAAAAAATCCTCTCTGCGCGCGCTCCCCTCTCACGTTGTTGTTTGTGAAGTTAACATAGTGACCTTAAAAAAACCGTCAGCCACATCGAGACGAAAATCTGCCCCGATAAGCATTACAAGTAGAGATATGGATTTCCGACTGAATATAATAACGTTTCCGTTTTGCATTTGCCAACGAATTTGTTTTTGTCTTCCTACGCACTGTAGATGGTAGAGTTGTCATGCAAACGTTGCACGATCATTGGCGCATGCGTAGTATTTTAATTTGCTTTGTTTTGTCTATTGAAATATTTTCTGTGGTTTTGAATTCCCCATTTAATACTCTTTTTTTTGTAATTCTAAATTAGGGTCTTTATTCTCTAGGATTTATTCAAAATTATTTTATTTTTTTTCATAACAATATCGGAATAGTTTTGTGTTTTTTGACATTCTTTCAAAGCAGTGGTTTTCAAAATGTGAACCGCGAGATGGTTCCAGGGGTTTCGTGGAAATATTTAAAAGAAAGGATAAATAATTTAAAAACCCAAATCTAATCTAGCTAATCTAGTCTATTCTACTTCATATTTGTGATATTTTGATTAATAAATTAATATTTTTGCATTTTTGTTTATAAATATTATTATTATTTAATATTACATATATTAATTTATTTCTTTATAATTAAAAAAATAATATATTTGAAATCTGTAGAGTTGTGGTTTTGCCCTTCGACTTCCGGGATAATATTTAATTCCTTAAATTTCAGGGTTTCCGCGGATTTTAATTCTGATAGCGAAGGGTTCCGCGGAAAATAAAGGTTGAAAACCACTGTTTTAAAAATTGAGTTTGAGATTAGGTACCTTTCGTTCAGCTTTTTACGAAAAAGTACCGGTATTAAAATGATGTAATACCATTCGAAGCATTATTTCATTTTATCTTTGGCTCTCCTTTCAAAACCGTTGCTCTAAACGCAGGATGACCAGACTTCCTATATTTCCTATATTTTGAATGCCTTCCTATAATTTCCTTTATTCTTACCTATTTTCCTATATTTTCCTATAATTTCTCGGTCTTTTGAAAATGAAAGAACTTTTTGTACGTATCATCATCTACTGTAAATACTGCCATTTTCGAACAAAATCTTGAAATATACGAGCTTTGTAAATCCGCTAAGTGATCCAATAATGCCCTTTTTATATTTAGCCTATTTAGTTTCCTATATTTTCCTATAATTCGCCTATTTAGTTTCCTGTATTTTCCTATAATTCGCCCTTTTTATATTTAGCCTATTTAGTTTCCTATATTTTCCTATAATTCGCCTATTTAGTTTCCTGTATTTTCCTATAATTCGCCCTTTTTTATATTTAGCCTATTTAGTTTCCTATATTTTCCTACAATTCGCCTATTTAGTTTCCTGTATTTTCCTATAATTCGCCCTTTTTATATTTAGCCTATTTAGTTTCCTATATTTTCCTATAATTCGCCTATTTAGTTTCCTGTATTTTCCTATAATTCGCCCTTTTTATATTTAGCCTATTTAGTTTCCTATATTTTCCTATAATTCGCCAATTTAGTTTCCTGTATTTTCCTATAATTCGCCCTTTTTATATTTAGCCTATTTAGTTTCCTATATTTTCCTACAATTCGCCTATTTAGTTTCCTGTATTTTCCTATAATTCGCCCTTTTTATATTTAGCCTATTTAGTTTCCTATATTTTCCTACAATTCGCCTATTTAGTTTCCTGTATTTTCCTATAATTCGCCCTTTTATATTTAGCCTATTTATTTCCTATATTTTCCTATAATTCGCCTATTTAGTTTCCTGTATTTTCCTATAATTCGCCCTTTTTATATTTAGCCTATTTAGTTTCCTATATTTTCCTACAATTCGCCTATTTAGTTTCCTGTATTTTCCTATAATTCGCCCTTTTTATATTTAGCCTATTTAGTTTCCTATATTTTCCTATAATTCGCCTATTTAGTTTCCTGTATTTTCCTATAATTCGCCCTTTTTATATTTAGCCTATTTAGTTTCCTATATTTTCCTATAATTCGCAAATTTAGTTTCCTGTATTTTCCTATAATTCGCCCTTTTTATATTTAGCCTATTTAGTTTCCTATATTTTCCTACAATTCGCCTATTTAGTTTCCTGTATTTTCCTATAATTCGCCCTTTTTATATTTAGCCTATTTAGTTTCCTATATTTTCCTACAATTCGCCTATTTAGTTTCCTGTATTTTCCTATAATTCGCCCTTTTATATTTAGCCTATTTAGTTTCCTATATTTTCCTATAATTCGCCTATTTAGTTTCCTGTATTTTCCTATAATTCGCCCTTTTTATATTTAGCCTATTTAGTTTCCTATATTTTCCTATAATTCGCCTATTTAGTTTCCTGTATTTTCCTATAATTCGCCCTTTTTATATTTAGCCTATTTAGTTTCCTATATTTTCCTACAATTCGCCTATTTAGTTTCCTGTATTTTCCTATAATTCGCCCTTTTTATATTTAGCCTATTTAGTTTCCTATATTTTCCTATAATTCGCCTATTTAGTTTCCTGTATTTTCCTATAATTCGCCCTTTTTATATTTAGCCTATTTAGTTTCCTATATTTTCCTACAATTCGCCTATTTAGTTTCCTGTATTTTCCTATAATTCGCCCTTTTTATATTTAGCCTATTTAGTTTCCTATATTTTCCTATAATTCGCCTATTTAGTTTCCTGTATTTTCCTATAATTCGCCCTTTTTATATTTAGCCTATTTAGTTTCCTATATTTTCCTACAATTCGCCTATTTAGTTTCCTGTATTTTCCTATAATTCGCCCTTTTTATATTTAGCCTATTTAGTTTCCTATATTTTCCTATAATTCGCCTATTTAGTTTCCTGTATTTTCCTATAATTTGCCCCTAAAATTCCTATTTTTCCTATGAAAAGCTTTTCCCTGGTCACCCTGTAAACGACATTTATTAATGTCCTTAAAAAAAAATTCCCATTTACAAGTAGAATCAAGTGGGGTCAGTTTAGTTTGTACGCTTTTGAAAGGAGACGTTTTTGCACAAACCCTGAAGAATAGCCATCTTTTGGGGGTTGAAATGCTTCTTTAAAGCCTGTCTCGAATTTTGACCATTTCGCTCAGATTGCCGATTTGAGCCATAGTGTCGTGTCTCCGATGTCTTTTCGGGTCGAGTACAAGCGTCCGGGAGGACCCACCATGTTCCAACGCAACATTCGATTCCACGTGGATATTACCGCCGTCAGCGCGGGGCCTCTCAATGATGTCAGTCTCGTTGCCACAAATGGACTCGACAGATTTAACCACGGAGACAAACCTTCAGTCTATTGCATTAGTTTTACTCTCATATCCGGTACTGTAACGCATCCTTTGTCATATTCGGGGTTCGTACACGAACTGGAAAAGTCAGCGAATTTTAAAATTGTCCCAAAAAGTGGGGGAATTTTAAAATGGTCCCAAAAAGTGGGGGAATTTTAAAATGGTCCCAAAAAGTGCGGGGATTTTAAAATGGTCCCAAAAAGTCAGGTAATTTTAAAATGGTTCCAAAAAGTCAGGGAATTTTAAAATGGTCCCAAAAAGTCAGGGAATTTGGAAATGGTTCCAAAAAGTTGGGGAATTTTAAAATGGTCCCAAAAAATCAGGCAATTTTAAAATGCTTCCAAAAAGTCGGGGAATTTTAAAATGGTCCCAAAAAATCAGGGAATTTTAAAATGGTTCCAAAAATAATTAAAACATTTTTGAAACATTTATTTATTCTACAAATATTGTCAGGGAAAATTTCGCAAATTGGTCAGGAAAAGTCAGGGAAATTAATTCCGGAAATTTCGTACGAACCCTGCTATTAATGTGTCCGACCTCCAAAGCGAAGCTCCGGTAACTTGGGATAACACCCGTGAGCCGATCCTTTGTCATGGTTCATCTTGACAAATTCCTCTCTGCCAAAACACTGTTTCTAAAACTTATCACAGAATAAGACGACTAACACGTGGCATCCGCAAATGTGGCGCCATCTCTAGATTTATTGCTGAACTACTAATTAGAAATAGAGGGCTTCGTAAATAACGTAACGCAAAAAACGTACTTTTAGAACCCCCTGGTAAAAAAAAGTTAATAACGTTACAAATACTCGTCATCATAAATCTTAAAATTATTTTTCTTAAATTAAATAAATAATAAATAAATAATCAGCGGCTTGACGTGAAGTAGCTCTTTTTTCAATAGATGTCGCTAGTGTCGAAATCAAAAAGGCGGTACTTATTGGTACCACTCTCGTTGATTGGATCGTTTGTAAATTGATCAATAACGTAAATTACAGCAATTATCAACAATCTAACTATAATACCCTACAGTGGCTCTCTTTTCACGTTATCATTTGACTATTTTAAATTTTAGCTTCCTTTGACATACATAGATGGCACCATGCTCTACACTAAAGTCGCGTTTCTCGAAGGATCGGATAGATTCATGGCCATCTCTAATAACAGTGGCCTTTTCATAATACAAGTGGCAATGTTAGAGCCGCCACTTGCTTTAAAAATATTTGTGTATGGTGTCACTAATCATCTATTATAAATGAGAAAAATAAGCACTAAATTGAAGATGTAACACACAGTAATCGATCTTTTAGATTCTGGTTTAAAAATATGATAGTTTACGTAACATTTCAGAGACCACCCCCTCCACCCTTTAACATTTTATTACACTTTTACAAACCCCATCCCTTCATTGGCGTAGCCAGGGATTCGTCAAGGAGGATGTCAGACGATGTAAAATACCCGAATGAATGAATGAATGAGTTTATTTATTATTATTATTATTACGTGCCCTTTTAGAACAGGGCGGCTCCACTTAGGGGAGCACAACTGCACAAAAAAAAACCAATAAAATGACATAATACAAATATTTACAACAAAAAGTATTTAAAATATGTCAATAATTTGAAAGGAAAATGGCACTAATACCTGGGAGGGTCGAGAAGGGGGTGAAATTTTAGTACAGTCTAAGCTACGCACATGGGGGGGGGGGAGGTTGGTCATGGAAACCCTCCCCTTGTATACGCCACTGCGTTACGTTATTTGTGAACGACCTCAAAACCTGCGGTAACGATGCTAGATAAAGCGGTAGTATTATTACAGAATTAATAATAATAATAATAATAATCAGCTAGGCTAACACCCAAGGCACCACCCTAGGCCCAGATCATCTAGCGACTTTAAATCCGGGCGGCCGAGTGCTATGACAGGAATTTACTGTGGGTGGAATTGGTAGTATGTTTTTACTAACCGAGAGTAGGATCGGCTCATAAAAAACAAAGACCTCGTACTCTAGATTCGAAAGCACTACTTCGCGCTTAACTCAATAGCGCTTACCCACTTCCTGCCGGAACTCAGAAAAAACTAGCTCCATAGTTACTATGGTAACCAACTATTGAAAGCGTACTACAGGAACCGCTGAAACTCGGTTTCCCGGAGATCAAGTACCGGAAGTGGGTAATCGCTTCGTTACAAAATCGTTAATCGGAAAGCTCTCTTAATTCGAAACTAAGGTACGGAGTTCATTATTATCTTCGTTCAAATTAACCCAGTAAATCCGAGGAACTCTAATAGGTGGTTTATTTTCGCTTGTTCTGGTATTTCCGAGGGGTAAGACACTCTCGGATGACTTGTACACCGAGTTCGCGGAGTGACCAACCCCTCGAGTATTTCGGAGTAGGTACACTAATGACAACCTTTTTTTGCCGATTCTGCGGTGGCGAATAGTTCGAAACGGGATAAAACGTTTAGCAGATAAATTTTGGATAAGCAGACGATTTTATTAGTGTACTCTATTGGCACCCGCTTTTGAAGAGGAGTAGAAAGAGTAGCTGTAATACTCCGCAACAAGCGAATTGTTTATGGGACCGAGTAAATATCATCCCTGTAACAGGCTAAGAGTACACTAGAACAGACGAAAAGAAACCACCTAATGTAACCGTCCCGAACGAATTACTGTGATAGTTTTTAACAAGGTACTAAACCCTCTAAAAACCTCAATTTAAGTGTAGTATCTTCCTTAAACTAATATACATCAAAACAAAAATGATCGGTGTCTGGTTTGCTTCGATTCTGAAGGTTTCTGAAAAGAATTTAATCACTCAAACGAAAGGAATAGAGTGCCAGCAGCTTGACGTCACCAATGTTAAACGTCTATTGAGAAAAAACACGAGTTTTCATGACAACCACAACGGAAGCTACGGCTGTGACGTCACTAACTTTTAAAAACGCATCAACTGCTAGCACTCTATTGGGTCAAAATTGGTGCTTAAAAACAGACGTTTTCCTCGAAATAAACCAGACCAGGAATACATAACTCGAACTTGGAATAATTATCTCGGCCGATTTCCGTCTCTATCTAGGGGACTGTTTTTTTAAGTCATTTTGACGTCAGAGCATACGTGTCTTTTCTTACGAGTTTCATTGGCTTAAAAATCTCCTACCAAAAATATCCTGTACTCGCGCCTTTATTTTACCCCTCTTATTTGCCATGGCCTCTGTTCTCAGCTGGGAGTCTAGATCGTATTTTAGTCTGACGAAGATAGGGAATTATCCTAAGTTATCGAACTGCCTTAGAGGTTGCGATGTAAAAAAAAGGGATTTTTGCTGATGGTCGCGTGTAATTGATCCGGAGCAGGTCCTATCAGAAGGTTCAAACGAATTTGCGAGCACATTCAAGCTCAAATTCTCGGGCGCCGTCCTAACATGTCTCCGCGAATCAGCCGCAGACCAACGGCCGAACTAAGCGACAGCTCCTCTTGCGGCTCCGAAAGTCTGTCGCCGACTCCGACGCACGCCCAAGTGGCCAGTGACGATATGGCTCTGGGCTCGGGCGCCGGCTCGGGAGGGGTCATCATGGCCAGGTGCAAGTCTGACCAGGATGCGACGGCCGATATTTTTGAGAGGGAAGCCAAATTGCTGTCGCAAAGGAGAGACGAAGTGGGACGGCATATCGCCAACGGGCGCAGGATGAGCTACGACACCACTAACAGACCCAAAGACAAAGTCTGATAACACCTCGTTTTATCAACAGAACCACGACTAAATCTCTCTCAAAAACTTTGTTTCGGATTAGAAAATTCTCTTAGACCATTCCGAGCTATAAACTCAAATTTAATTCGCTACTCCGAATCGTTTGTAATAATGATCACAAAATCTTCGACGATAAAAACGAAATACGCGTGGAATTTGTAGCTTTTGCCAGTAAAAAAAACCGTTACCAGGTTTTTGAAAAAAAAAAATGCGCTGAAATAGATATTTGAGTCACAAAAAATAAATAAATTTCAGTCAATACCTTAATAAAAAAAATAGGCATTGTTTAACGGAACAACTAACGTAAATATGAAGGAACACGTTCCTTTACTTTCCGTGGAAACGAATGTTTGTAATCGTTCTTATTAGCAATTCATTTCAAATCTAACGAAAGTGGATATCATTTCAATCTTGTGTGGTGTGAAACGGAGCTGTTTAAATGCTAAATGGCTACGATAAAAAAAAACTAAACAAATTATCTCTTTTGCGTTTATCATTTAACGTTTGCGTGCATGTGGCAGTGATATCTGCAATTTAATTTACTAGCATCCGTCGAGCATAGAAAAAAATTAACTGAAAACATTAATTGTGCGTGGGACATATATAAAATAACAAGAAAAAGTGGTATTTAGGAGAAATATGTAAAGAACAAAAATATTTTACCTTCTAAGAATTCTTTCCTCATTCAATCGTATTTTTTTTCTTTAAAAATTGAAGGAAAGGGGAAAAAAGCAAAGTTATTATTTATTTTATAAATTTTTTCGTTTTATAGAAAGTATCGGCAGTCGCTATATTTTGTGACGTTTTCACATAGGCTTATAAAAAAAGATAAATTAAGTTTAAAAGTCCATTTCTCGCTAAGAAATGGATATAATATTTATTTAAAATCCCTTCTATATGTAAATATGTGTATAATTGTAGCCTGGGTTGGGTAAACTTGCTTTAGGAAAGAAAAAAAAAGCATAAAGGTTTTTACCAATTTCATCTTGGCAAAAAAATATGAAAATTGGTTTGCGGTCATATCAATCTAAACAATTAAAAAAAAGTGGATTTTGCATTTCCAGTATGTGCTATTTAAGAAAAATGTGAAGAAAAATATTAACTGTGTATCATGCCCTGTTCTAAAAAGAATACCCCCAAGAATTTCCCCTATACCTAATCCCTCTAAAATTGATAACAAACAAGAATTGTTGGAATCGAATTGCTATCAAATATCCTATTTGTGAATCGTTATGCGCTAATCATATTCCCCTCCTTCTACTACCATTTACATTGTTATTTCGTATCAAAAGAAAAACGCCCTTCGCGAAGATATTGAAAAAAAAAAACCAAAAGAGAAAAAAATGTCCTATTCTTCCATCAAACTGTTTGCTATTCCAATATCTCCTGGAATGGAATCGTAGGCCTCATTCGGCGATATTAAAATTGACAACCAAAATAATGGAAATGTCAATTTAGAAGCAGCCAGTCAGCCGCCCTCTAAACTATAAGGCTATAACTTTTAAGATCTTAAAAACATCTCAAAAGTAAAAATATAACTGATAATTTTCCTCTGGTTTAGTGAAGAGCCATTTAGACAGGGCATGTTTTAGAGTAATAAATTCTTATAGCACATTGATTGAGAAGGCACCAACACGGTAGATCTCATGTTTGTAAGAGTAGACGATAGTTAAAGCTCTTTTAAGCCGTATAAAAATGATTTCTATATATATTGCAAGCACCGCAAAATAATAAAAAGTCAGATTGTAAATAAAACTTATCACCTAGAAGAAAAAAGCGAAGAGTGACGCTTTGATCTATTTAATTAGATAGCGGGATACGTGTTATATATATATATTGTTTTTCGTTATTTTTGTATTTGGCAAAAAGTTTAAGAGAAAAACCTTCTGTGAATATCACTTGGTTGTAATAAGTAGTTATGATTCCCTGTTAACCCCATCCCCTCCTTCCCTGTGTAAATTTTGTATATTTTAGATTTAGTCGAGATAATAAGACAAATAGCCAACGATACCATTCCAGTAAATTTTCTTGGACAGTAGAATGAGCTAAAAAAATCTATAACAGTAGCAAAAAAAATCACATCAAGCAAAAAAAAACTAAAAAAATTATTGAAAAAAAAAAGTGGGTAAAAATTATGCATGTCATTGAAGGGGTTTCTTTTTTGTGTTTTAAACCCTGCTAATGAAATTCATGGTGCAGGTTAAACAAATAAAAAGTCCTAAAATTTACAGAGGTTTTTTTCATTTTACGTGTTGGTTTTCTACACTTTGGAATAATCCACGATATTACTTTAAATTCAAAATGTTTTATCGCACAAATTAATAGAAATTAGTTAACAAAAGTAAGTTTTTTCTACTAAAAGAAAAAAAATATGGTATATTTGAAAGTAAATCCCAGTATAAGTCCAAAATATAACTTATTGGCTATTCACAAACATCTTTTGGTGCATCAATTTCACTTTTTTTTCATTATTTTTATAGTTAATAATGCATGAAGATATAGGCTTTATTTAATTTGTGATTGTTATTGGCAATAGGTATCTCCCATTGCCAATCTTTTTCCCTACTTATAAAACCAGTTTTTTTTAACATGTACATTTAATACTACAACACTGATTATGAAAATCATATCTGGTAGAAATTTGATGTCTTTGGTTTTCATGACTTTCTTTTTAATATAGAACAGTGTAAATGCCAGGCATTGAAAATGTTTAATACAACAATTCATTTTACGAGAGAGTGAAAATGACTAAGAGCACTGCACTATAGAAATTGCTGGGGAAATAATTAGAAAACTGGGTACGTAAGAAATTTACATTTTTTTTTAATAAAACCAACAATAACTTTACCTGGAATATAGATTGTCCATTAAAAAATTAATAATTTAATTATTGATATGAAAGAGATCTAACAAATAAATTGTGCAAACAATAACATTTCAGACTATAGGACAATTGGGTAAAATTTGAGCAAAATTAATCCATTTAATTTATAATACAATAAAAACAGTGACAAATTTTATGAAGCCAATGTTTAAAATATTAACAGAGGTGGATTATAAAAACTAGTCTCTAGATCAACTAGTTTTAAAATTTAATTGGGATTAAGTAGTTTTATACACACACATACACACTTATTATATATACAAAAAAAATTCGCAGAATTATATAAAATAGCCTGCTTTTAAATTTCCAACTGCTATTTTTTAACCTTGACTTTGCAGTTGGATTCTATTAGAAATATTTAGCATTGCCTAATCTTTGACTGCTAAATATTGGTGTGCTTAACAGTTTACACTTTCGAGAAACTGTTATTTCAGGGGCAACAACGAGTCAAAATATCTCACTGTTTTCATTATTTAAATACCTAAATTATCAATTGCAATTGATTTACTATATTTTATCCTACAAACTATTAAAAGAAACTACAACTGAAACATGTACACCTATTTGATCAAAATGATACTAAATGGAGCGATGATTAGAAATTTACATGAAAAAGAGTGGCAAATACAATCTCCAGTCTTAATTGCGACCTTCTGGTAATACGTACGTTATTATTAACGAATCTTATTTCAAAAAGTTCGGTTCACTTATTAGGATAAAAAATAAGCCAAAGATATCTTTGAATTTTTTGTTAGTTGCACTTTTCAAACAAACATTTGACTGTCGTTCAACAAATGACTCTTTTCTTCTTCGCTCGTGATCACTTCGTATTCTTTCCTCCAGTCCTTCACTTCGTGACGACACAATCCGCAGCAGCGGCACTCGTAAAAATCTATCAGATTTTTTAGAACTCCACGACTGTAAAATATTTAAAATAGTAGTAATACTGTACATAAAAAGGGATCTAAAAGTATAGGTGATACTTACTGAAAAGGACTCCTATAATGTCCCTTCTTATCTCGTTTAAAATGTGGATATCTTGCGCAATTCATTCTTTCATTTGTCGTCATCGCCAACCACATTATCTAAACCGATAAAAAAATTAATATCCTACTTGGAAGGAAAAATTTTAACCACTAGACCTGATATAGTTGACATCCTAAGAGACACACAACCCAGGCACCGTGCAGTAAGGCATTGACTGCAATCCAACCGACCCAACCACTCACAAACAGAGAGTTCCAGACAAATGACAGTGTTGATATGTTATTTCGCGACCAATGGCCGTACCAGACTATTAAAGACCATTATTTATAAATCTCTTAGCTACCATAAAAAACAAATCAACAAACTCTTACAAAGATAACATCCATATAAACACCAGGCAATCATTATACTGAGGAATAAGAGATAATTTACAAAATAGCGGTGATTTCCAGAACCTATTGTGGCGAGATAACATTTTGTAACATGTTTTTTAACCTTTCTTCCGCTTTCTTTATAGGAATGATACTTGCCAACGCAGTTGGATACCCAAGGGCAATGATGGTCAAATTTGGCGACGCAACGATTACATATCGAACAGTGTTTTGATCTTAAAGGACGCTGAACAAGGCAAGTGCTACAAAACCAGGTTGGATTGAAACCATCCCTTTCAGCCAGTTCGATTATCGTCTATCCATTTAATTTTTTAAATTATCAATATATAATTTTTTTTTTTCATATTAAACAGGCAAAACTGACCCTAAATTGCTGTTGTTGGTCACCCTGCACAGAACCTGGATCCGACTTCCAAGCTTTGTAAAAGTTATAATACAAAACAGTTGAAGTCACAACAAAACCTATAGTTTTGGCTGGCGTTCCAACATCTTTTTTTATTAAATTGATGTAAGGAAATTTCCTTTAGTGTCACCATACTGAATTTCATATAAATAAAAGGATACAGGGCCACAAATATGTAAACCAAGTAACATACATCCAAAATTTTGTAGAGAGGTAAACTGATACTGGAAGAACATTGAGGAACCGGTCATCAAAGAAAAATCTAAGATTTGTATCATTATTAACGCTGATTTTATTAGAAAGTTAGGAGACAACGTACTTGCTGATAATTGAGAATAAAGCAACGAGGATCATGAAGAGGCCTATTTTTACTATGTATGCTTCACTGCTTTCCAAAATTGCTCCAATTAAATAAAAGCCAACGAATGGCGAGGCAAACATACACCAATACCTCAAGCTCTAAATAGAAGAAAGATAAGTCTCAAGTGTAAAAATATAGACTTAAGAGTATGGAGGTATGGAGGTACCTTATCTCTATGAAAGCGTAGAAATATGTGCTTGTTTTTGACTTCCCATTCTTTTTCCGCTTCTTCCAAGCGCTGCGCTAGCCACGTGGATTTCATTTTCTCTGCCATTGCTTTTGGAGAATCACCCTTGAAGAAAATGAAGTTTTACACAGAATAGTAGGATGACATCTTAAGGTATTTATGACTACCTGGGCATTTCTTGCAAAGACATTACTTCCGGCTCTTAAAAGTAGTGTTATAGCTGTACTGTTTCGGGCATATACTGCCCAATGTAAAGGAGTATTTCGATGATGTCTATCTGTCATAGTTAAGCTGGCCCCCAGTGTAATAAGCAATCGAGTGGGATCATTTCTAGATAAATAACAACATATATAACAATACTTTTTTTTAGGGGGGGGGGGTGAGACAATGGGTGAAAGAATTTTATAAGACTTACGTAGTAACTCTGTATGCCGCCCACATCAAAGGGGTCATACCATTACGGTCAAGAATATTAACATTTTCCCCTTTTGCAATGAGATATGCTACAATAGCCGTATGCCCAAATTCAGCGGCTAAATGTAAGCAACAACACCCTACAAATTTGTTTAACAATGTTAGTAAAGACTTTTCATGTGTATATATTTAAAACATTAGAGATACCTTCTCCATCTCTTAAGGAAGGATCAGCATTATGTTGAATTAATAAACAGACCATGTTCAAATGTCCCTGTCGTGTCGCCCAATGTAAAGGCGTTGCCTGTAGCTCACCCCCAATCGCGTCAACCACGGCACCTTTAGAAATGAAGTATTTAACTATTTCACGGCGATTATTAATCGCAGCCCAGTGGAGTAGAGTCACATTTTCAGAATCTCTTTGGTTTACATCGTAACCATTATCTACAATTTCTTTGCAACGTTCAAGTATCCCATATTGCGTAGCTTTCACTATATCAAAATTACTATAATCTACGGATGGCACCGTTGTATCGGTACCAGCATCATTTCTGTTACTGTCTTGGTTGACAAATGTTCCATCTTCTTTGCCCTGTTTCAAATGAACAAATTCTCTAAATAAACTTTACCAATTGTCTTTGGAATATAAGGTTTTTGTAACTCAAGCGTAAATAATTCTAGACCATTGTTGGGATAAGTAAGAAAAGCCCCCATAGCCAAAACGATTTATAACAAAATCAATGGCAAATTTGTCTAAATGGCTTTGTATGGGCGGTAGCCGGGTTTATTACACCAAAGGCTTACGATACATAAGTTTTATAGGTCTGAGTGATATTTACGCAAATCGGAAAAAATATTTTCCTAGCCATAGTGGAAACCTTACACTAAGCAACATTTTCGATGCAAAATTTTGTTATAATTATTTACCTGGCATTCCCCACCGGTAAAATACACAGGTGTGCATGAAGGATCTTTATCGTCCGCCATGGCCCCTAAAATCACGCTTCTCCTTAAACATCAATTAGCGCCATCTAACCACAACCCACGGCCGCCTGCAAGCGCTCGCTATTTTCAGGATCCGGTTCTTCCCCGTGTATTTTAGCGAAATTTATTTTCCAACGCTTGGAGCGCTGCTTGAACAACTTAAATCGACCGAAAAGGGGGGATGTTTATCATTCATTTCAATAGCGGTAATTCAACTAGATATTTTCCTTTTGACTTTCATAAACTTTGACCATATGGGATCCTTGCTTTGACAAAGTTTCCTATTTACAACAAGAATTTATTCTGGGAAAAGAGAATAAGGGGATAGTACCCTATACAGAGCAGAGGCTATATAGTTGTGGCTTCATATTCGCAGCTATCCTGGATTCCTGGATGCATTCTTGTTATAACATACAAATTTACCTTTAAAGGGAATGTAACCTATGGTATTTCTGTATAAGGTTATAACTTTTTTTTGCCGTACATTACATACAGGTACACCCTTTTGTATCAGGGCGGCTCCGGAAATACCAGGGCACCTCGAAAGGGTTCCAATATTGACCCGTCACTAACATGACTTTTAATATTTGCTGTGCTGCTTAGTATTTTGTTGTGGAGGTAATCCAAAGTAAAGAATGCAATGGAGTTATATTACCATTAATAAGTAAGTTTTCATGTAAAACCATAGTTTTTTTTTAATTTTGATAATTTTATTTATTTACCTAATGAAATGTATGTATGAATATATTTATTTATTCCTGTGTAGAAACGATTCGGGGGTATCATGGAAGATCCCCCCCTCCCTGCAAGCAAGAGTTGGGCGGGGGAGGTCGTTTTAGCTTGGAGCAGAGAAGGTGTTTCTGGAGCGGAAAGTACGATACCTCTAGCACAGGCGGTACGTACCTAACCCCGGGACAGCGGGAGTGCTAGGCAGGCGCGTTGGAACGTTTGGGATTAAGAGGGTACAGTGTTTCAGAATTTATAGCCCGGTGTACCTAGTAACAGAGACCATACGACTGGAGGCCTATCATCATAGTGCCCTACGCCAGCGTCCCCAAGCCCGGACGGGTGACAAATCCACCATGGGTAGCAGAACCCTACTACTGATGGTCGCACCTTAGACGCAAGCCACTCAATCCAGCAGAAGGTGCAGCAATGGCTGGAGCAATCCCCACTTCGCACACAGCAGTGGGAGTAAGAATGGATGCTGTAGCAACTCCAGCCGACACCCTACCTACAGAGGCAGAGAGTCAAACCCATTGGAGAGAGCTCATAAAGGGGAACGGCGAGTCCAAGTAACCCGGCACAGCTGGCGCCGGATGTCCCGGTGGGAGTCCAAAAGGCCGGGAAACAGAACCGCCGCGCCCTCATACGGAGGTTCGCAGCCCCACAGCAGGCTACCCAATCCGCCGAGACGGCCAGTTTGCACGGACCCTCTCCGTTAGCCTGAGCCGAAACCCAGTATCCAGCCCCTACCTGACCGAAGTCAGAGGTGGAGATAGGACCATTTGATCAGAGCTAACATCTCCCAGTGCGCCACCGCCCTTATGGGTTACAAGAGCCGGACCCCGACTCCCCGTTAAAGCCACCAGTTATTGCACACTCGGACCCATTAAGGGCCGATTAAGAGGGTACGATTTGAACCAGTTCCTACGCCACTTGTGCAAGGTTCCTGAGTCGAGTAGTCTTTTTCACTAAGGCTGGGCGAATAGCACTTTTAGCCAATCGCGACGAATATCGAATACCAAAAATATTCAAATCAAATACCGAGACGAATAGTAGTTTTCGATCTAGATACCGAATAGTTAGGCTTAACCAAAATACTACCTTATCGAATTATCGTCGAATAATTGGCCCAAATATTAGTCGAATAACAGGTCTAATACTCAAAATATTTTAAATTCTAATATCTAAATAGTAGAATTATTTAATGACATCATAGGTGACCTATGACGTAAATAAAAAACTTCATCAACTTCGAAAACCACAGAAAATATAGAAGAGGAATAAAAACTTCGCCGATTTTCATCTCATGGTACTTTAGCCATGTCAACTTCCGGTAATGTTAGGTCATAAACCTCTACGTTTACCTCTACAATAACCGGAAGTACCCCGCTCAAACCCCTAATTTCGAGATGCATTTTAAACCCTACAATTAGAGTTGCTATTCCACTTCTATATTCTCTATCCAAAAACCCTCCGAGTGCTTTGGTGCATTCATCAAAGAACGAGAAAATGAGATAAAAATGTAAATTTAAATCGTTTCTTTTATAATCCTTTAGAAAGTAAACTGGGTGACTGACCAAAAGGGAACTCTAAAACTGTTTCACTTCAATTGTATTTACCTTATCTGGACCTTGCTAAAAATTTCGGGTTATTTTTTAGCTCTACTGTAGTACACCTTTAGCCTGTTAAATAATAGATTTAGAGAAAACACCTTTTTTTTTAGAAGTAGATGTTTTTTGGTTTATCTCTTATTAAAGTTCTAAAGCTCTTGAGCCAGTTTCAATGGGCTTTCTAAAAGAGTGCCAATAGCCTATAATACCAAAAGGTACCACCCTACGAATCCTTGGTATCACTTTCGTTTTTCCGGCCCGGTTATTCCACTAATGAACTGATGGGGCTTTTTGTACAAGAAAATTGTTTTGTCGCTAAAATGGTCAAGGGGGAGTGGAGAGGGAGGATTGGATCGAATTTACTCCTCTTCCCGGCACCACTTTCATCCCCCCATTTCTAAACTGCCAAAATCTCTCTTTTCAGCCACCCTCCCCCTTCTCCGAAACTCCCACGAATTCCACTTGAGCGATTTCAATTAAAACTCGTATTAAATGAAAATCGTAGTTTATACCTGGATTTTAACATACTCCAAAGAACAGCAACCGTATTTAAAGCAATCTTAATTTTAATACCACTTTTTTTACACACAATCCTAAAGGATTTGTGTTTACTTTACCCAAGTACAGTGTAGCCGATGCCCCCGCCGCCGCCGCAGCCGCGTCCGCGTCCGCCGTATTCCACATAACTCTCCTAGAATTAGGTTTAGAAAGGCCAGAGATATCTTAATCGAAAAGAAATATCACGCCCTCGGTAGCCCGCTATGAATTTTTTAGATCGGGGGCCCACAAGTTGGTAGATCGGGGCCGACAAGTTGCTAATTTCTATGGAGGCACCGATATGGGTACAGCCATAAGTAACATAATAACAATAAGTATGACACTTCCTATTGCTTTAATGCTAATTTTCAAACCGAACCTTTTTTCGGCACTGATACCTAGGAGCAACAAACACAACACCCCACACAAGGAGAACGCAACCCGTCAAGAGTCGTGGATTTTCTTGTGTACGTTTTTCATTGGCTAGACGCTTGTCTTCCCCCCACCCGTAAAACGTTCGCGTAAAGGCTCGTGACGCTCGTCCAATGAAATTCGTACACAACCCTTCGTTAGCGTGTTTAAAGGCTAGCTGCGTTCTCCTTGTGTTTGTTGCTCCTAGCTGATACTCTCTTCAAGCTGTGACTTGGACTCGCGACTTAACGTTTTGGATGACTACGTTTTGATAAAAAATTAAGCCTAATATCGGAGAGCTCGTTCTGGAGTCACGAGGGGCTTTGGCTTTGTTTAGAAGCCCAGCGTGCGAATCATGCGTGATAAAAAACTCGTGGCGCCGAGAAAAACTTATCATTTTAGCCTAATATTCCGCCTATCTATCGGAAACCAGATATTTCGGCTTAGCGGAAGTCTCGCATATTTTAGACACTAGAGAGCTCTGTGCTCAGAAAACATCTTGATTACGCAATAACTATGAAAATCAGTTTGGTTGTAAATCTCGTTAATTGTCATACTTATTGTTATTATGTTACTTATGGTATAACATCGGCTGTAATATTGGCCGATATTAACAAAGTTATCTCTCATAACAGTATTGTATATGATAAAATCATTGTAAAAGACGATTCAGTGCACTGTTACAGTAGCGGCGCTAAGGGCGGGCTGAAGTGGGCTTTAGCCCCCCTGCATTTCTGAGAGGTTCCACATGTTTATATTAAAGGGGCCACAAATTTATAATTAAGAGGCCACATATTTTAATTTATGAATTTTCTTTATCTCTAGAAATTTGTTTTATTGCCTTTCAAAATCAATTTGTTTACTCAATAAGATAGTAGACCATAAACAGATAGATTCGGGAGGACGGGAGCGGAAATTGAGAGAAAGTTGAATGGACAATAGAAAGAAAAGAAAGGAAATTTATGGAAATACCCCGGGGATGTACGTGTCCCCTCCAGGTCGGATACAAGGTCATATAGGGGTCCAGTAAACCCGACGAGAGCCGCAACAAGAAAACGACCTTGCTCTTCTCGCTTCCTGAAAAATGTATAAGGGGTTACTAAATTTGTAAAATGGAGTGAAGCTACACTCCATGGTTGTAAGGGACTAAGGGCCACAAAATTCTTAGGGGCCACAAAATAATTAGCCCACCTGTGAAAAAACCTTAGCGCCGCTACTGCACTGTTATACCATTTTATCATAATTTTCCTTTGAAAAAGGTTTGCAAGAGCATATAGGAATATGTTTATTTTCATTTTACTTGATACATATTTTCACAAATCGAATATCGTTGTTTTTTATTTGTTTACACTCGTAACCCTCGGTCTAAAAAGGTATGATTTAGCTTTTGGCGTACGTAGCTCGGCCAATCAAATAAAATATTATCATTAGTTAGTTAATCGAGAATTTTCTTATTTTTAAAAAAATTTCCTGAAAATATTTTTCTAATACCGGTGTCGGCCGACATATCGGTGCATCCCTATGAATTTCCGATTTTAGTGCTTTTTACCTCTCCGAGGGGACAAAGTCCCCTAGGAGGGGTTATACAACGACCGTGTCTGTCTGTGGGTGGGTCTGTGGGTGGGTCTGTGGGTGTGTCTGTCTGTCAGGACTGCGAACGCGTTCGCATTTTCGGTGCAAAGTGTAATCACTGCGTACGCAGTTTCTCAAAGGGTTGGCAAAACCACCGTGTGACGGTGAGCGTTAACGGATGCATTTGCGGTTTGGTTTGGATGGTGTTTTTTCGCTCACCGTCGTGACGGTTTGGTGTATTACGTTTTTGTAATGTTTATGCGTAGGTTGTGAGTGTTGAATTTGTTGTGTTTGTGTTCTGATGGATGTGCATGTTGAGTCTGTTGTGTTTATATGGGCGTTTTGTCTCCAACTTCTTCTTAATGACTTTGGGACGGACCGAGTGCTGAGTGTAATGCTACCTCTCAACGTCCAATGGCAGGGTTTCCACCAGTTGTACACGGTATTCGTCTTAGTATCAATTTGCGATCGCATCGGGCGGGATTTGAACCCGAGACCTCCTGATTGACAGGCGGACGTTCTACCACAGAACCACCGACACTTGTCACACCTTATTGAAAATTAGACCTTCAGCTTTATCGGAAGCGTATTTAATAGAGTACGAAATTTTGGTTTAATTGAAATAGAATTGAAATTGAAATTATTGCATCGAAGAAATTCTAATTTAGCGTTTCTCTATTGATTAAAAACAAATGCGCCACCCAGGTTTCGAACCCAGACCATTCGGCTTGGCAGTCGAGCGCTCTACCACAGAACCACCGATAGCTGCTTAGATTCACTGAAATTAAGACAGGCATCGTAAGCATAATAGGTAATAAAGTCTTTTTTTTTATTAATGAATTTATGAAGGCCTAATCTGGTATTTTTTAAAGGTTAAATCTTGTTTTAGCGCAGTCAGCCGAGATTAGAGGGTTAAAGGGTAGACCCTGTGGGTGGTCCACTTTCTTAACGACCTATATATAGTTCTGTTAATTCAAAGGAGATAATTTAACGTTAATTGCTTTAAAAGCTGGCGGTTAGTCAAGTGGCTCTCTGTGCTTTGTTGATGGTAAGGTTTTTGCTTCTTGTAAATACATTTGGTGTGGATATTTGGATATCTACGATTTCTAACGCAGTCAATGATTTCTTGGGTGTGCGAGTCATTATATGATATTGGAAATTGGACGGCATTGGTCTTTTTCATGTGGTATGCGTCACAACGTCAACAGGAAGTGAACGAGTCGTCCACTACCAGATATCTACGGTATCTTCATCAAGGGCGAGTGTTGAAATAAAATGAGCGTTAAAGATGCGGCAAGTATTTCGTAAGCGAGTAATTCCAAAAAGCCTCTGTAGATATTTCATTAAAATTTGCTTCGTATTATATTTAACTGATAAACTTGTTCTGTAAAAGGGTTTAATTCAATTGTGCATTGTTATAGTACGTCCAACTTACTGTTGTAACTACTTAACTTATGATATTCTGAATAAATTAAAATTGGTCGTTTCGTCTCAATTATTTTAATTATAATTAAAATTTTATACCGGGCGGGATAGAAATGGGTTAATATTTTTAACAAATAACTTTAAATTGCGGAGATATATCTTTAAGGGTTATCTCGAGAAATTAATACCACTAGGGACAATTCTTCCGAGGAGAGGTATATTTTGGCTTGCCAACTTGTTAAATTTACATACTTATTTAATATTAAGACCGAGTTGTTTGAAAATTACATTTATGAACTAATTTTTCGGTTTTAACTCTAAGTGAGATTTCTGGCCAATTCGGGGGACCCCACAACCCGCGTACGTTCTATTGTGATGTTTGAATTTCGTACCAATTGATACACGCACCATCTAACTCCAAAAAACATTTTTCTAATATTAATTATTTAAATTAAATTGTACTTATGTCTAACACCAAAACACGATATGATAAACTGACTGAATTATTAAGGCGCAATTTTATTTCGTCATTAAATATCTGCAGTTTTGTTTACAATCAATTTTAATACATCGCGCGTGCGCTAATGTATTAAATTTAATTATAACTCTATACACCTAACAGCAAAACACGCCTCAAGGGGTGACCCTATTGGTTAGGCGTAGAAAAAAAATCAACATCTAGAATATTGTTAGCTTTAAGGGTGTAAAAAAATTCTGCTTAAGCAAAGATTGTATTAATTACGGTGGTTAGGGGAGGGGAAAGTTTAGCCCGCTAACCATCCCTTCCGGAGGGTGCAAATTAACTTTGGCCCAACAGACGAATAACAAAAAAAGCCGAAAGCTTCGCTCCAATCTTATTAGCGCATCTCCAGTTTTCTTTGATCAGTTAAATGTTTACTTAAGAGATATCCCACCCTCTCTCCATCGACCGCAATATACCTGTTCTTTAGTTAGCCCACCCACCTTCTCGTTGAAGCTTTGTTCCCGCCGTTATTAGCTATTCACTTATACCCCCCCCCCCCGTCGTTTTCATACTGCCGTTTTTTTGTCCGGTGCCTCATATATGGCGCCAGAATTATACTCTGGCAGTTTCATAAATTTGGTTTTCTTGGTCATTGCTATAGGTAGAGCGGTCCTTACAACCAGAGATCCTATTCTATATAGCTACGATATATGCAAGTTTTTCGGGTGGCCGTACACCTGTATCGTAGTGCCATCTAGTGCAGTAGCCCCGCCAAGAATTTTCTGCACGTAGGCCCAGCCTGATTTAGAGGCCCCATCTATAATGTTTTTTTCAAAAATTTCCTGACTTTTAAGGATTGTTTTTAAAATTTTTATTTTGACATGATTTCTAAAAGTTTCCCCTGCAATGGATTTTTTATAGGCATTTTAATCAAGGAATGACATTCGTCGATTAGATTTTTCCGAGGGGCAGGTCACTTCAATTTTGGCTGCGTCTTAATCATAGTAAAATGATTAAATCAGGGTAATCGTGATTAAATCAGGGTGATCGTCATTAAATGAGGGTAATCAAGATTAAATCAGGGTAATCAAGATTAAAAAATCTAATCTAGATTTAATCAATCTGATGTGTTTGTTCTTGTTAATTAAAGTTTTAAGTAAGAGTACCGAACATGTCGGCAGCCGGTAGACCACTGTTTAGGTGGTCATAAAACTAGAGCTCCCTCAGCTTGCCCACCCAGTGGCGCCCCCTGGCTATTATAGTTCATAACATCACATAGACTGGTTATAGTGTCATTTAACTACATTCACGATTAAACATTTCAGTTCATAAATTAAGTCTTTTAATTGATTTACGTCTTCGACTGGATCTTCGTACGTGTGGTCTGTGTTTACTCGACTGAGGCTCTTTGTCAAAATCTTGTCTAATAAGTATCCTTGATCGGGCTTCTTCTGATGATGTGGCTACACTAGGAATAGAGATGCTTGCGGTAGGCTGTTGCTCTGGTCTCGAGTCTTGTCGTGGTAATAAGATAGGATTGCGACTCGGTGATCGACTTGGTGATGATTTGCTACTCCAGCTTGGAGATTCATTGTCAGGACTCTGGATCGGTGGTTGTTGATGACTCTGGATCAGTGGTTGTAATACTGATCTGTACCCTGCATCTGGATTTGGATTCATTTTACTGGCTCCAGTTGTTGATGTCTCAGACACGGTTGGTTATAATAACTTCTCCCTCCTTAGTCTCAATTGGTTCTGATGTTTTCTAATAATACCTCTCCCAATATCAATCCCATACATCATATTTCCGATAGATTTTTTACAGTTCCCTCTATCCAATTTTCTCCCTTACCATAGTTTTTTTACAAAGACTTTTTGATTATGATGAAACTTACAGGTAACATCACTAATTTTTACTAATGGTTTTATCGCTATTATTATTTACTTCTATCATTTCAATTAAAGGTTTATCGATGTTGATATTCTCATTACCTCTCTCCTCTTTAAAGTTCGTTGGATGGACCATGCCAAGATTGGTGCGGATTTCTCTTCCAAACATGATTTTCGCTGGAGATTTACCACTAATTTGCGGAGTGCGGCGATAGTTTATGAGAAATCATGCTAGTCTTACGTCGAGAGATCCATTTGAGAATTTTTTTATACCTTCGTCAATGACGTCAATGGCAGAGTTAGAAGTACCATCAATTTTTTTTAATGATGTCTTCACGGTACGCACCACCCTTTCAGCCTGACCATTTGAAGCAGGGTGATACGGTGGAATGGTCAAATGCTTGAAGCCGTTATTCTGCGTGAAGATTTGGAACTCGTTACTTGTGAAACAAGTGGCATTATCACTCAACAGGGTCTTCATAATTCCATAACGTGCCAAATTTTGTCGTAAGAATGTGATGGTTGTTGAAGTGACTCCGATTTCCATCCATTTCGAGGTAGCGTCCACTAATATTAATAAATATTTCCCATTTACCGGTCCGGCAAAGTCTATATGGACACGAGTCCACGGTTGGATCTCCTCGGGCCACTTCAAGTATTCAGCCTTTGGCATGGTTGCATTTTGCTGACAACTTCAACATGCTCTAATTCTGTCCTAATGTTGGTGTTCAATTCTGGCCACCAAACTTTGCTCCTGGCTAATCGCTTTGTTTGCAGCATTCCCTGGTGTGAACTATGCAGTTCATCCAGAATAACTTCTTGGCAAGTTTTCGGTATGACCACCCGGTCGGTAGCTAATAAGACTCCTTCATGAATAGTCAAGTCATATCTTCTCTTCCAGTATGGCTTGAAATGTTCTTCTAATTTGTTTGGCCACCCTTGTTGAACAAATTTGTAGATTTGCTTCAAAATATGGTCTTTTGCTGTTTCTTCAGCTACTTGTATCGAGTCGAGAGGTCCTTGATTGAGTTGGCTAATTGCGAAGACATACTCGGATGGTATTGGTGGTGTTATTAGTTTTGATAATAAAGGTAAACGACTTAGTCCATCGGCGTTAGAATGATTTATACCTTTCTTATATCTAATTTCATAGGTGTACGCTCCTAATGTTAACCATTCTTATTTGCAATATACATCAATAGTTTACCTTCAGCTGTCGACCATTCTTTCCCCAGTCTCTTTGCAGATGACACAAAACTTATCAAAATTCTTAGTACAAACACATCTAACGCCGAGTTACAACAGGATCTCTCTAAAGTTGAATCTTGGCAAAAAAATTCCGGTTTATCCTTCAACACCTCAAAATCCAATGTGTCTTGAAAAAGACTGTTTGTAATAGCTTACTAGTCTTGAAAAAGACTGTTTGTAATAGCTTACTAGTCTTGAAAAAGACTGTTTGTAATAGCTTAGTAGTCTTGAAAAAGGAAATCCGCGACTTTTGTGGGGTGCTGTGTTTGTTGCTCCTCGGTGTAACACAGTGTGTTGTAGCTTCTCACTGACACCACGGCAAACAGGTGTCAGGTGCACCTTTCTGCCTAGCATGTAGTATTTCAGTCGATTCAAAAGATCAAGTTTTTAAGGGAAAAATCTGGAATCGCGGTCATTCTTTCTAACCCTCTTGAAATTGGCAAAGAAACCTGCTTTCTAAATAAACATTTTTAGAAGACCCAAATGTAAAAATCTTACGAACTGAAAGTTTATTTCGATTTTGGAGGCCCAATCATAGCCACCTTTTTAAAAATTTGGAGGCCCCCAAGTAGGCCTACACTTTTTCAACGTAGGCACGTGCCTACTTGTGCCTATTGCTGGCGGGGAGCCTGATCTAGTGGAATGGAGTGAAACCAGATAACCAGAAACACGTGATAATTTTCGGGAAATAAATGTTTTTACTCTCTGCCACCTAGGAGCAACAAACACAGCGCCTGCTGCCGTCGGAAGGGGAAAATTCGGAAATTGTCTTCCCCCCCGCCCGTAAAATGCTCAGCGTAAAGGCTCGTCCAATCAAATTTGTACACAACACTTTGTTAGCGCGTTTAAAGGCTAGCTACGTTCTCCTTGTTCTTGTTGCTCCTAGGTGGCACTGAGGTACTGGCGTAGCAAAGGTAAACCAAAGGGGGTAGACACTGTACGCTATTTTACCATTGCGGTAACGTAGGATATCTGCTTTTAACTTGGCTGCCGAGGCTTGGAATATGTGGTTTCATTTCGCCTGTTCTCGGACATAAAGTGTACTCTTTTTAACCTAAAATGTTTTATTCGCCTGTTCCTGGAATGAGAATTACTCTGCCTCTTAAACTATTCGCTTGTACCGGAGTATTAGGGCTACTCTTTTTACTCCTTCGGAAGTTCTGAAAAGGAGGAGTAGCGGAGTAAATCGGATTTTGCTAGCCAGAGTTTATCTGTTAAAAAGGCCACAGGCAGCACATTTTTACTCCGACTCCAATTATTCGACACCACCGAATCGGAGTAAAATGACGTCATAACCTTACTCTACTCCTGATTAGGAATAATATTATGGAATCCTCTATCTATTAAGACTGGAGTAAAACTTAAAAACGAACTTTTAGAATTAAATTCAAATTAAGAATTAAATTAATATTAAATTAAAATTAATAATTAAATTAATATTAAATTAAAATTAATAATTAAATTAATATTAAATTAAAATTAATAATTAAATTAATATTAAATTAAAATTAATAATTAAATTAATATTAAGTTCAAATTAGGAATTAAATTAATATTAAGTTCAAATTAGGAATTAAATTAATATTAAGTTCAAATTAATAATTAAATTAATATTAAATTCAAATTAATAATTAAATTAATATTAAATTCAAATTAATAATTAAATTAATATTAAATTCAAATTAATAATTAAATTAATATTAAATTCAAATTAATAATTAAATTAATATTAAATTCAAATTAAGAATTAATTTAATATTAAGTTCAAATTAAGAATTAAATTAATATTAAGTTCAAATTAAGAATTAAATTAATATTAAGTTCAAATTAATAATTAAATTAATATTAAGTTCAAATTAAGAATTAAATTAACATTAAGTTCAAATTAAGAATTAAATTAACATTAAGTTCAAATTAAGAATTAAATTAACATTAAGTTCAAATTAAGAACTAAATTAACATTAAGTTCAAATTAAGAATTAAATTAATATTAAGTTCAAATTAAGAATTAAATTAATATTAAGTTCAAATTAAGAATTAAATTAATATTAAGTTCAAATTAAGAATTAAATTAATATTAAGTTCAAATTAAGAATTAAATTAATATTAAGTTCAAATTAAGAATTAAATTAATATTAAGTTCAAATTAAAAATTAAATTAACATTAAGTTCAAATTAAGAATTAAATTAATATTAAGTTCAAATTAAGAATGAGTTAATAATATGAACAAATTAAGAATGAGTTAATAATATGAACAAATGAAGAATTAAATTAATATATAATTAAAATTAATAATTACATTAACATATAATTAAAATTAAGAATTAAATTAATGTTTAATTAAAATTAAGAATTAAATTAATATTTTTTTAAAAATTAAGAATTAAATTAATGTTTAATTAATGTTAAGAATTAAATTATTATTTAATTAAAATTAAGAATTAAATTAATATCAAAATAATATAGCCGTGCTTTTTTCGCAGTGTTCGGTTTTGCGAAGGTAGATGGCGACTGTAGCGCCGAACTATATTTTGGTCATTTGTCAACTTTTTTAAATTATAACGGCTTTTTAGATAAGCTCCCCCTCTCGTATCCGATCCCAATTAACTAAGAAAATAAATTTGGGAGAAATAATTACGTTTAGTCCTGCCTCCCTCCCCCCTTTTTTGTACGCCGAAAAGAATTTTTAGCCTCCATTTTTAATTTGCCAAACTTGGGCGGTGTATCTGATAAAGAGCCGGGTTTCCCATCCTAAACAATAATGTTTTTTAGTATCAAAATTGATCGAGAGAAGACTCCTTTTTGTTTATATATTAAATTAAGAATTTTCTTGATTAGCTTATAGAATTAGTCAGCGGCGTTTGCGCTAAAAATTAATATTTGTTCTAAAGATGGGAGCGACAAATATCTACGAACTTTACTCCTGTATTGCTGAATTAATGAGTAGGTCCATTTTCGAACGAACTTGTTGGATATTATACCGTATATACCGTATATCAGATTCTGATTAATTGCAAATGTCAATATTCCAATACAGCCCTACCCCCGTTACCGAAGCCAGTTAATTAATTATTAAGTGTTATTGAATTTCTCGGGCCGTCATTTCAACTAAGGATATCCGACCCCGTTTTGGATAATCTCCTATTATTGAACCCGATGTTCTCGCAGTGCTGTCACAAGCGTTTAAAGGGAAACAATTCTGTTTATTATTAACACGTTTTCCTAATAGGTCAATTACAAAACTAAAACATGTTGGCGAAGGGTTACTTCCGGTTGCAGGCCCGAAACAGAAAAGGGGATAGGCTACGTTAGGGGCCCATAACAACGCCCTTCATCAGAACCCCCATTGGAAATTTTAGTCAGAAGGGCCCTTGACGACATAATTTGCCCCAGGGCCCGACATTTCAAGCAGATGGAGGGCAAAATATCCAGGGCCTGACGGAAAAGGGCCCACAAGCATGCTTCCTGGGGACCAGCTACGTTAGGGGCCCATCAGAATCCCCATTGTAAATTTCAGTCAGAAGGGCCCTTGACGACATAATTTGTCCCAGGGCCCGACATTTCAAGCAGATGGAGGGCAAAATATCCAGGGCCTGACGGAAAAGGGCCCACAAGCATGCTTCCTGGGGACCTGCTACGTTAGGGGCCCATCACAAGGCCCTTCGCAGAACTCCCCCCCCCCTTGGAATTTTCAGTCAGAAGGGCCTGATATTTATCTGCACGGCCTTACAAGCACCAATCACATCTTTTAAAAGGGATGATGTGAAGAATGCATTCAGGAACCTAAGAATATAGGATTATAGCAATATCACACTTCGTAGCGTAAGTTCGTCTGCTTTTTAATGGCAAAACGTAAACATAGATGGCGATTGTTTGTGTGAAAGAGTGCCATGAAAAATCAAAAGCAGACGAACTTTCGCTACAAAATAAGTTATGATTTGGTTTACAATCTTTGCCTCCCATATTATTTTTTTCTTGATGGTTGAACAACGAATTTCATTACTCTGTCACCAGGTTTCACAGAAGCTAGTTACGTTTTTGGATTTTTCGATTTAGTTTTTAATCCTATTCAAATACTTTTCTGAAGAATTTTTTTATTCAGTTCTCTCACTTGGTGATAGATGGCGCCAGGGACTCTATAAAAAGACGCAAAAATCTGTATTATCGCTTCGCTTTTTTTAGCCTCATCCATCCTTGGGATGTTCTTTTCTCTTTTAACGTCGGCGGTCGACGATCGTAAAAACTAATAGAGAGGACAGAGAAAATCGTAGCGGAGAGATTGTCTCAAAATCCGTTGGCCCACCCCATCCGCGGTTTACAACCGGGATTAGACACGACAAGCGAGCCAAAATGAAGACAAACATTTGGTCTTTATCGCGGTACGCGGGATAATCGCTAGATGTCTCCACCTTACAATGACGCGTTTTACAATCGAGATTTCTACTTATTATTCAAACTTTATCAAAACATTAATGTCGATATTCGGCTGGCGAAAGCCATAAGTTCTAATAAAAGAGGATTACTTTCTTCCATTATTTAATTATATCCGCCTTGCCCTGTTTCTGGAAGGGGGGGATGGGAGGGGTGTTGATCCTTCCTCCCCCACCCGCTCTTCTCCGTTCTTTAATTAGTGGCGTCTCGGAAGAATCCCGATTTCACTTTATTTTTGCCGAGTTTAATTAGGTTTTAGTAAAACGAATTTCGGCGTAATCCTCTCTTAGCGAGAACCGGGGAAAAGAATACCTCCAGGAGGAGAGCGAGGGGGGGGGGGGGGGGTGGGAAGAAAGTCGTGGATAACGAGAAAAAAACAATCCAATCGAAAGAGCGTCGGAAACAAAAACATTAGGCGGTTCCATCCATTAGTCCAATGTCGTTTTATTTCACGTACACCCCCTCTTGCCTTTTCCTAGTGCTCTCGCGTGTAATGCACCGCTCGGTGACGAAATAGCGCGGCTCGAAGGTATCCCGCTAGGGTTGAAGCCCTACCCTACCTTCGGCGGCGTTGTCGGTTAAGCGGGGAACGATTGTAGATGGCGCTCGCTCTCTCTCAGGCGGTACGGTAATGCAATATTCCGCTTCTATAAACGCCGGATTCATTATTGTACGGTTGGTTTTCTTCCTTCGACTCTGGTCTCCTGCCAGCCAACTGTGCGTAAGACTGGCGCGCCATGCGGGGAAGGGGATCGCGCCGGCGAAAGTACGGAATAAGCCTTTTCTCTCCAATTAACTAATTCTCCTTGGAGACCCGAAGACGTAATTGCGCGTGCAGAAAGTCTCCTTTTGACTCTTAAATTCGATCCACGATTCCGTGGCGCTCTCCACCTTCTTTTACGGAGCTGGGCTAATCCAAGGAACATTTTTTTTTTCAACGGAAGTTTCTCTTCAGCCTTTTTCCTTTACTCCATTGTTTTCCAGGACGAAAGTTTTTATTTTACGCGTCGTGTCGTTTTGAAGTTGCGATTTTTGTCTTTAATTATTATATTCTCTTTTGAAAAGAATGCTTTTGTCTTATGAGTAAATATCTATGTTGGGATGATGGTTTTTTTTTAAACTTATGTTAACGGAGATTTCAGCATCTTGGTTTCGTTTTGAAGGGGTAATTATTTGGAATTTAGAATTTGTATTTGACACAATTTATTTATTTTTATACTTTTAATCGTGATATTTGGTTTTTAAATATATTATTTATATATCTGATTTAAGAAATGAATTGTTTAAGTTACGAGTTTACTTTCCATGATAAAAAGAATAATCAGCTAGGCTAATTAATACCCAAGGCACCACCCGAGGCCTAAGTCATCAAGCGACTTTTAAAGCCATTAATTCAGGTGGCCGGGTTACAATGCGTAGGAAACTGGTGGAAAGCCCTGCATGCCACGCGAGCCAACAGCTCACTACACTAACTATTACTATGATCTACTACATAAGCTCCTCCCTCAAAACGGAAATGCTCCATTTTTCCCATTGGCGTAGCGCCATCTGTAATCGGTTTCTTTTATCTATAATTAGTTACTGGAAAATTTGATTTTACACTTAATTTAGTTCTTGCAACTTTCAAAAATGAATTTCAACGATTTATTTTAATTTATAATAATAGAAAAATAATTTGTAAATTTTTAATTAGTGTATTAAAAATATTTTAAAATATGTCCACGGCAGATGGCGTTACTATTTCGATCTGAATCGCGCATTTGACCTTCTCAGTAAACTAAATACGTTCTTGATATAAGATAACAACTCTATTTTCCCAGATTTCCAATTTTTATTATTAATTTTTAATGATGGTATGATGACATTTATTGGACAAAGCTATATATTTTCTCCTTAATACTCTAATTTCATTTTTATTGCTTAACCAGTAAATTTCCAATTTGATAGTCGTCTGTTTTGAATATAGGGCTCATTAGTTTCCATTTTATCCAAAGTCCCCGAATACTAATTAAATTTAGTTTTGTAATAAGTATTTTTTTGGGCCTTATTGTCGAGACCCGTTAACTATAAATTGCAACTTCGTAGCGTATCTACGAGCCTCCTTTGAAAAAGTCACGTATGAAGCATACGCCCATTTGATTAAAAAAAATATCGCCTCCGTCCTTCTTGGTCCAGGGTGGTTTTTTGGGAGGAGGAGGGAGCTTTCGTGCGTGGATCCAGAACCAGGGCTGCTTACTGATAAGGGCCAACTGATTGACAACCGTCGAAGGTTTCAAATAGAAATGATATTAATCTTACCCGATACTTCGCTCGATACTGGGCAATGGCCGTAGAGCTGAGAGTTCCAAAGGTGTCAAGTAACGTTCGTCCGTCAAATAAGTGAAATAACGCAAAATGGTTGTAAAAAAACCCACATTTTTAAATAGGATATACCTTTAGGTATTTCTCTATTTAAAAAAAAATGCCATTAGAGTATAGTGTTTTCTTCGGGAGTCCGTTTGCACTTGATAAAAGCAAAATTTACATTCGACTCCTCTAGCGAGGGCTTATCTAATTTTTTTTATTTTAAAGAATGCAATTTGTTTTATCGATCGAATATTTATTAGGGTGTAAATAAAAGATCGTTTCTTTAATTTTTCGGTTTAGTCTGAAGTTGGTAAATAGCTTTTACCCTTGAGGAAAACAGAATCGGAAAATGGATTTCAGCCAATTGTTGAAAGGTACCATGTTTTGTGTATTTCTGTGTGTTGAAAGGTACTATGTTTACTGTATATCTGTGTTGAATTGTACCATGTTTAGTGTATATCTGTGTAGAATTGTACTACGTTTAGTGTATATCTGTGTAGAATTGTACTACGTTTAGTGTATATCTGTGTTGAGTTGTACTACGTTTAGTGTATATCTATGTTGAATTGTACTACGTTTAGTGTATATCTGTGTTGAATTGTACCATGTTTAGTGTATATCTGTGTTGAGTTGTACTACGTTTAGTGTATATCTGTGTTGAATTGTAATACGTTTAGTGCATATCTGTGTTGAATTGTACTACGTTTAGTGTATATCTGTGTTGAATTGTACTACGTTTAGTGTATATCTGTGTTGAATTGTACTTCGTTTAGTGTATATCTGTGTTGAATTTTACTACGTTTAGTGTATATCTGTGTTGAATTGTACTACGTTTAGTGTATATCTGTGTTGAATTGTACTACGTTTAGTGTATATCTGTGTTGAATTTTACTACGTTTAGTGTATATCTGTGTTGAATTGTACTAGCTGTGTTGAATTGTACTACGTTTAGTGTATATCTGTGTTGAACGGTACTACGTTTAGTGTATTTATGTGTTGAATTGTACTAGCTGTGTTGAATTGTACTACGTTTAGTGTATATCTGTGTTGAATTGTACTACGTTTAGTGTATTTATGTGTGTTGAAAGCTACCAGGTTTTGTGTATTTCTGTGTTGAAAGGTAGCATGTTATGCGTATTTCTGTGTGTTGAAAGGTACCATGTTTAGTGTATTTATGTGTGTTGAAAGCTACCCGGTTTTGTGTATTTCTGTGTTGAAAGGTACCATGTTTTGCATATTTCTGTGTGTTGAAAGGTAGCATGTTTTGTGTTTTTCTGTGTTGAAAGGCACCATGTTTTGTGTATTTCTGTGTGTTGAAAGGTAGCATGTTTGGCGTATTTCTGTGTGTTGAATGGTAATACGTTTGGTGAATTTCTGTGTAAAGGAAAATAATAAACTTAATCAAGTGTTTTGGAGTAGGACCTTAAAACTACACCTTTCTCCTAAAATGTTAGAATTCCATCACGGGTATATTGACGTACGCGTTTTTACACACAAGGTATTTATTTGTATTGGGCCCACGTACAGTGTAGCCGATAACGCCGTATTCCATATATCATGCCCTCGGTAGCCGGTTTTAGTGCTATTTAGCGAAATTCGACTTTAAATCTACATACATTTTTAAATTAATACCAACTTACTTAAAAATTATATTTTTAGTTAGTACTGATCATTTCTAAACTATGTTTTCGGTTGCATTAAGAAATTTTAATTTTTAGTGAGATTTCTGGCAAATTCGCGGGGCCTCAAAGAATACGTACGCACTATTGTGATATTTAAATTTCGTAGCAATTGATACAGGTGCCATCTAGCTCCAAACAAAATAAAACATTTGCGATTCGCTACCTCATTTCCAAAACCAGGTAACTCGAAAAATTCGGTTTGTCTAAAATTTAATTTAAATGAACGTGTTCGCGTTTCGCTACTTCATTTACAAAAACATTTAGCTCGAAAAATTCATTTTCGGTAAAATTACTCTTTAGGAATAACGATATATGGAAAACAGTCTGTGTACAATAGAGCTACGTCTACACGCCTATACGGCACGGTGCAAGCGTAAACTGTAATTTAGACCAACATTTCAAAGTGTGTTTGAGCTATTTCTAGAATGAGCACACATTTTTGAACTTCATACCAAGTCAATAGCCTAATAAGTGCTCTTTGGAAGTCATGCCGAGACGTAGATAATTTGCTTATAAATGGTCTATTTTTATCGTTAGAAATGCCAAGAATGTATTTATTTATACTCAGGGAGAATGAATATGTCGAGATTATTTGTTAGCGTTTCTCCAATTCCACCCGTTGGGACCGCCGGTATGCTCCCCCGCTTTAATAAAATCAAATAATACTGCAATCTCATTGGTTCTTAAAAATTACGTTTTTCGACGCGATTAACGTTGCTGCGAGGACGCAAAAAATAAGACCGCCTCCTTTTTTCCTCCCCCCCCCCTTAGCGTGACTGCGTTAGGGCCTCAACGTGTCCGTCGATAGTCTCGACATATTCATTCTCCCTGAGTAGAAATAAATACATTCTTGAAATGCTAATAAAGGTTTCTTTAAAATAAAATGTATTAAAAGTAAAAAAAAAAAGAATATGTTGCTCTTGCGTCAAAAGACCATAGATATATGAAATAGCATAGATACCTAACGCTTCATACGGGCCCTTGGGAAGAACACGGAAGAGACAGCTACGTAATAGCGCCATCTATCGGTGACCAAAATTACTATTTTGAAAATATTTTCTGGATGCGCTACGTAATAGTGCCATCTATCGGTGGTCAAAATTACTATTTTTAAAATATTTTCTGGATGCGCTACGTAATAGTGCCAGCTATCGGTGACCAAAATTAGTATTTGGAAACTATTTTCTGGAAGCGTTACGTAATATTGTCATTTATCGGTGACCAAAATTAGTATTTGAAAAAAAGAAAGCTGAAGATTAGGCCTAATAATATTGATAGCCCTAGAGTAACGTGGAGTTGAAGTCACGTGTCATTTTTTTAAACTTTTGGTTGAAAGATGGCGCTATAACGTTGCGCATCCAGAAAATACGAGTTGTCTGCTAGCTGTCACTTCCGTATCAGTCCCTCGTAGGATTGTTGATCTATACTATTTCATATATCTTTGCACAAGACACAGCTTTATTAGTATATTCTTCGCTTGAGCGATTTGCACGGGCTCTTGAAAAAGCTATATTTCTCTGGCGACTGTAGCGCGTGCTCGTAGACTTGTGAAAGTAAGAGACTGTGACTTTATAGAAAGAACTATTCTATAGGCTTCGTGCGTAGGTTAAACTTTGGTAAGAACTATCTCCGCCTACCGACTGTGTTTAAATCTAATGTGTGAAAGCTGTCTGCTCATTCAAAGTTATCTCGATATGAAAGCTGAACGTTTTTTTTGGAGCTCGTTATGAGCGATTTTGACGGGTGTGACAATTCAGTCCGTTCGTCCATCTGATTAATCAGGTGTGAGATATGTGTTACGGCCACTTGGGGATAGGGATGGGACACCCGTGGCGGAAGTATGATAATCACTCGTTGGGAGATTGGTGGTCGTCCTCACACGGCCATACACAAACTCTGCCTCCCAGACGCTTGGGATTACAGGAGTACGCCACTACTCCCGGCAAAGCTGAACGTTTCAGTTAAAGAACATTCATATTCAAAGATCGTCTGCTATTTCTTCACACATTTAGTGGACAGGTATTAAAGTAGATGGCGCCTAGGAGCAAAAAACACATGGATAACCCAGCTAGTCTTTAAACCCGATAACGCAGTGTTGTATACAAATTTCATTGGTCGAGCCTTTACGCTGAACGTTTTATGGAAAGGGGGAAAATTGTACGCAAGAAAATGCACAACTTTTGACGGGTTGCGTTCTCCTTGTGTGGGGTGTTGTGTTTGTTGCTCCTAGATGGCGCGATCTTTTCTAAGCTCGAAGCCATTTTTGGTATGACACAATTATGGATAATAATTTTAAACTTATGACAGAACTAATTTGAGTCTCAAAATAAAATAATAAACTAATAATTGGGTGGGGGGTTATGAGGCTGATATTTGCAACTAATTAATTAATGGAGTTTAACGTTTTGGTGGTGGATGACGATGCAAGGGGGGGGGGCGGGGTAGTATGGGGTTTGGGGTGAGAGGGGAGGGTGGGGTGAAATTGGCCCCAGAGTCGCTGACCGATAACCGGAGAGGGAGAGCTGGAGAGGAGCGTGAATTCTCATCTGGGCGCTCACATGACGGCGGCTTTTAATTAGGATCCAATAATAATTTCCGGCGGCCCGTGATCTCGACCCCGATTAAGCGCAGCCCGCCCTCTCTCGCCAATTTTAGTCAGTTTGGGAGCGCGTTTAGTTGGCGCGGCTGGATGTGGAAAGTGTAAAGCGGTCTCTAGCCTGACAAAATAATTAATCACCGAATCGACAATAATTAATAAAGATACACTTATAATTGAGCCCTGGTCCGGGCGGAATCTTTTCGATCAGCTCGAAAAGCCATTTTAGGTCTGAACGGACGCGGGCGGATGCTCGCCAAACGGAAACAATTTATTCCCGCAGAAAGGCAAATTAGCGTGGCTCTCCCGACAGCCCTCGCTTCTTCGAGAGCGTTTCTGCAGCGCGCCGTTCTCTCTTTCTGTTCCATTTACAATTTCCTTTCCATTTACCGTACTTTGTTTATTTTATTGCCATTCCTCCCTCCTTCTCACCCGCGTGCTTTTTTTTATCAGCCGAAACAAATTAATTATTTTCGTTCGACGTAATAAAGGTTTTCCGTTTGACCTTGCCACCGAATTGGATGACGAATCAAACGCCTAGTTGAGAGTTCGCTTCTAATTACGCGTTATTGTGTCATTAAGAATGTATTTATCGGGTGTGTATTTATATATTTCTAGTTAAGGGGCTTCAATCGCGTTGGAAGGCGTCAGGTGTTTAGGGAACCAATGAGATATTGGGTTGGTTTGAGTTTGAGGAGGATTGAGAACAGCGTTGCCAGACGTACGATAATTATCAGCTCAAAAATAAAAGTTGTCCGTATTCCCAAACTCAACAAACACGCCCCAAAACAAGATTGCCCGTATTCCCAAACTCGACAAAAGCGCCCCAAAATAAAAGTTGTCCGTATTCCCAAACTCGACAAAAGCGCCCCAAAATAAAAGTTGTCCGTATTCCCAAACTCGACAAAATCGCCCCAAAATAAAAGTTGTCCGTATTCCCAAACTCGACAAAAGCGCCCCAAAATAAAAGTTGTCCGTATTCCCAAACTCGACAAAATTGCCCCAAAATAAAAGTTGTCCGTATTCCCAAACTCGACAAAAGCGCCCCAAAATAAAAGTTGACCGTATTCCCAAACTCGACAAAATCGCCCCAAAATAAAAGTTGGCCGTATTCCCAAACTCGACAAAAGCGCCCCAAAATAAAAGTTGTCCGTATTCCCAAACTCGACAAAAGCGCCCCAAAATAAAGGTTGACCGTATTCCTAAACTCGAAAAAAACGCCCCAAAACAAGATTGCCCGTATCCCCAAACTCGACAAAAGCGCCCCAAAATAAAAGTTGTCCGTATTCCCAAACTCGACAAAATCGCCCCAAAATAAAAGTTGTCCGTATTCCCAAACTCGACAAAAGCGCCCCAAAATAAAAGTTGTCCGTATTCCCAAACTCGACAAAAGTGCCCCAAAATAAAAGTTGTCCGTATTCCCAAACTCGACAAAAGCGCCCCAAAATAAAAGTTGTCCGTATTCCCAAACTCGACAAAAGCGCCCCAAAATAAAAGTTGTCCGTATTCCCAAACTCGACAAAATCGCCCCAAAATAAAAGTTGTCCGTATTTGCAAACTCGACAAAAGTGCCCCAAAATAAAAGTTGACCGTATTCCCAAACTCGACAAAAGCGCCCCAAAATAAAAGTTGTCCGTATTCCCAAACTCGACAAAATCGCCCCAAAATAAAAGTTGTCCGTATTTGCAAACTCGACAAAAGTTCCCCAAAATAAAAGTTGTCCGTATTCCCAAACTCGACAAAAGCGCCCCAAAATAAAAGTTGTCCGTATTCCCAAACTCGACAAAAGCGCCCCAAAATAAAAGTTGTCCGTATTCCCAAACTCGACAAAATCGCCCCAAAATAAAAGTTGTCCGTATTTGCAAACTCGACAAAAGTGCCCCAAAATAAAAGTTGACCGTATTCCCAAACTCGACAAAATCGCCCCAAAATAAAAGTTGGCCGTATTCCCAAACTCGACAAAATCGCCCCAAAATAAAAGTTGTCCGTATTCCCAAACTCGACAAAAGCGCCCCAAAATAAAAGTTGACCGTATTCCTAAACTCGAAAAAAACGCCCCAAAACAAGATTGCCCGTATCCCCAAACTCGACAAAAGCGCCCCAAAATAAAAGTTGTCCGTATTCCCAAACTCGACAAAATCGCCCCAAAATAAAAGTTGTCCGTATTCCCAAACTCGACAAAAGCGCCCCAAAATAAAAGTTGTCCGTATTCCCAAACTCGACAAAAGTGCCCCAAAATAAAAGTTGTCCGTATTCCCAAACTCGACAAAAGCGCCCCAAAATAAAAGTTGTCCGTATTCCCAAACTCGACAAAAGCGCCCCAAAATAAAAGTTGTCCGTATTCCCAAACTCGACAAAATCGCCCCAAAATAAAAGTTGTCCGTATTTGCAAACTCGACAAAAGTGCCCCAAAATAAAAGTTGACCGTATTCCCAAACTCGACAAAAGCGCCCCAAAATAAAAGTTGACCGTATTCCCAAACTCGACAAAATCGCCCCAAAATAAAAGTTGTCCGTATTTGCAAACTCGACAAAAGTGCCCCAAAATAAAAGTTGTCCGTATTCCCAAACTCGACAAAAGCGCCCCAAAATAAAAGTTGTCCGTATTCCCAAACTCGACAAAAGCGCCCCAAAATAAAAGTTGTCCGTATTCCCAAACTCGACAAAATCGCCCCAAAATAAAAGTTGTCCGTATTTGCAAACTCGACAAAAGTGCCCCAAAATAAAAGTTGACCGTATTCCCAAACTCGACAAAATCGCAACAAAATAAAAGTTGTCCGTATTCCCAAACTCGACAAAAGTGCCCCAAAATAAAAGTTGACCGTATTCCCAAACTCGACAAAATCGCAACAAAATAAAAGTTGTCCGTATTCCCAAACTCGACAAAATTGCCCCAAAATAAAAGTTGTCCGTATTCCCAAACTCGACAAAATCGCCCCAAAATAAAAGTTGTCCGTATTCCCAAACTCGACAAAAGCGCCCCAAAATAAAAGTTGACCGTATTTGCAAACTCGACAAAAGTGCCCCAAAATAAAAGTTGACCGTATTCCCAAACTCGACAAAATCGCCCCAAAATAAAAGTTGTCCGTATTCCCAAACTCGACAAAATCGCCCCAAAATAAAAGTTGTCCGTATTCCCAAACTCGACAAAAGTGCCCCAAAATAAAAGTTGTCCGTATTCCCAAACTCGACAAAAGCGCACCAAAATAAAAGTTGTCCGTATTCCCAAACTCGACAAAATCGCCCCAAAATAAAAGTTGTCCGTATTCCCAAACTCAACAAAATCGCCCCAAAATAAAAGTTGTCCGTATTCCCAAACTCGACAAAATCGTCCCAAAATAAAAGTTGTCCGTATTCCCAAACTCGACAAAATCGCCCCAAAATAAAAGTTGTCCGTATTCCCAAACTCGACAAAAGCGCCCCAAAATAAAAGTTGTCCGTATTCCCAAACTCGACAAAATCGCCCCAAAATAAAAGTTGTCCGTATTCCCAAACTCGACAAAATCGCCCCCAAATAAAAGTTGTCCGTATTTGCAAACTCGACAAAAGTGCCCCAAAATGAAAGTTGACCGTATTCCCAAACTCGACAAAATCGCAACAAAATAAAAGTTGTCCGTATTCCCAAACTCGACAAAAGTGCCCCAAAATAAAAGTTGACCGTATTCCCAAACTCGACAAAAGTGCCCCAAAATAAAAGTTGTCCAACACTGACAGGTATTTATTTATTGTGCTTAGTGACTTGTTGCTATCGTCACCATCTGGTGCGAATAACGGCATTTAAAAACACGATTGTAGATTTATAATACACTTTAAATATGCTTGAATTAAGACCTTTTCACACGAGCCAACTTTTCAAATCAAAATGCTGAGTCAGCAAAAATGGATCAGTGATCCATTTTTTTCTCGCGTACTTTTTGGTGGATCAACTCATCGAACTTTTATTCACACGAACCAACTAGTTTACTCAACTCAAAGTTGACTCATCTAGTTGGATCAAAAAGTTGGCTCGTGTGAATAGACCTTAAGAGTCGCAAATTGTCCAATTGAAAAGATCAATTTCAAGAATACGTGAAACAATGAGCTATTTGATGACTTGGCCATATCAAATAATTTACTTTTGCTTAACGGCAAGAAATGGGTAGTGGTATAAACTCCAACAGCTTGGAACTTATTGAACGTATTTTTATTAATTAATTTGAATATTAGCTTTCTGAACGAGATGAAAAACGTCAACTGCCTCGAGGTGGAATCGAATCATCAACATTTGGGTCACAGAAGTTATTCAAATTAGCAAAAACAATAATATTGGTTACTTTTCACCATTTGTATTAGCTGGCAGTTTGTTTATTTGAAATAGGCGTAGATTTTACCGTATCGCCCAGCTTACGTACCGAATTACAGATTGAACGATACCAAAAACGGTACTCATATTAAATGCCTGTAATCATAAGTAACATGATAACAATAAGTATGTAATTTTTTATTGTTTTAATGGTAATTTTCTGACTCAACCCAGTTCAGATTTGGACACTCAACAGAACTGGGTAGTATATTAGGTGTTGGTCCATTTGATCGAAAAATATGTGATCGACAGTCCATCATTATACGTTGCAATTGATCGAAATTCCATTTGATCGAATCCCATTTGTCATTTGTTTCATAAGATCGAACCTTCAAATGATCGAATACTATTTGATCGAATTCAAAAGTATGTATAGTACCAGTTGGTATGTTTTTATTTTACCGAATGTCAATATGAAGTGCAGAAGGAATAATGATGGAATAATTCATTGCTTAAATGCAGAAGGAATAATGATGGAATAATTCATTGCTTTAACTGTATTAAGCCACGAAGATGAAGAGATTTTTACTTTATACACTATATGATGACGATAACGGCCCGTTGTTATTGATATATATAAATAGGGTCAGGTTAGGTTAGGTTAGGTTGATGTACGCGCGCCGTAGGCGCCTATGCACCGTTGCCTTTTCGATTTACTCCCAAAAACTAGTGGTTTTACCCTACTGTAGCTTTCGATCAAATTTCGTTCGATCAAATGCCATTCGATCAAATGCAATTCGATCAAATGGAAATTCGATCAATTGGGACCCGTTCGATCATTTGGGAATCGATCAAATAGACTCAAACCGTATATTATAGTCCTAGGTAGTAGCATATTTCGACACTAGGGGGCTCTGTGCCGAACCAAACCCCGATGGGGCAATAACTCAGTATAAATCAGTTCGGTGATAATTTTTTAGTTAATTGTCGTACTTATTGTTATTAGTTTACTTACGGTAATAGTGGTGATGAATTTGAAAACGAACTAGGCGGGAGGGAGATTTGGGCGAGCGTTGCCGGGCTGCCAATAGCGCCGGGGTATCCCAATTAAGGAAATTGAAATTTATTATCGAGATCCGTCGATCTCTTTTTAATGAAATTGGCGAAGCACTCTTGACATTTCCCATCAGGGCACTTGCACGTTTCGTTTGATGGCTGGAACCCGCCTATTGAACACAATATACTAAATGGAAGAGGACCAAACCCTCGACCAAACCCCTTCCATCAGCAAGCCCTCCGCGACCATCGCTGCCATTTTGTTTACAAGAATAGTCCCCTCCATTTGAGGCTCTGTGCCAAACCTCGTCGCTCCAGCGATAAAATTATCTCCGCGCTCGGCCAAGTTTTCCATTAACTTGATATAGTTGACGATGAGGTTCGCCACGATAATTGGATCAGATAGCAGCCACTCTACCGTATAACACTGACCGTGCCTGTCTCACCCTTTGACCGCCACCTATAGAATACAGATAGATATATTTACGTCGCTATTGCTATGGTAATTTATTCCAGCTTAGCAAAATTGTTGAGAACTTTCATTTTTTTAGATTTTTGTTATTTAATTTTGCACGACAATAGTCTTATTTAATAAATCGGTGATTTTCAAATGGGGCTCTATGGAACCCCAAGGCTTCGGTTAAAATTCTAGAGGTTCCACGAGATTTTGAGCTGTGTGATGATAGAATTAGTTTTGGAAGAAAAAATTTAAATACCGATTTTTTTTTCGAGCGAGGGTACCACGATAAATTTTAAACCGAAATGGGTTTCCACGAGGTGACAAAGGTTGAGAACCACCGTAATAAATTATTACTTTTGATATTTCGTTAAATTATATTTGATCGAGCGTATTTGATGTAGATTAAGAAATAACGAATCTGATATTAATTTCTAAAATTACGGCGAAGTGGTTAACACTTTCGCCTCGAAGCAAGAGGAGCACGGGTTCGATCCCAGCTTGTGGTATTAGATGAAGAGCTCTAAATTACTCTTTCCGCGTTGAGTTTGTAAGCTCTCTCCCTGTATGGAAAGGGGTTTTTCCTCATATAGTTCTTTGGTTTCCTCTTTCCATAAAAACTAGCTGAGGTTTTAAAACAATAGTTAATAGGGACGCTAGGGATTAAAACATAGATTTTTACGGCGATTAAAACATTTTAAGCATTAGGGAAGATAGATAATATTAGTTTCGCCAGTGTGAATAACTATATTTGAGCCAGAGCCATAAGTAATGTAATAAAAATAAGTATGACATATTTCTTTGCTTATATACATAACAAACCATTTAGCGACTTTTAAAGCCATTAATTCGGGTGTCAGGGATAAATTTCGCGAGCCAACACTTCCCTACACTCACTATTATCGCTAACCTCTACAGGTTTATGTGGAAAGGGGAAACCGAGGAGCTCGGAGGAAAACCGCTATAATCAGTGGGGGGAGAACTTGCAAACTCAACGCGGAAGGAGTGGTTCCGAGTTTTCACCCAGTGCCACAAGTTGGGATTGGACCCGGATCCTCGGGCTGCGAGGCGAAAGTGCCACTCCACCACCCCCTATCATCCTTTGTAGAAGTTTATTTTGACACTAGAGGGCTGTGTGTTAAATTAAACCTTAATTAAGCAATAACTCGCTGAAAATGTTTTGATAATTGTTTCACTTATTGGTATTACGTTACTTATGATATTAGCTAAGCGTAAGTGATTAAAAGGCGGAAAAACGTCAAAATTCATAATTAAAATGGGCCCAATTTCAATGTAACCGATTTTGATTAAAAATACACGGAGTGATAGGCTTGGCTGGCTGGTTGGTGGTAGTTGTCGCTAGGTTTTGTAGGCCCGTTCCAGGAATTTAATATCAGCCCGACTTGACACGGCCAATTTTCTCCAATCTTCTTCCTCTTTCGGAGCAATCGTATTAAAATGAGGATGCCCCCTACTTCCTTCCCCCCTCATCCACTCACCCCTTCCCCCGCGACGTCGTCTTCTCCGCGGGCCCTTCGCGCCTTGGAGATGATGAAAACATTTTTACTTAGTAGTCGCTTTGGATGGGAAAAAAGGGCAAGGAAATTTTAATTGGATAAACGTGGAAGGAATTTTCAGCCCTAAAAAGAAGAAGCTTTCCATTTTTTGTTGGATCATTTTGGAGAGAGATGGCGCTGCGACTGCCTCTTTTCGTTCCTTTCAAGCCGTTATGAAATTTCTGCGAATGGTTAGAAATGGAAAAATGTCATAGGTTATTTGCGTCTCTATTTTCATTAAAATTAAATTGGGGCCCTCTATTCCCTGTGGACTTTTATATATTAAATTTGCAGAATTGGTCTTTCTTTAAAAGTTTCCTCTCCATTTCGTTCACTTTAATTTCGAATAAATTTATTAACTTTTATTTAATTACTTTCGGTTGCATTTATTAAAGAAATTTTGGATGATTCGAATAATGCCCTGTCCAACTTTTACCCCTGCAAAGTGGGCTTTTCGCTGGAAGACTAGTTAAAAAGGTTTTAAATTTAAATATAGCGAGTATTTTTATTTAAACGTACGTGAGGTTTTTGGATCGTGATAGAAATAAATTGAAATGAGGTTGTAGCAGAAGTCTATTATGTAATGTTAGGAGATAATTGTGGAATATTGTGGGTTTGAAACGTATGCTCTAGCAGGCTTCCGCTAGTATCATTCCGAAGAATTAGGTAATTTTTGACGAGTGTTCCAAAAATAAAACTTTTTTAGAATATTGGTAAATAATGGAAAATATGGGTAAATAATGGAAAATATGGTAAATAATGGAAAATATGATAAATAATGGAAAATATTTACCATATTTACCACTATTTACCATATTAACCACTATTTACCGCTATTTACCACTATTTACCGCTATTTACCAATATTTACCACTATTCACTACTATTTATCACTATTTCCCGCTATTTACCACTATTTACCATATTTACCATTATTTACCACTATTTACTATTTAATTTACCCTATTTACCACTATATATTATTATTTACCATATTTACCACTATTTACCATATTTACCACTATTTACCATATTTACTACTATATACCATTATTTACCATATTTACCATTATTTACCACTATTTACCATATTTACCATTATTTACCACTATTTACTATTTAATTTACCATATTTACCACTACATATTATTATTTACCGTATTAACCACTATATATTATTATTTACCATATTTACCTCTATTTACCACTATTTACCACTATATACCATTATTTACCATATTTACGACTATATACCATATTTACGACTATATACCATTATTTACCAAAATTAACCCCTATTTACCATATTTACCACTATTTACCATATTTACCACTATATACCATTATTTACCACTATTTACTATTTAATTTACCAAATTTACCACTATATACCATTATTTACCATATTTACGACTATATACTATTATTTACCATATTTATCACTATATATTATTATTTACCATATTTGCCTCTATTTACCATATTTACCACTATATATTATTATTTACCATATTTACCACTATATACCATTATTTACCATATTTACGACTATATACCATTATTTACCAAAATTAACCTCTATTTATCATATTTACAACTATATATTATTATTTACCATATTTACCACTATATACCATTATTTACCACTATTTACTATTTAATTTACCAAATTTACCACTATATACCATTATTTACCATATTTACGACTATATACTATTATTTACCATATTTATCACTATATACCATTATTTACCACTATTTACCATTTAATTTACCAAATGTACCACTATATACCATTATTTACCATATTTACGACTATATACTATTATTTACCATATTTATCACTATATATTATTATTTACCATATTTGCCTCTATTTACCATATTTACCACTATATATTATTATTTACCATATTTACCTCTATTTACCATATTTACCACTATATACCATTATTTACCATATTTACGACTATATACCATTATTTACCAAAATTAATCTCTATTTACCATATTTACAACTATATATTATTATTTACCATATTTACCACTATATACCATTATTTACCACTATTTACTATTTAATTTACCAAATTTACCACTATATACCATTATTTACCATATTTACGACTATATACTATTATTTACCATATTTATCACTATATATTATTATTTACCATATTTGCCTCTATTTACCATATTTACCACTATATATTATTATTTACCATATTTATCTCTATTTACCATATTTACCACTATATACCATTATTTACCATATTTACGACTATATACCATTATTTACCACTATATACCATTATTTACCATATTTACGACTATATACCATTATTTACCAAAATTAACTTCTATTTACCATTATTTACCCAAATTAACCTCTATTTACCATTATTTACCAAAATTAACCTCTATTTACCATATGTACCTCTATTTAGCATATTTACCATATGTACCTCTATTTAGCATATTTACCGCTATATACTATTATTTACCAGTGGTATGCACAATGGGGAGGGGGGGGTGGAGAAGTGGTTAGAGGAACCGGGTTTAATCGCAGCTTGTGGCACTGGGTGAAAACTCCAAATAACTCCCGCGTTGAGTTCGCACTCGGAACCACTTCTTCCGCGTTGAGTTTGCAAGTTCCCTTCTCACTGGTTAAAGGGGTTTTCCATCGAGGTCTTCGGTTTCCCCTTTCCATAAAAACTTGTTGAGGTTAACGGGAATAGTAAGTGTAGGGAGCTGTTGGCTCGCGTGGCATGAAGGGCTGGTCATCACCCTCCTACGCATTGTAACCCGGCCACCTGAATTAATGGCTTTAAATGTCGCTTGATGACTTATAATTGTGTGGTTTCTTAGTTGATTAAAATTATTATATTGGCGAAAAGTGGGATATATGACATAGTGATTTTCCAAAACTATAACAAATCTACATTCATTTTAATGGCCGAGATGCGTACTTATCTCGCTAGAAACGTATCATGAGCTTCTGGTTATACATTTGAGCAAAACGACCTTTCAATAATTGTTCAATGCAGTGGCTGATGACCTTAGACTTTATCGTTTTATAACGAAAACGCTTTCGACAACGTTTTCTGTCGACATTGTCTTTGGGGAAAACCATTATTACAATACTTTAATCGAATTTCGTCCCACTCGCTCCCCCCCCCCTTCTAAGCGTAAGATTTATGCAATGCTTATAATTGTCATTTTAGACCCTATTATTTCGTCCACGCGCCGAGCCACGAGTAGCGACCTTTTAATAATGTTACCGTCTTATGCGCGTGCATAGCTGGCTAAAGAAATGATTGCGATAAAATAATTCCACGAATTTTTAAAAAGCAATTCGAATAATGACAACCGTTAGAATATTTCGCAAAGCAATTACTCGTGTAGGTCCGATACGCTTTACCGGGGCCCGTGTGGTTTGTAGGGCCCGTGTGGCTTGTAGGGACCGTGTGACTTGTAGGGCCCGTGTGGCTTTTAGGGCCCGTGTGGCTTGTGGGGCCCGGGCTTTGGATGACTTATATTTCTTTCTCTAGAATTCTCTCCCCCCCCGAACATTGATCGTTATTTCCAGTGATAATTACTCTCTTTATGTCCGGAATTAGGGCATGCCCGCTTTCGAAGACCTGTATATCGGGTTAAGTGAGCAGGGTGACCAGACTTCCTATATTTTCTATATTTTCCTATATTTTTAATGCCTTCCTATAAATTCCTTTATTTTCACCTATTTTCCTATAATTTCACGGTCTTTTGAAAATGAAAGAACTTTTTTGTACGTGTCATAGAACATCTAGTGAAAACACTTCCATTTTCGAACAAATCTTGAAATGTACGGGCTTTGTAAATCCGCCAAGTGATCCAATCATGCAAGAAAGCAGTGTACAAAAAATTATCAATAATAATAATAATAATAATCAGCTAGGCTAATACCCAAGGCACCACCTTAGGCCTAAGTCATCAAGCGACTTTTGAAGCCTTTAATTCAGGTGGCCGGGTTACAATGCGTAGGAGGGTGGTGGCAACAGCTCCCTACACTAACTATTACCGTTAACCTTGACAAGTTTTTATGGAAGGGGAAACCGAAGAGCTCGGGGGAAAACCCCTTAAACCAGTGAGGAGAGAACTTGCAAACTCAACGCAGAAGGAGTGATTCGAGTCAAAGTATACTTATATGCGAGAATTTCCTTATTGTGTTCCTATTTAGTGTCCTATATTTTCTTATAATTTTCCTATTTAGTTTCTTATATTTTTCTATAATTCACCTATTTTATTTCCTATAATTCGCCTATTTTAATTTCTATAATTCGACTATTTTATTCTGTATAATTCGCCTATTTTATTTCCTATAATTCGCCTATTTTATTTCCTATATTTTATTATAATTCGACTATTTTATTACCTATATTTTCCTATAATTCGCCTATTTTATTTCCTATATTTTATTATAATTCGACTATTTTATTACCTATATTTTCCTATAATTCGCCTACTTTATTTCCCAAAATTAGCATATTTTATTTCCTATAATTCGCCTATTTTATTTCCTATATTTTATTATAATTCGACTATTTGATTACCTATATTTTCCTATAATTCGCCTCTAAAATTCCTATTTTTCCTATAAAACTTTCAAAGCCCTTCCCTAGTCACCCTGAGTGAACTTTAAGGGGTTGGAATAAGTCAACTGGACGTTTGAGTAAAGAAAGAATTGTTAAATTTATTGTTAAAAAGCTTTTTTAAAATAAAATTATTTATTAATAAGTGTGAACCTCGAAATTTACAATTTTAATTATTTATTCGTATTAATTTAAAGGAATAATACCTTTTACAGGTATCACGAAGTGTTATCGAAAAGCGTTTTCTAGACAAAGATCATCCTTTGTCCTTCTTTCGCCGGAATCTCTGGAAATCTTGAAGGCGTCGAAATTGTTGAAGAGGACGAGTTCCGCTTAACGTTCCTAGATGGCAACAGGAGCGCGGATTCCGAAGAAAGATCGTTATGACGTCGTAAGTGATGTTGGAGGCTCCCCTTTCCATCCCCCCGTCGGATCTCTCTCCCGGCCTCCGAGGACGACAACATTCGCGTCGCCGCAGCCAGTACGAGGAGCGCAGTGAATGAGAGGCGAAGCGCTCAGAGATCCCGCGAGCCGCGGATCAGAAAGTGTCTGCTTATCTAAACGAACGGTTTCGCGTCGAGTAGAACACGTACAGCTCCTCCGCAAAGAGGATCGACGCTCGCGAACCTTCCGCAGAGAGACGCGTATCTCCGACCAGTTGGCTTCGCAGAATTTTCATCGCGTTTCATTCCGAGACTGTACATGGAAAACTGTTCATTTCTAACGGAGATTCGTCGCGTCCTGTAGTCGAAGAGTGGACCTTCGTATACGTCATCGTGGTATCGTCCGAAAGTAACGAACAACCGCGTCCGAGTATCGGGCCGGACTTGGGAAAAAATCGCCGGAAAGAGGCTCGGACTCCGAGTACCCACCGCTAACAACGGCGTCGAACAAGCGAAGGAGACGGGAGCTTGGTAAGTCTTACTCTTCCTCATCTTTCTTATCTGTCGCGATAGATTAGGATAACGGTACGTCGTTAATCCCGTTGAAAACCCCGGGTGAGATTAATCGCGTAGTATCTTATCCAAGTCGCCGCGAGCCGATAACGTTATCCGATAACCACCCGTTTTTCATACGCTCTTTATAGTATGTAGATATTTTTAAACGCTCGTATATAATAATATTAAATTCTCAATAGCTCGAAATTGACGTGCCGTGCCATGGTTTATCCGACGCGAAATATGTAGAAAGCGCTATCAAATATATAAGGGCCCCCTCTCTTTGGCGCGGGCAAAGGGGGCCCGCCGGGGACTTATTACATTTTTCCATTTCCCACCCTTTTCGATATTGGAAAGTCCGGCGATATTTCTCATCTCGCCCACCAGAGGGCGGAGGAGGGAGAATGATTTTTGCTTGTATTTCAATACGGTAAATAGTCGTTTTCACCGGGCGCGGAAAAAAAGAATCCCTTTTATAACGTAAGACATTTTTAAAATGTATTTTTAGGAGGAGTGTACGATATTTTTTTTAGAGAAATGTGAAGGTAAAATATCTTCCGAGTCCGTTTGACAATATTATATTTTGCGCGCTTTTTGAATCCGGTACCTTTGGAGAGAAAAAAATAGGGTGCAGCCTCGCGCGATGGGAAAAAAATGTTTGAAGAAAACGAGGAGGGGGTGGATTTCGGAGGATATTGAAGTCCTAAAGATTGGAGTTCGCGAACCATGAAGTAGGAATTGGAATACGGGCGGGCTACTCCGCTCACTCGGCTGCTCGCACGGACGGCCCTACTATTAGGGGCGGATGGCTCCGCCGTATAAATACGGTCGTACACGCGCGGTAAAGAGAGAGCGGAGCGCGTTCCTTTATAGAGCGAGGGACTCTCGCCTTGTTACCTTCGGACGTATTAGAGGAATGGTTGAGGGGGGAAGGAACCGGGGGGTATTCAGAACCTGGCGAGAGAGAGAGAGAGAGAGAGAGAGCGCGAAATGAAAATAGCGCGTGCACTTTCGGCGGTTACCATGACGACCGGAACCATCATTCTCTCACTCCGTTCTCCGGCTTCCATTTTCTTTCGCTGGCTGCGGGAATCGCGGGGAGTATTACGAGTGATCGCGACGTATAACGATATTACGTGTTTTTCGAGGAGAATATTGGGGAAATGTCGGATTGGAACGCCGCCGCCCGAAGAGATTGTTGAAGGCTTTTTCTCCCTCCCCTTTAACTCCTCTTTTCCGCTCGCCATCCGCGTTGCTAGCCGGCTCTTTCGTGGGAGGATGGAGAGAACGGATGGGAGGAGATGAAAACGACCGAGGGAAAGGATATTAGAAACGGCGGGCTAGCCCGTGATAAAAGAGAGCTGTATTTCGTTGCCTGGATGGGATGGCCGCTCGAAACTGAATTGGATGAGAGAAGACGACCGGAGAATGAAGGAAAAAAGGTTTAATTGGAACTTAATTGCTTTTACACCCCTCTCTCTGGCGTTGCGCCGGAGCCTTTGCCTTTCGCTTCCAACGATCCTATCATTTTCTTTATTTTCGGCGCCCCCCTCCCCTTCCTCGTATCACCCCCCCCCCCCTGGTCGCTCGATCTCCCGACCGCTTTCTTCTCAGTGAGACCACCAAGACGGCTCTGCTCGACTCCAAAGATTTTAATTAAAGGAAAGAGCTTTTTCACGCTATCCTGTTAAGCTCGACGACGATCGACCCTCCTTAACGTCTACTCGAAACGGGTCTTTGTAACTTTAGACGCTACTACTGACGTTAGTCTCTTCCGGTTTAATTTCTCTATCGTCATTTTTTATTTATTTTTTTGCTGGAGACTTAAGCCCCCGGGTATAGATCGACGTAGACTGTACCCTATTCACGGGCTTTGATAGGGTTATTATTTCTAATCGGCATTTGCTAAATTGTTCAGTTTTCTTTTCGCTTAGTCCGAGCTGATACAACATTTAAGGGGCTTATACGAACACTCGGTTTAATTAAACTCATATTTTTGAAATGGAAAATGACAAACGGCCATTTCATTTCACTATTTTCGCTGTTTCCTTTTTAATATTCTATACGTGTATTTTCTAGAAATCTTTCTTCCTTTTTGAAATGAATTTTTAAAAATAATGCGATGGGGTAATTTTAATATTTAAAATTTTTCTGAAGCTTTGGCCGTTTAATTTTGCATATTGGAAATATCGTTTTAATAAGGAAAGTACAATTTTATCAATATTAATTGTGAATTTAAATATTTCTACAAATATTAAAGAAATTACATTAATTGAGATTAGCATACATTATAATTTAAAAGGCAGAATGTATGGAATTTATAGCCAACCTAAATATTTATTTTGCGGTTTTCGTTACAAGTTAAACTTTCTATTAATTAATTTTATCTTTCGATATTACGCGAGGTTTTGGGAATTTTATTATTTAATTATTTTAATTATTTAATTATTAATTATTTATTGATTAAAGGGCCAGAATCAAGCGCTATTGCCACTGAAAAATAAAACTTTGTTTTTCTTCGAATTCTTATATTTTATATATAGCAGCGCCTCCTTTTGAGATTTTTCCGAACGAAACGCGCTTTCCGTGACAATTACCATGGCAACTAGACTGAAGCGTATGACATCGTTAAGGATGATGGGAGGTTAATTTTAATATTTTATCCGTATTAGAAAAATGTGTAATTGTTTCCCTTTGGCTAGACTATAAATTTCTTCTGAGTAAGAGTATATATTTAAATTTACGTTTGTAACGTGTAAAGGAACTGATAATACACGTATCATAAGATAATTGGATATTATATTCTCGTGATAAACTCAGCTATAGACAATAATTACAAACAGGTGCGCTGTAGTTGGGTTGCCATAGCCACTGGTATACGACGAACAGTCTTACTAGATAAAAGGTAACTGTATACATGTATACGTGAATATTATATTTATATATAGCTATATTAGTCAACAAAATTTTATTCTTAAGTCATATTTAGTACAAGGCTATCACAAAATATATTGGTTGAAAATACTAAATATCTACCTCTGTATATTTTATGTATATTATCATTATTATAATATAATCTAATATAATATCATATATCATATGATATTATATCATATCATATCATAGCATAGCATATCATATCATATCATATAATATAACCAACAATATTAAAATATTATATTATAAAATTATGTTATTTTATTTTATTTTATCTTATTTTATTTTATTTTACTTTACTTTACTTTATCTCACCTTATTTAATTATTTTATTTTTCAAAACGTTATGACTAATTAACTATTGACTATTTAATAGTCAGAACTATTTTGAGCACTAGTAAGAATAGTTCTACTTGAACTAGAACCATAAGTATCGTAATCCCAATAAGTGCGACACTTCCTATTGTTTAAATGAAAGTTTCCTTCCTGAACCTTTTTAAGGCACTGACTCCTTAGGTTTAGCTTCGACTTGGACTCGCAACTAAACTGAGTAGCGTTTTATAGTTCTTGGTAGTTGTATAATTTGCCTGGTCCATATTTAAACACTAGGAGGCGCGGTGCTGAGAACTAAACTTAGATTTGTGAAATAATACTGGTGATAATAATTCCTAATTGTCATACTTATCGTTATTATATTACTTATGATAGAGCTATATATGATAGAGCTATATAAAAAGCATTGTAATCCTAAATTCGGTATTTCCCCCCCTGGAACTGTTAAATTAAATCTTGACGCGGATAATTTATTAACTTATTTCTCGCACTATTTTTTCTCGCGCGCCAATAAAGAAATGCGGGGAATTTCTAGACGAGATTCGGTCGTTTGGCGCTAATTAAATAACGTGGGAAAAAGTGACATTTTGTCGTCCGCAATCTCGCTTTGGAAAAATGGCCGTCGATCCTATAAACAAGCTGAAGGGGATCCTCCGATAAGAAACGAAAGAGGAGAATGTTATCGTCGGAATTCCGCTCCTTATTTACTCTCTCCGCATTTAGGCGTACACAGACTGTACCCGTTTCACTCTTTTCCGTGACCGAACAGCGCTTAATGAGGCTGAGAGCCGCTTATCTACTTGTCACCACTTAAACAGTCCGAAGAAAATTCGCGCTTCGCAGATACGAGCCTCTTTTTCTGATTTTTATCCTCTCTCTGTTTCGAGACTTTTATCGACGTGCCAGAATTTATCTGTAGGTTCGTCGAATCTGCACAGAAAATGCCTTCTTTTAAGCGATGCAAATTCCAGCTCTTTTCAATATTATGTTTCGCCCTTCTATTGATTATGTACTAGGCTAATAATCACTTGAAAAATTATCTGCTCTGGTATCTGATAAAATTGACGGATTTTTAAGTGTCAAAAAATGTGGCAAATAGTGGTAAATACCGAGGGGCAGGTCACTTCCTTGATTAAATCCGATTTAATCGTGATTATTTTGATTAAATTCAATTTAATCACGATTAAGTTGATTAAATCACGTGTAATCATGATTAGAATGTTTAAATCTGATTTAATCACGATTAAATGATAATATCGGTTTAAAATGATTAAATCCTGATTAAAATGATTAAATCTGTTTAAAATGATTAAATCCTGATTAAAAAAATTATATCGTGATTAGTATGATTAAATCGGACTTTAGTTATGATTTTAATGATAAATTCCCGATTATATTGATTAAATCTAATTAAAATGATTAAATCTAATTAAAATGATTAAATATAATTAAAATGATTAAATCTAATTAAAATGATTAAATCTAATTAAAATGATTAAATCTAATTAAAATGATTAAATCTAATTAAAATGATTAAATCTAATTAAAATGATTAAATCTAATTAAAATGATTAAATCTAATTAAAATGATTAAATCTAATTAAATAGATTAGATCATGATTAGAATGATTAAATCTCGTTTAAATGATTAAATCCTGATTAAAAAGATAGCTCGTGATTAGAATGATTAAATCTCGATTAAATCGTGATTAGATTTTCTAATCTTGATTAGATATTTTAATCTTGATTACCCTGATTTAATCACGATTACCCTGATTTAATCATTTTACTATGATTAAGACACACCCAAAATGGAAGTGACCTGCCCCTCGGTAAATACTGACATTAATAATAATATCTTTACTGGCTAATATGGCAAATAGTGGCAAATATTCATAAAATAGATTTGATATATTCCTCAAGCTTTGAGGAAGAATTAACAATTTGCAAGTGATAACGCTGATCAACTACTAACAAGGAGACGACCCGAAGTGTAACCCACCAATTTCGTTCAAACTCGGGGGATTGGTAGACCTTCATTTAACTTGAAAAATCCTAAAGGGAATTTATTCAATGGGCAACCGTTTTGCCATGGCAACGAAAAATGTTTTTGACAACAACAAATGGAAATTTTCCCATTGAAAATAACATTTCCTGTGAAAAATTTTAACAAATTTCAAAATTTCAAAAATGGCAAAAATAGAAAAAGTAGATAAAAATTGACAAAAAGAAAACATCAAAATTGATCAACTTTTGATCAATTTGAGGTCAAAATCCAATGTTATTTTCAGTGGGAAAATTTAATATTTTGTGTTGTCAAAAACATTTTCGTTGCCACCATTGAATAAATTCCCCTTAGGATTTTTCATGATACATGAAGGTCTACCAATCCCCCGAATTTGAACAAAATCGGTGGGTTACACTTCGGGATGTCTCCTTGTTAGTAGTTGATCAGCGTTATCACTTGCAAATTGTTAATTCTTCTTCAAAGCTTGAGGAATATATCAAATCTATTTTATGAATATTTGCCCCTAAAACTTAAATTAGTTTGATATTATATTTGGTAAGACATTTTGAAGAAAAAACCTTTTAGTGGAAATTACTTATTTTGGCTTATTTATATCATTTCAATGCAATAATTTAGTATTAGACACTTTTGCCACTGGCATGGACTTAACTCTAAAAAAGTGACATTTACGACATTCTTGCTCACCTAGCGGTGACTGTAGGCGATGATTATTCTACAATCATAAAAAAGGCTTTCTGCCTTTTAAATATCTCTACCTTAGCTTAATAAAATCGTAACTTTAGCCTTAAAAAAGCCCAAGTTTTAAAAAGTTAACGGCTGAATTATTTTCCATATTTGATCGCGAAACTCATTTATTGGTTAATTCTTATAAAGCAAATCCATTGTACGCAGTATAATAATGGTATTTCAATGTTGTCTTATTATTCCGTTTATTTTGAAAAATATTCTATTCACGTAAGTCATCTTAGCTATACTCAATATATCGACCTTCTGGTTAGGTTAGCTAAACAATACTGATTTAAAAGGAAAGGTACTTTTCTTGCTAAATCATTGATCAGGGTTCATACAAATATTAGGGAAATTCCCATTATTTAGTCAATATCAGGGAAATCAGTTAAATTTAATAGGGTTCAGAAAGTTTGCTCCAAGGAGTTCAAATTTACATCAATAAGTTTTTCTTACTTAAGATTTGCTTTTATTACTTGTTTTATATATAAAAATATGGAATCAATTTAAATAATAAGGCAATAATGAAAAGATTGGTTAAGTTAGATTATCTTAAAATATTGGGTACTCTTGCTTTCAGGAATGCGGTGTTTTTGGAAATATTATCCCACAGACCTGCATAATCCTACCGTCATCCTAAATTCATTTGTTGCTTTCCATTTTTAATAACCTACATAAGCGCAGGATAATCCAATTTAAATCGATATTTTAAGTTTAATTTTTACTATGTCCCCCTGATTTCGATATTTAATTGTTGTATTTTGGTTTATTTAAAAACAATTACGATCCAAATTAAGAAATAAGTGTGAAATTAATAATTACAATTTCTAATGACTACCATATTAGGTTTTAAGTAATATTATGACACATATCTCCTTAAAAATAAATCATAACTTTACCACGCGATTTACCATTTTTTGTACTCGTAAAGTTGCGGAGATGCGGTGCGACGTAGAATGAGTTATTTTAAAAACACACTCAAACGAAGATGCGCGCGCCCTCGGCAACAAGCTTATAAACGTTTTCCCAGTAGGGTTTTTAATAAAAATTAGGCACGTGTATATCAATTTTCAGGGCTGTATACCAATTTCCAACAATTTATCACCACGCGCTCGCACTATTTTATACATACTACGAAGCACTTTTTTTACGCAGGAAAAAGCCAATTTAGTTTCGTCGCTAAATGTCATATCGCGTCGTGATTAATTAAAAAACCACCTGTCAGAGTAGCTGTTTTATTTCGTTATAAGCGCTTTCCTATTGGTAGGTTGTCTTTTCGAGATAAAAATACCATTTTAATAAACCCTGCGCAGGTACATTTAAAAATACTGTCACTCAAATTAATTTGCTTACAAGCGTCGCGAAGTTATGGCACGGGAGGATTGCACTCTCCGTTGTTTCGTAGCAGCGTTGCCAGGTTGGGTTACGCAAATTATGAGGATCGATTATTGAAACCAATTAAAATTTTTAAAATTGGCGGTGATTTTAAATTTATTTTGGAATGGTGTGTTTGAAGTGAGTTATCTAAATTTTAAATAAAGCTGAAATAAATTGAGTTGGGCTATTGAAAAGATTTTCACACATCCGCGATTTGGTGGAAAATTCGAATCGAAATTATCGTGTAACCCAAAAATAGGCTCGAAATTATCGTACCTGCTAAAAAGTGGCTTGCAATTATCGTACCTGCTAAAAGTTGGTTCAATATTGTCGTAAGACCCAAAGGCTGGTTCGAAATGATCGTACCTGCTAAAAATTGGCTCGAAATGATCGAAAGTCCTTTAAGGCTGCTCGAAATTATCGTAACTGTCAAAAATAGTTCTTTTTATAAAATAACCTTGGCCATCTTGTTGAAATGTTGCCTCCCCGCTTCAGCTGTGGATCCGTTTTCTCTCCCACTAAAGAGTTTATGAACTCATTCTTAGGCATTGGCTGAACTATTCCAGGGCAACATTTCAACAAGTTGGACAAGCGTAAAGACATTTTATAAAATCAACTATTGCCCCGATATTGTCATAAGACCCAAAGGCTGGCTCGAAATTATCGTACCTGCTAAAAATTGGCTCGAAATGATCGTACGTCTGGCAACGTTGTTTAGCTGTTCGATTGAATAAAATGTCAGCCCGGGGCGGATAGAAGCCGTTAAGCGGTCGGAGTGTGCATTAACTCGATGAAGGCATCGGCAATCAGCTCGAAACGCTTTCCGCGGCCATCGCGATATTGCGGCGAAACAAGTTTGAGCGTCTCGCGAGGGCATTAGTCGTCTATCTGCAAAACAAACTCCTCGAGCAGAAGAAAGCTGTCTCTGGACTCGGCCCGTTTCAAGTGACTCTTCAAAAATAAAGAGGCCTTCCTTCGCCGTAAAAACATCAGGATCTCTTTACACCCAAGTGCGCTCTCCTACCTTCGCTTTTCAAGGAGGCTGCTGCCGAGATTGTCCGCTAAAACTTTATTTGCCAGGACCTCCGCGCCCTAAAAACCCATCTTTGATAGGACAAACAAGATGGCCACCGTCACGTCACGTTTCTCACCAATTTAGTCACGAATATTATCGGATCACGTTCTCCGCAGGCCCGTAACCAGCCGACAAATCTCGGGGGTGCTCAATTTGATACTAAAAATTAGCGTTGTTAAAGGGAGTATAACCCCTCTTGTTTGGTAGGGTGCGCTTAGGCTGTACCGAGTAGCTTCCACAAGCCTTCCTAGCGAGGGATGGTAAGGAGTTAGTTTAGTTTTAGGGTGTATACACTTTTTGAGAATTTGGTGGTAAAACCCGATCAAACTAACTTCTTGCCGCCCCTCGCTAGGAAGGCTTGTGGAAGATACTCGGTACAGTCTAAGTGCACCCTACCAAACAAGAGGGGTTATACTCCCTTTAAGCCTGGTTTTCACTGGGCTAAAAATCGGCGGAAATTGTTTTACGCAAATATATTTCCGGCGGATTTTCCAATGCTTTTCCGCAACTGATTTTCACTGGGGATTTTTTCAAGCGGTTTGTAATTCGGTGGTTTCGATAGCGCATGCGCTGAAGATTGTATCTTTACTGACTCACATAATTAAAATGGACGCCATAGATAGCTCCAATAGCAGTCCACCGATTTTCATCTATTTGCTTTGTCATATAAAAAAGGATAAGCTACGAATAACTCCTGTTGACTACCATTCATTCTTTTTTGTTTAGAAGTCATCGTGACAAACTGACTAAATTACAATAACAATGTCTATAAACTAAACGCGTCGCTTTTTAAGCCTAACAAATTGAATCAAACCGTGAGTAATGAGCTAGTGACGTCAACGCACGATCTTCACTGATTGGTTAGCACATTGCGTTGCGTTTTAAAAATTCGTAAAAATAGAACTTCCATTCCGCGCTTGTTCGCGGAATATCGCCAGCTTTCCGTAAAATTTAGCGGAAAATATTTTTCCGCAAACGGCGAGGAAAACCAATTCCGCTGTTTTTTAGCCCAGTGAAAACCAGGCTTAAGTCGGAAAATTTTCCGTATTTTTCTGAAAAAAATAAAAAAGTTTTCATTCCATGATTAGTCTAATATATTTTCGGTAAATATAGATAAAGCGGCATTTTCGCCTCATTTTTTGGAATCTGAAAGTAAAACTAAACCTCTAGACTAGTTTTATTTGATTAACAATGTAACACTATTAATGTTTTGTATTATATTTACTGATATTAGACATTTTATATCGGTAAAAAGTTAAAAACATTAAAAATCTTTAAAAAGTAATTTATATCAAAAGTCAAAATTTTAGCCAGAGATTCCACACAGTAGACCGGTTTCGCCCTTCTGGGGCTCATCAGTACTGTGTAGGAACTCTGGCTTTACTCGAAGATCTGCCGATATCAGTTAAACTAATAAACATATAGGGCACTCCGAATGTTTATAAGTAATTTATGTGTAAATTTTTTTATTTTCTGGAAAATTTCCCGCGTTTTATTTTTCCGGAAAATTAACAACACTACTAAAAATAGTAATTTTTAACTACTACTCCTGAAATTATGAATTTCGACTTAGTTGAAAACAGAATATTTTATTAATCGATGTTATATGATATTAGTTGGTAGTTGAGCAATCGATTTTTTTGGGTCGGTCGGGTTGGGGATTCTCAAGTATTAATTTGGGGGCGCTGAGCATCCAATGGTGCCCCCTATATACGGACCTAGTTCTGTGTTTTAAATCGATATATTCTGGCTATTTCTACCTAGTACTTGTTATATTTTGAGCTCCTGGTTTGAAGAAAGGGTCGTACTACTACCACAATATTCGGGTTTAATTTTAGTAGTTTTCTGGGTATTTACTTAAGGTTGAAACCCTAAAAACGCGAATTTGTCCACGCTTATCCCTCACGCTTGTTTATTTTAGCATTTCAGATTTGGAATCCCCATTCGTAAAAGCCGCGTTGAGAGGTTGGTCAGCCATTTTTCCCATTTCCACAGAGACCCACATTTCGGTTTGTAGTTTGATCTACGACGGGGCGCTGCCATTTTGATTTAGTCGGCGTTCGTTCTATTGATAATGGCGACCTTCGCGACACGCGCCAACGCCTCCGTGAAAAGGGTCTTTACGAGTCGGCCATTTGGAAAGCGTTATTTTGCCATGTGGTAGTTCGATTTAAAACGGTTGGCGAATCGCTAACGCGTACGCGAAACGTGACGTCCGTTTAGAAGCGTAGACGTTGGATAGCGTCGTCGTACGTCTAGCCATAGGTGGGCTTTCGCTCGCTGATTCCAGATTTCTATCCTTAAGCAATATCAAATATATCGTGAAAACGCGGCACATTTTAGTTTTCCCTCTTTCAATCTTTGGATGTTTTTCCTGGCCACTCTCTCTGGCTCTGTTTAATCGCTGTAGAGAAACTCAGCGTAAAGTGCTAATGGCAAAAGCGTCGCTTAATGGGTTTAGCAAATGGAACGATAAGCCTTGGCGCTGTGACTGTCTCTGGCGTTTCTATGGGAGGGTTTTTTCTGATACATGTTTTTTTTTTTACCGAAATGCCTAAAACGCTCTTAAAAACGGATATAGATATTTGAGAGTACGACGTGTTTTAGAGCAGACGTACCGTTATTGTGTACGGACTAATCTGGCGATTGTAAACGCTATCTTACTAAACCTTTCATTTCGAAATGGATCGAGAAGATAGATATAACCGTAAATTCACGTTTTCAGTTTTTTTAATAGTTTTTTAAAAATAGATTTAAAAAAAAAGCAATAATAATCGTAATATATTGATTAAGTTTAAAGCCTGGTTCACAAGTTACCATTTTTTCGAGTGTGATTTTTGCCGCGCGAGCAGTGGCGTAGCTAGCATGGTGTGCTACTTACTAGTCAAAACGTGTAAAAAGGTATTTTTCGAATTTCTCTAGTTTGTGTAAGTTTTTATTTTTTTCACGGTCGGGTGTCATCCCCAAAATGGCCCCAAATGAGTGGCACCCAGTCGCTACCTTAGAGCAAGAGTCAAACAAGTTTGAAAACCCCCATTTGAGAAAAACCAGTTTAAAGTTCGAAATTCAGCATAATAACAATGATAATCTAATAATGAAAATTGATAAAAAATAGAGTAAAAATATATATTGAAAATTTGGTACTGAGTCACCTTAATTTAAAAACACTCAAGGATTCTTATTTTGAATTTCTTTCAATAGTCACGTATCTCGACTTACTTGACCTTTGCTCTCAGGTAGCGCGGTGTGGGTCGCCACCCCTGCCCCCCTAGCTACGCCAGTGCGCACGACTCGTAGCCCGGTCCCGTCTAAATTTCATTCGCTTCAAGCGTTTGCTAAAAACAATAACAAAAATCAAATAATCCTTCCTTTTGTTCAGTGCTGAAGTTTGTTTCGAGTTTTCCGATGATTTTTGCTTGCGTTTCGATTGGTCACCCGCGACAAAATGGTATCGTGTGAACCGGGCTTAAGAGAGAATATAAGGGTAGCTTCTGCTTGATGCATATGATTTCCGGAAGAAAAACCACGCCCATCTGCCTCGCTTCGAGTAATTTTTCCACCTTTTTAATATTAATATAATGACCTTTCCTTAACCTAACTTGATATAAAATCTAACTTAAATTAAATAAAACAATGCGAAAAAGTAAACCTATCGATTGGTTCACGGATTTCACAGACTCCAGAAAATAAAAAATGACGTAATCCGTATCCAATGAAATGATAGGAACCATTGCTACGTTATTCGCTTTTTATGAAACGGGTTTGGTAACTATAGCTGTGGGAAAAGAGTACTACAAACAGTTATAACAGATCTGCCCATACAAAACTCTAGTACACAATAGCTAGCTGTATGGAAACCAAGTTTTACCATTTACCATGGTAACCCTGGAAATACCGCGGGAATAGGCGGGAGTGGATATTTTTTCTATATAATCGTATGTGGGAATGAACTTTTATCTCCGGGAATGGGTGAGAATGAACTTTTATCTCCTGGAATGGGTGGGAATGAACTTTTATCTCCGTGAATGGGTAGGAATGAACTTTTATCTCCGGGAATGGGTGGGAATGAACTTTTATCTCCGTGAATGGGTAGGAATGAACTTTTATCAACGGGAATGGGTGAGAATGAACTTTTATCTCCGGGAATGGGTGAGAATGAACTTTTATCTCCGGGAATGGGTGGGAATGAACTTTTATCTCCGTGAATGGGTAGGAATGAACTTTTATCTACGGGAATGGGTGAGAATGAACTTTTATCTACAGGAATGGGTGGGAATGAACTTTTATCTACGGGAATGGGTGGGAATGAACTTTTATCTTCGGGAATGGGTGGAAATGAACTTTTATCTACGGGAATGGGTGGGAATTAACTTTTATCTACGGGAATGTGTGGGAATGGAATTTTCCAACGTAAATGAGTGGGAAGTAGACATTTTGAATGGGAATGGGTGGGAATGGAATGGTTCCATTATGACGATTTTAGGGTCACGTCCTTGTCGCCTTTTGAAAATTTTAGATCGACACCGAGTTTGGGTCACTGCGCGGATACAGACCCCGCAAGTATTTTCAAGACAACACACCAATCTTGGCCTAAACCCTTAACAAAAAGAATATCTCATCCCAAACGCGGGCGTGGTTCAATTGTATTATAGGCGAAGGAAAAACTAGTTAAAAGAATCACTTCTGTAGAAACGGCTGCGAGTCTGACGGGGGAGAGAGGCTAGCTAAGAATATCTTCTTGAGTTTTATTTTCGCTTTAAAACCTTTATAAAAACCCTTCGTTCTTTAAAAAAAATATTTTTTTATGAAAAATGATATTGAGTGACCTTTTTCTTCGGAGCTGCCGAAGAGTGCTTCTTCGGCTTAGAGGCCATTTCGTCCTATACTAGCATCCAGAATTACCAGATGACGGGGTCAAAGGCAGTCGAAAGGGATTATCCAGTCGTGTACCTTCGAACGAATAGACGAGTCACGCTTCAATGGGAGCTAGTTTTATTTTTAAGGAGAGAAGGAACCCCAATATTTTCGCAGCCTTTTGTGTTCCGCGAAATTCGTCAGTTGAATCGGACACTCGCAACTTTAAGAGGATTAACGCGCGCGGGGGGGGGTCTTCCCTTTTATATTGCTCTCGGGGACGATCCTCTATGCATCCTCGCTCTCCAGCTTCACCTTCGTCGACTCTCCGTCGCTTCGTTCTTTTTGCGCTTCTGAAGGAACGCTCCCTCCGCAGTTCCGCTTTTTAGAAGGCGACTAAGCTAATAAAGTCCGTAAAAGAGCCCTATTTTCGAGAAAAAGCGTCCAATTTTTCCTTGGAATAATAAATGGTGAGGGTTTTTTCCCTGTGAAGCGTTTGCCTTTCTTCGCAGGCAGTCTCAGTTTATTATTTGGCCTCTGTATTAAATATACCTTCTGTATTTTAATATATAATTGCGATTGTTATCGACGAATTGTTTATTAAAGGTTATTGACGTCGCCTATCGATTTGAACTCGGAATAATAGTTGATTCTGAAATATAATAGTGACATGTATATAAAAGTGTTATTTATTTTGGGCGCGTGCTCTTGATATATTATTATTATTTGTTTTTTATTTGTGCGAAAGCGATAGTACAGTTTGTAAAACATATTGTAATGCACAATTTCCCTCCTAGCTAAGCTGAGCTTGTATTTAGGATTGTAATGTTTCATAGATAAACTATTTTAACATTCACAATTTGAATAATACATTAGACTTCTCTGTACACTGAGGGTTTATCAGGTTATTACATAGCAAAAAAATAAATAAATAAATAAATTAACTACGTCCAAAAAGTACATGTACACAATATTAAGTTCTATCTTAACACAAATAGTTCCATTAAGTATTTTAGAGCGTGATTACATTTGACCAAATATAGTTTTGTTAATTTATTTTTTAATGAATTTGAATTTAGCGACTTATCACTTTTTAGCTCATTAATGAAAGTATTGAAAAATTTAGGACCCAAATATATTCGTACTAGGGTTAAATTTGCTATAGGTAAACGTATTGTCGATTGTGGCTCGCTCGATTTTTCGCGCGCGTTGAAAATGAAAAAAGAAGCGTGCGCTCAAATACTTTAACGATACGACAGAAAGTAACCAAATCATGTGACCATCAATATTTTTTGGAATCGCCTATTCCAATTTGAGTATGGATTTTGTAGCTTAATTTTCCATAATATTTTGGTATGTCGGATTCAAGTTCTCTCCCCACTGATTCGGTTTCCCCTTTCCATAAAAACTTGTGGAGGTTAACGGTAATAGTGAGTGTAGGGAGCTGTAAGGCTCGCGTGGAATGAAGGGCTTGCTACCACCCTCCTACGCATTGTAATCCGGCCATCTGTTTAAAGGCGTTATATGTCGCTAGATGACTTGGGCCTAAGATGGTGCCTTGGGTATTAGTCTAGCTGATTATTATTCGAATTCAGAGTGTTTTCGGATTGACGGTTTTCTAACCTCCGAAAAATCGGCCTCCATTGGTCGATGTAATACGCTATCTATAGTTGGTTACCATGGTAACTATGAAGTTAAGGTTTTCGGAGCTTCGGCATGAAGTGGGTAGACGCAGCTATGCCGGAATAGTAACGTTCATAATGGCTACCATTTTGGGGTTAAATTATTTCACTATAAGTAAAAGGTTGGGTTTCTGGTACTGGTGTAATATTCGCCGAAGAATTTGTTTACCAATAAATAATATTTATTAACCTCGTGTAGTAAGAAGCGGTTCCCAAAAGGTGTTCCGCGGAAGGATTACAGGGACAGCACCTTCATCTTTGTTTGGTCAAGAGTCTTTTAAGATAAGTAGAAAAATTAGTTAGGGTTTCTGCCAGAGTTAGGTGGATAATTTAGGGTTCCATAGCAAAAAGAAATTGCGAAACGCTGGTGTAGTGGGCGTAGCTTGAAGGGCTTTCCACTACCCTCCTACGCATTTAACCCGGCCACCTCTTTGAAAGGCATTATAAGTCACTCGATGACTTGGGCCTAAGGTGGTGCCTTGGGTATTAGCCTAGCTGATTATAATTATTTATTATTAGTTTTAGCGTAGGTTTCTTAATACCCTGACATTCCGTTACGGCATAAGAAACATGTCGACAAAGGCCTACTTTGAAAGGGACATACTCGTACAGCTCGCATCTTGTACGATGGTAGACTAGTGGGGAACGGTGAGGGGGATTGGCAAAGGGTTGGCTAAGAGATCGTTTTGGCTTTTACCGCTCCATTTGGCCCGGTCGGAAGTAGGAGGCACAGATATATAGAGCGAAAGAAAAATCCATTGTTAGGACCATTCTCCCGTTAGGAAACGTCTTCCCCCAATCTATATATTTTTTCACCAGCCACGGGCACCCATGACTGCAGCAGCGGCACCACAGCCGCCGAAGTGCGAGAAAAACTGGCCGCCTAGATGGGACTGAAAACGTATTGAAAAGTAAATAATCGGTTGTTAACGCGCCTGACCTAGTCTTAAAAAACGCCACTAGGGGAAAGTCCGGCGCTTATTGCCTTTTTGGCGGGAACGACCGCGATCCACGGCCTCACTGGACACTTCGTTTCGAGGCTTTCCGACGGTTTTATCGTCTTTAAATTTAGTGTCAGGTGGCCGACGGGCGCGCGTGGGAGGGTGGACGGAAAAGGTGGAGGGGTAAAGGTTGATTTTGGACTGGCGATTGGAATCACGTGACTCAGACCCTTTGATCGAGGGTGATTGCGAGATTCCAGGGATGAAGGGCGGGGGGATCGTACCTCTAACGAAGCCGGGGAGAGACGTGATGGTTTGAGAGAGAGAGAAAAATATATATATCCCAGATTGAAAAGGTGCCATTTGCCCTACTATTTCTTCCTCTCGCTCGTTTTGAAAAGGCAGCTCGCTCGGCCCTCGCTCGTTCTCCGGTTTCTGATGCTCAAATATCACCACCGATTGAGGCAACTAAGGGACGCCAGCAGCACCAGCAGCGGGAAAAGTGTAGAGAATAAAAGAGCCACTAACGAACCGTCATATACCGCGCCGACCAGGATTTCTCTCTCTACCTCTTTATGTCTGCCTTAATAGGGGAACTACCCCCTCCCCACCCGGTGATCAGTGACGAAGCCCCCCCGGGGGTCGTGCCCTCAGTTTTAAAGTCGCCAGCCAATTTGTTTCGCGTCACCCCGAACTTGGATCCGAAGTGGACGAGCCGGTACGTTCTACGGACGTGACTCTGGGTTTATTTCGCGAACGGTAAAGCCGGAATCGGCTCCAATCACACCCTAAGTGTAGTTCGCCCGGAGTATACCCGCGGACTCCTCAATATTCGCCTATTATAAGGGTCTGGAATCGGGGTGGAGGCTAGATACGGCGACAGAGGCGTAACGAGCTCCTTTTCAACGTGACCTCGTTGATATAAAACAGAACAGTCGGACGCTTCTTTGCATGATGAACTGGATGTACCCGCGTCGATACGAGTAGGCCCGTTGCGAAGGATACGGGGTTTATGTCCTTTTATCCGCGATACCATTGACTCCCCGGGTTGAAGATACGACGGATAATAACCTTCCCGTTATTTTCTAACAAATGTTGCTTACGTGGGTTTCAAATTTCTATACTAACGTTTTATTTTAGTCGTAGATTTCGTAATTTAAGAGACCATTCTCTAAAATTCTATTTATGGGGTTATTTACTTTTGTGAGTCGAGAGGCTGAAGGTTTGGCCCGATTTTTCATGAACCAGGGTGGCTCATTAAAAATAAGAATAAGAATAATCAGCTAGGCTCATACCCAAAGCACCACCATAGGTTTAAGTCATCGAGCGACTTTTAAAGCCATTAATTCAGGTGGCCGGGTTACAATGCCTAAGAGGGTGGTGGCAAGCCCATGCATGCCACGCGAGCCAACAGCTCCCTACACTAACTATTACCGTTTTATCTGGCGAACATGCAACACTGGTTAGCTGGTCGATATAAAATATAACTAAATAACTGTAGTATGACAATAAAATTGGTTGTGGCTACTTGTACATAAATTACAAGTTAAAAAATAAAACAACAAAATACTGATTGTAATATTGTGCAAAAAAAACCGTTGTTTTATTTTTGAACTTGTATTTGCGGTATGTCTAGCCTGAATATGGACCGAATTCTTAAAACTAAAGAATTATTAAAGTTGCCAGTCCTACAGCAATAGCTTTAAAGTCTTTGAATGGTCTATAAAAATGTATTTGATTCGTTTATTATCTTAATTGGGGTGAAACGTTGTATTAGTCGTGGCGAACTTGTTTTTGTCCCATTTGCTTTCGTGAATTTCAAATTTCAGTAATAACGTTTCATTTTAGCAATTTAATTGGTGTTAATACGGGTAATTTAACTGTATTTGATTCGTGTATTCTTGTAATTGTGGTGAATCGTTATATTCGTCGTGGTGAACTTGTTTCCTAAGTCGTTTCCCATTTGGCCTGGCACCTGACGGTGTTTTATGGGTTATCCCTCGTCCGAAGAGTGGTTGGCGAGGGTAGAAGAATGTTGGATGGGAGGGTTGGACTGGGATGGTGGCAGATCCCCGCATTCGCCACTTCTTCCCAATGGAGCTGCCGCCTTCGCCGCGTAAAAGATAAAATTGGCGCGCTACTGACAATTATAAAAGGAGACGCTAACGATCGTCATCCTTCTTGACTGGAACGAACAACGGCTCCGTTCGCACTCTCTCTTCAGCCCTCCATCCCTCTTCTGACAAGACGTCGGACATCGAAAGTGTAATCTTGAGAATTTGGTCCCCGTGAACGCCACTAAGTACGCATTCTTAATGATTAAATATTGGTGTCAGGCTTGGTAATTTTAAAGTAAATTTTTTTTATTTTGACAACCAAATAGTCTTATTGATTTTAACCTTAAAGAAGATCCATTACCAAATAATTACTCTTTTGTTCCATGGATGGCCGTATTTTGAAAACAAAATAATTATTATTTTGATCCATGGATTTCCATATTTTGGAACCATATAATTATTCTTCTTATCCATGGACCTCCATATTTTGGAAACAAATAATTTTTCTTTTGATCCATGGATTTCCATATTTTGGAACCAAATAATTATTCTTTTGATCCATGGATCTCCATATTTTGGGAATCAAATAATTATTCTTTTGATCCATGGATCTCCATATTTTGGGAATCAAATAATTATTCTTTTGATCCATGGATGGCCGTATTTTGGGAACCAAATAATTATTCTTTTGATCCATGGATGGCCGTATTTTGGGAACCAAATAATTATCCTTTTGATCCATGGATGGCCGTATTTTGGGAACCAAATAATTATTCTTTTGATCCATGGATGGCCGTATTTTGGGAACCAAATAATTATTCTTTTGATCCATGGATGGCCGTATTTTGGGAACCAAATAATTATTCTTTTGATCCATGGATGGCCGTATTTTGGGAACCAAATAATTATTCTTTTGATCCATGGATGGCCGTATTTTGGGAACCAAATAATTATTCTTTTGATCCATGGATGGTCGCATTTTGGGACCAAATAATTATTCTTTTGATCCATGGATGGTCGCATTTTGGGACCAAATAATTATTCTTTTGATTCATGGATGGTCGCATTTTGGGACCAAATAATTATTCTTTTGATTCATGGATGGCCGTATTTTGGGAACCAAATATTTATTCTTTTGATCCATGGATGGCCGTATTTTGGGAACCAAATAATTATTCTTTTGATCCATGGATGGCCGTATTTTGGGAACCAAATAATTATTCTTTTGATCCATGGATGGTCGCATTTTGGGACCAAATAATTATTCTTTTGATTCATGGATGGTCGCATTTTGGGACCAAATAATTATTCTTTTGATTCATGGATGGTCGCATTTTGGGACCAAATAATTATTCTTTTGATTCATGGATGGCCGTATTTTGGGAACCAAATAATTATTCTTTTGATCCATGGATGGTCGCATTTTGGGACCAAACAAGTATTATTTTGATCCATCGATGGCCATATTTTGTGCCACAAATATTTTTGCTTTTTTGATCCATGGACCACCAAATAATTGCCATTTCCATTTCAACCATCCATCGATGACCATACTTTATTGGAATCTATGGTATAAGTGGTCTGCAAATAGTAAAATTATAATGATTTAAATTGGCCTATTGGCGCCTATAATAGCGTTGAAAGGTTAGAGCACCGGTCGGTATATGGATAAGAAGCCAACATTCAGGCTCTCCCGTTTTGATCCTCATTTTCGCAAAAATTGAACGCGACGCGATGTTGCGAAAAGCGTTATTGCCTTTTTGTTATTTTATGGCGACGTTGCCGCCGTTTCCAAGTTACTTTACATTTAAATTAAACCGTTTTGATCTGGTTTTTGTCGGAAAAACTTTTCCATTTCTCGAAAAAAAGGACGTTCTTTTACGCGTTTATAGTTCGCCAAGTTTGGATTTATTATTTTTGTTTCGCGCACCTTTTCTTTCTCGCACTCTGCCCGTCCGTCCGTTTGTTGTTTAAATTTTTAAATCGAACGATATTTTCTTTCTACGCGCAACGACGTTATCCCTGGAAGAAGGAGAAGCTCTTAGCGTTAAATTTGAAACGATGCTGACCCTCTTCTTTTCCTTAACTTAGTTTTCGCCCCCCCCCGTGCGTACGCGTCGAGGACGGAAACTCCATTTCGCTATTCGGAGGACGCAAAAACAACGATTTTTCTTTAGACGAGTGCGACGGCGAAATAAACGCGCCTTCGTCAAAATATTTCCTTACCCTTCACCCCTTTAAACAAAAATAGACAAGACCGAAGCCGGCGGGACCTTTCCCACTCACGCAAACTGAACCCTAACCGAAGCTTCAATCCGGCGTGTCTTGTACCCCACGATTCAAGCGTAAAGGTGGCTGGAGAGGCAGGCGCGAGTGAGAGCTTTCCAAAAAATGGAACGCGTCCGAATGGAGGTTATAGTAGGGCCATCGAGCATCTTTCCTTTTTAGCCAATGTTGCGAAGAGAGGAGTTCTCCCGCCAGAGAGCGCTCGTCTCCCCCTTTTCCGTTCGCGGTTCGCTGGGCTCGCGCTACGTGACCCCCACGTGGTTGCGCGTGGTCCGAGAGATAAGGAAACCCCGGCATGGCAACCCGGTTCCCTCGTCGGCCGGGGCTCCGTTACGAGCAGCCGACGTTTAAAGGGAGAACCAATTCAAACCCGACGACGGCTTAACTTGAAAGTGGCGTCGAAAGGACGCCGGCGATGTATTCCGATTACCGGAACGATAACTAGTTAACCGGGGGAACGAACTGACTCGAAAAGGCGCGGTGTGAATGGAAGCGAAAAGACGAACGGTATCGGTTTACGAGACAGTTCCGTTTATGGGAAAGATTGGGTAAAGTCTGTCACGCTGCGGAATCGGGTTATACGGTCGATTTTAATGTATAGTGTACGTCGATTTACCTTTCGAACTGCGCGATCATCTCTTCGTCAATTTCATTTTTTTTATTCTTCTTTTACAATCCCCAATTTTTCACCCCGCTTACATTTGGTATAATTCAGACTGCTCCCCCCCCCCCCCAATAGAGAGAGAGACGCGATGTTCCTTTATTTCCTGCCCTCCTTATAATGTATATATTTTTATTCACGATGCTCCCCTTTGGCGAACTGTTATCGAGCTAAAAGGTAGTGTGTGCCTGCTCGATGCAGGAGGAAATATCAAGTTTTCTCTCCGCAGAAACCACGCGTTTAATTCACAAAAGGTACATTTTTTTCCGTTTCGCTTCGGTTTGCTTAAAAGTTCTCCCGCTGTGCTGTAACGTTTGACGCCCACTTAACACTACGAACTTTTTTTGGCTCTTAAGGTCAGGACCTTTTTAACTTCTGTCGCACCATATGGAAGGTATAGTCCTTTAAATAAAAAATCATTCAAGGCCGATTATAGAGTTTGTGCTGCTACGACTGGATTTGTCTATGGTTTCTGTTTATACTACCGAAGCTGATAATTTTCTATTCATAGATATGGCAGTATCTTTTAACAGGGGGGCAAGACAGTCAGAGACGGGTTTATTTAAGCGCCTATTGTTATGATGAAATTTTCGAACTTTATTTTCATTTGTTTAGACTTGAAAAAAACGGCGGGAAATTATAACATAGTAATTATCTACCTAAATATAAAGAAATACATTATGATATTAACTGTTTTACTGAGAATGGACGAATGAGCAACTCTAAAAATAGTCTTAATTATTAATAAATAATAAATAAATTGTTAAATTCAAACCATAAAGATCTTTTTTTGGTTAAATAATAATATTACTTAGTTATTTTAATTTATATAATTTATTCAAATAATTCCTTTTTGGAATGAAATAAAGATAGCGTTAATGTATCTATAACATAGATTTTAATGTACGGGAATACACGTAAAATTTTAATATGGGCATACATAATAATATTTATATAATTTTATAACTTATAAGTAAAATAATTATTTAGATGTCAGTGGACATCTGCGTCCCCAAAACAACAGTATTTTATGTTCTTCTTTAAAAACACGTGTTTTATTTAGAAGAAAAAAAACCTTTTCTCTTCCAATTCTAAGAGGATGGATCATTCTATAGTGAGTGAAAAATCAATTGTTTCGGAAATGCTTTTGGAAGTTTCTATTGAAGGGAATAGATTCGCTAGTTTTTTTTCGATAAAAGAATTGAGAGAGAGAGAGAGAAAGTGAGAGAGAGAGAGAGAGAGAGAGAGAGAGAGAGAGAGAGAGAGAGAGAGAGAGAGAGAGAGAGAGAGAGAGAGAGAAAGTGAGAGAGAGAGAGAGAGAGAGAGAGAGAGAGAGAGAGAGAGAGAGAGAGAGAGAGAGAGAGAGAGAGAGAGAGAGAGAGAGAGAGAGAGAGAGAGAGAGAGAGAGAGAGAGAGAGAGAGAGAGAGAGAGAGAGAGAGAGAGAGAGAGAGAGAGAGAGAGAGAGAGAGAGAGAGAAAGTGAGAGAGAGAGAGAGAGTTCCAAGGATGGCAGCCAAAAAATAAAGGAAGTATAAGAGAGTGACAATTTAACCCTTGGTAGGGCTAAAACGAGTTTTGGGTGATGTTGGCGAAGCATATAATAGGGAAGTAGGGATGTATGCGGGGAGGGGGCGCCGTTAAGCGGCTTGACCCCCCCAAAGTCGCGTGTGCTGGACCCGATCCCACGCATGGTTGGCCAGCCTTTTCCATTTTGCGCGGATTGAGCCCCTGCTTCGGAGTCTCGCTCGAGGGGCCGGGAGCCAAATTGCCCCTTTTGTTTCGCATTAGAGCCCCCCGTCCTTACTCTATTATACGCGCCATCCACAGATCTCTGCCCCAAAACACTGTGTTATATTGACAAATAGGTTTAATAAAATCTATACGAAAATCTATTCATTTCAGGGGGACTGTTCATTCAGTTATTGTTGATTTCGTTTAAGGGATCTTACTAATTTGACGATTGTATTGTCGGAAAAATATTCAATGATTATTTGAATGGTTTTAAAAATATCTTGGTCGAAATAGAATAGCACCTTTTCTCGTTTAACCTTCTCGAAGCACCTTCGAATAATTATATTCGGGTATTTTCGCAGCCCTATTTCGAAATTTTCCTTTAACAATTTTTCAATTCTGACAATTTAATAGTTCCAAATTTAGATATTCTGATAATTGTACAATTTTTTATATTCTGATAGTTTTCCAAATTTACCTTTTCTTATTATTGTACAAATTTTAATATTCTGATAATTTTTCAAATTTTAATATTCTGAAAATTGTATTTTTTTTATATTCTGATAACTTTAATAATATTGATGTTATGATAATTAAAAAATATTGATATTCTGATAATTTATCAAATTTGGATATTATGATAATTTTCAAAATTTTGATATTATGATAATTGTACAAATTATCTTATTCTGATAATTATACAAAAATTACCTATTCTGATAATTGTACAAATTTACCTATTCTGATAATCATACAACATTCGCCTATTCTGATAATTTTACAAATTTACCTATTCTGATAATTGTACAAATTAACTTATTTTGATAATTGTACAAATTTAGATATTCTGATAACTATACAACGTTCGCCTATTCTGATAATTGGACAAATTTACCTATTCTGATAATTGTACAAATTAACTTATTCTGATAATTGTACAAATTTACCTATTATGTTAATGTACAAAATATTTCGATTATGATAGCTTAACAAATATATCCATTCTGTTAATTTAGAATTATTATTGTTTTGATACGATTATAAAATTTAGAATCTCGTAAATTATACAATTTTTGTTTCCATTCTGATAAATTTCCAAATAGCAGTACCAATAATTTTCAATAAAAATAAAATAAATCCCAATACAAACGTACGAAACAAAAGAATGTTTCAGCGTGACAGCCTAAGTGCAAAAAAAATCCTAATGGTGTTTTTGCGTAGTAGAATCCGTACAAGTCCTTGTAGTGAAATTTTGTTTGGTTCGAGAATGGTATTAAAAGAAAAGACCATTTCTCTTTTTGGAAACGCAATAAGCGCGACTCAAGATGGCGGAAGACGCCAATGACGTCACGTGGAAGAAGTAAGCGTTGAAACTACACACACACACAGAGAGAGAGAGAGAGCGAGCGAGTGAGAGAGAGAGAGAGAGAGAGGCGAGAAAGAGACGAACGAGCACTCGCTTAATAACGTCTTTTCCCCGCAGGTGGCGCTTCACTTAATAAAAGAAGGAATTTCGATTAAAGAGCCAAAAACGCACGCGTCTACTGTTTCGCGCCAAAATTATTGCTCCTCTTTTGATCCCCGCTCCATCTGGTGAGCGGATCACGCAATCGTCTCTCTTTCTAGTCGAAGCCCCGTTCCCACCTCGATACCTTTTGACGCCCCGTCAAAACCATACGCTGGTAGGTCTCCATTTCAATAACGAGAGGCTGTATTATTACGTAAATAATATACGACGGACGAGGGAGTTTTGTAGCCCAGAAAGAAGCGCCCGCTGGTGGTGGTTGCGGAGCTAACGAATAAAGAGAGGCAATTTGACTTTCACGCGGAGCCGGGCGAGATTTAAAAGCGCTAGAGTCTGTTATTAATTTCCGGAGAAAAGTAATAACGGGGGTAAGCGAGACAATATGGGTGCTTATGGGGCGTCCTTTTTTCTCGCTGGGATATAAGTCTGTCGGGCGGTATTAAAGGCGGGGTGCGGGTGACGCGTATTCGAACGGGAGCGCGGTAATAGGCGGCCGACCGGTCGAGGCCCTTTCCTGACAACCCAATTACGACGTGACACTTGACTGACACCTGGTGTCCGCGAGTGTAATTACGGCCGGACGACGCTATATCTTTCGGATTATAGACCGGTTTCGTGACGGGGCGCCCTACAGCGGTGTTCTTCTCTACCCTAGCGTCCTCTTCGACCCACCTCTCCGATGGAGGATCCCGCAAGATCTACGGTCTTTCTTTTAATTACATCCGGACTGCGGACCGCTTTCTCGCCCTGGTGCGCTCTCGGAATGTTCGCCCACCCTCCCGCGCCCACCCTTTCGCCAATCTCCTCTGATTCTCTCATTTTCTTCTCCAGAAATCTAATTCCACGTTCGCGTATAGATCTCTCCTTGGTCCATCCAGCTCGAAAAAACCTCCCTTCTTGGTGGCATAATTGTATCCACTCTCACCGGATCGAGGGACATTTGGCCACTCCCTGTCTCCTCCCCGCTCTCTTTGATTATCGGATAACGGCGCTCGTCCAAAATGAGTTTTGATCATATTAAATATGTCACTCATTCTTCTCTCCCTACCGAAAGAAATCAATAATAAAGTCTGTCGTGCCAACCGGCGTTGCGGCGTCGAAAATATCAGGTGGCCATATTTACAGCTGGGTACTTCCAAAGATGCTAGATTCGTTACTTTCGCTATTTGTGTAGCGTTACGCTAATCTAGGAATTCGTACGGTCAACTATTTTGTAGGTTAATTAAATCTTTTACTTTTTACCTTAATTTATTATGCTGTTAAAATTTAAGATTTAAGCGTCAACTGATTTAGTGGCAGAAGGTATTTAGGTAACCGAGAACGTCGGTGTCTACGCTATTTGGGAAGTCGAAAGTGTTACCTTGGCCAGAGTAGAATTCGAGATTTTAATAGAAACAGTAACGCCATCTGTCGTGAACTTATTTAAATGTTTTTTATTAATTATTTATTAATGATAAATTCAACCGATATATCAATAAATTCAGATTTAATTAAAGTTACGCAAAATAAATTTGAAGTTGAATTCATCTTTTTCGTTAACTAATTGTAAAAGTTTTCTTGAAATATTAAAGAAAGAGTGCTAACCACCAGATGGTGCTATACACTTTTGTTTGAAACTTAAGTAGTATATCATGGTAACGAGGGTTAAAAGTACCCATTTACCAGGGTTCGTACACGACCTAGAAAACCTGGAAAAGTCAGGGAATTTGAAAATGTTTCTAAAAGGTCAGGGAAAAGTCAGGGAATTTGAAAATGATTCCAAAATGTCATGAAAAGTCTAGGAATTTGAAAATCGTTCAAAAAGTAAGAGAATTTTAAAATGATTCCAAAATGTCATGAAAAGTCTAGGAATTTGAAAATTGTTCAAAAAGTAAGGGAATTTTAAAATGATTCCAAAATGTCATGAAAAGTCTAGGAATTTGAAAATCGTTCAAAAAATAAGGGAATTTTAGAATGACCCCTAAAAAATCAGAGAAATAAATTTTTGAAAGAAAATTTTTACCTCAAACCATTCATTTATTCTACAAAAATGGTCAGGGGAAATTTGGCACTTTGATCAGGGAAAACCTGTAAATGTCAGGGAATCTAATTCCGGAAATTTTGTATGAACCCTGTTTACGTTCTCAGTAACCTAAATTCGTTCTCCTTGTTAGTATATAATAGTTCCCAAAATAGTATTTTCCTACTAAACACCCCGATTTAAAGCATACTTTAAAACAAAGGTTTCCTACTATTTTTTTTATTTATAGGGAATGCCTTTGAAATTGTATGTTATGATATAGAATAAAATGAATGTTTACTTTCATCCTAGGTTCCACAAGTTTCATTTAGGATTTTTTCTCTTTGTCGGATGCGGCCTTTTCCGTAGAGAAAGAGACCTTTAATTAAGTTTATTTGAGAGAGATTTTCACTTCGACCGTACTGCGGCGCTAGTGCCCTGGCGTCGAGGGAAAAGGAAGGGTGAGGTCTCTGAGAGTGATTAATAGGCATCCGGGTCTCCAGGACCAAATTGCAGTTTCATTCGGGAGAAAAAATGGTCCGCAGTTACTCGCTTATTAAGAATCGTTTTTCTCGCCGTCTCTCCCTTTTTAATTAGCCCTCAGACTACGAAAGAAAATTGCTTTTGTAAATTAATTTTTGAATTCGAAACGCTTTCGTAGTTTAGTTTCTAGTTTAATGAAATTTCGTCATTGCTATTCTAAATTTCTCCTGGTCACGTTTCAAATCGTTTCACTTAGTACTCTGTTTAGTAAACCAAAATGTATTATATATATAAACTTTGACTTAGAAATCCAAAATTTAAATTTTTTTTAAAATGAAATATGTATATGGAAAATAAACTTAGCGCACTTAGTTTTATTGTTCTTTTTTAAAGTGGTATAATTTAATTTGAAAAAGTAATTACTCTCAGGGAGTTAAATTTTTATATTTCGTGTAGCTAGGCGAAGTTTAAATAATATAATAACAATAAGTATGAGGTGGCGAACAGGGCCTAAAATAGTGGGCAGTTCGGGCAGTTTTTGGCAGTTCTAAAACTCAGATTTGCAGTTCTAAAGTCGGATTTGGGCAGTGCTATTTATCGATAATTTATCGCAAAAAAAGTATGAAAATCTCGTCAAACGCATTACGCAGCCAATTTTGCTGAACTAAGTTACTTATTTACAGCCCTTTTTCTCTCTGAATTTTATTAAAATATTCGTCTGCTACAAATTCTGAATTCGAACTGCTTTTATAGCTCATTGAAATAATGTTTTGGGGGTTCAGTTTGTATTTGGGCAGTTCTAAAACGTCCTTATTTTAGCCCCTGATGGCGAGGTGGTTAGCACTCTCGTGAACACCAATTCCCGTTCTATATAATAAAATGCCCTAATTTTCCCGTGAACACTAATTCCCGTACTATATAATAAAATGCCCTAATTTTCCCGTGAACACTAATTCCCGTACTATATAATAAAATGCCCTAATTTTCCCGTTAACACTAATTCCCGTACTATATAATAAAATGCCCTCATTTTCCCGTGAACACTAATTCCCGTACTATATAATAAAATGCCCTCATTTTCACGTGAACACTAATTCCCGTACTATATAAAAAATGCCCTCATTTCCCCGTGAACTTTAATTCCCGTACTATATAATAAAATTCCCTAATTTTCCCGTGAACACTAATTCCCTAATTATATAATAAAATTCCCAAATTTTCCCGTGAACTTTAATTCCTGTATTGGAATACTCGGGGGAACCCCTCTGGTCGTTTGGGAATATGAATCGGTCTGAAGCGAGGGGGCAAATTCTTTTATTTTCCCTATTTAGGCAGCGTGTTAAATGGGCCCGAGCCAGAAGGATTTGATTTACGGGGAGTGGAACCGGGCGGACTTTAAATATTAGGCGCGCCGAACCCCGTCCCGTCCCCCCCTCGCAACGTAAACCCTCTAGACAATTTTTTGTTGGCTGCGAAGTATAAACTGCCCGTTTCCCGCTTATCTCTCTCAGGCCTCGAAATTGCGCCAACAAGCATTAATAAGATCCCTTCTTCCTTTTATTACTGGCGCGGACGCCGAACTGAAGAGAATCTCTCTTTCTAATATTAGGCTAGCTAGAAGGGGACGATTGAGAGAGTGGCGCATCCCGGAGCGGCGTTGGAGGATGGAGAGGAGAGATGCTGCCAGGTAAACGGAAGAGACTCCTGTTATAGAGCGCCAAGCGCTTTAATCCCGAATTATGGATGAGATATTCCCCCATTCCCTTTTAGCTTCCCCGCGTTTTTTTATTATTATCGACATATTTTCTATCCATGGATCGTCAATATATTATCATTATGAAAAAATATCCATACTTTAATTTTGCACCACCATTTCTTATATTAAAAAAAAATATACGTTAGGTAAGTGAGCTATGTGGAGAAAATTCTTTTGGGGTCGTTTGCGGGGTCAAAAAAGACTAAATATTTTATTACGTTTTATCACTTAAAGGCCTAGGTTTTCTTCTGCCTGTCACCCTTTAAATTTACTTTCCCTACAAACAAATACCCTGGTATTAGTAGTTTTAATATCTTAATCAACGTATCATTGTACCGGTAGAGTTAAAAAAGGGACCACTGTACTTGTGGACGGTAATAAAGCTGTTCATTCAAGGTGTTCTGCTGTTGGCCTACCACCAGGGTATTTGTTTGGAACTAGGAGCACGGCATCCCACACAAGGAGAACGCAACCCCGTTAAAAGTCTTGCATTTTCTTGTGTACAGTATTCATTAGCTAGACGTTTTAGCGCCTACTGCCGTCGGAAGGGGAAAATTCTAAAATTTTCTCCCCCCCCTCCTGTAAAACGTTCAGCGAAAAGGCTTGTCCAATGACCTTTGTACACAACACTGCGTTAGCGTGTTTAAAGGTTTGGAAAGAAAGTAAATAACGGTGGTGTACTGCGTGTAAAACACTTTTACAGGCGTTTTTAGACGAAAAATAGACATATTTCGAAGCTATTGCTAAATTCGCAAATTTAGCTCTATATTTCAAGAAACTGTAGATTGAAAGATTGCAACAATTTTTTTTAATAAATTGAATACAAAATTGAGGTACACGAGTATCAAATTTATAATTAAATTTCTTTAAATGAGTTATTACAGAAAGTGGCTAAATGTATCCAACTAATGACATATAAGTTTATCAGTTGAGCTCTAAATCTAATAACCTAGTATTATAAATTTTTAATTGTATATACATTTAAATCTAAAAATACCACACACTTAAAATTGTGTAAATCAATTTTTAATCAATTTAAATCACTAAGTATGTTTGGTTAATTTAACGAAACGACCTCATTTCAACAGCACTTAAAGGGCATTCAGAGTTTACAACTTTTAACGGCTAATTAGGCCACCAAATTTGTCCAACTGAATTAAGAGGTTTGGACAGTAAATGTTGGTACACTTTTTGCGGGACCAACAGGCAAATGTTTTCGGGTAGATTTTTGAGCGTACAATTTGTTTGAGGTATACAACTATTTGAAATTCAACCAATGAAATTAAGATACTTCGTGACGGGAACTATGAAACCTTTGACCCGTCGCGTCGTCTGCTTACTATCTAACATTGCTATTATCGAAAAACTGACAGAATTAATTTTGATAGGCTAAACCTAATTTTTCAATTTCATATATAACACTGTAGAACAGAAAAAATAGCAGACGCTATTAAAAGACGCGATCATTGAAGTCATAGCAGACGCTATTAAAAGACGCGATCATTGAAGTCATAGCAGACGCTATTAAAAGACGCGATCATTGAAGTCATAGCAGACGCTATTAAAAGACGCGATCATTGAAGTCATAGCAGACGCTATTAAAAGACGCGATCATTGAAGTCATAGCAGACGCTATTAAAAGACGTGACCACTCAAGTCATAGCAGACGCTATTAAAAGACGCGATCATTGAAGTCATAGCAGACGCTATTAAAAGACGCGACCATTGAAGTCGTAGTGGACGATAATAAACCAAACACGACCATTGAAGTCATAGCAGACGCTATTAAAAGACGCGACCATTGAAGTCATAGCAGACGCTATTAAAAGACGTGACCATTGAAGTCATAGCTGACGATAATAAAGCAGACGCTCTTGGAATGTTATTTGTTTGACTCGATAGGGGTTTTCGAGATATAACTTACTTTTCAAATGCGCGAAATTTGATAATTCCTATTACTCACTAAAACCGTTGTCATTTCGAAGTATTAAAAAATTGTCAACGGTGAATAAATTAGGTAGCAAGTCATTCAACATCGGTTGCATTTGGTCCATAAAACAATCGATACACAACCAGGGAATATTTCCATTATTTATTTTTTTCCACAATTCAAAACGATCCAACGCACCTGTTGTTGTGAAATAGGATTAAAATTTTGTACCGTATAAATTTCATATTGATTCACGACAGTATTATAATTATTTTAATTATGTTTATCGCATTGATAAGTCCTATAATCTAAAAGTAGGGCCACGTTAGCAGCTTTTCGGGCCCAAGGCAATGTCTTCTAACCGGACCTAGGGATATTTTTCCTAAAAGATCTGTAAGGAAACCTACCCTTAGAATCCGGGCCACAATGTAGCATTTTATTTTTCCCTAAAATAAATGTAAGGAAACCTACCCTTAGAATCCGGGCCACAATGCAGCATTTTATTTCCCTCTAAGATAACTGTAAGGAAACCTACTTTTAGAGACTGGGCCCCCAGACAAAGTGTTCGAATGTGGCCCATTGTAGCCTTTTATTTTTCCCTACAAGGCACATTCGGATGGACCAAGTGGTCCGGGACCCTGACACAGCTGTGTGATTTACATTTTTTTTAAATTTATTATACTAGCCTTTCAAACAATGGTCCCTTAAATTAAATCCAGGGTGCGCCTATGTCGCCCTATTCCCGCTTAGAAAACATTGAAATTGTCAGAGTATTTCCTCGACTGAAGTAAACCATGAAAAATAAATGCGGCAACAAAATTGGGCGCTGAATTTGATGAATTATTGAGTTTGGAACGGAACATCTGTTTGATATCCCTGGAGAGAAAAATACAATATCGCCTCCTATTGTTTTCCAGACGAAAATATTAAAAATAAATAAAAGACCGCGTGGTAAACAATAGAAAAGAGTCCCCTACTTGAATATTCGTTCAATCATTTGTCGTAATGCTCTCCCCTCCCTTCAGTCTTTGTCCTTCCTCCCTTTGTGTCGTTCACTTTGTGAGTCGATCCTAAAAAAACCAATTGGTGTAGTTAAAGAGACCGTCTTCTCCCGAATATTGGGCGGCGCTTAACGTTATTGTCAATACACAGTAAATTGAAGTTTCCCGTTTAACAACCCCTTTAATTATTATTTCATACTCCCTACATTTTTTACACAGCGGTCGAAGTGATGTCAGGTGTTTATTTTAGTCGGGATAATAAAAGTGAGTAAATTGCTAGACGCGTGGTCAATATTATTGTTTAATTTTTCCGTCCGAAACAATAGATGTGGTTTGTAAATCTGCACTGTTGTACGAGAAGTACGCGTGAGAGGTTCACAGTACTTTGATGGTGGATGTTAGCGATTTTTCAGACTTCGTTTATCTTTTTGTTTGATAGATTTCTAGTGATTGCAATTTCACCATTTAATTCGATCAACCAAAAATTGGTTTAAAAGTAAACAATAGTGGTTTTGATAGATAAATAAATAGAAAGAAACATTAATTGGTTATTAAAAGAGAGAGCCTTAAAATCAGAAGTGTTGCCACTTCCGTTGAAAGAATATCCCTCGCCATCCCAGTTATGTCCATTTCCGTTGAAAGAATATCCCTCGCCATCCCAGTTATGTCCATTTCCGTTGAAAGAATATCCCTCGCCATCCCAGTTATGTCCATTTCCGTTGAAAGAATATCCCTCGCCATCCCAGTTCCATCCATTTCCGTTGAAAGAATATCCCTCGCTAAGCCAGTTATGTCCATTTCCGTTGAAAGAATATCCCTCGCCATCCCAGTTCCATCCATTTCCGTTGAAAAAATATCTCTTGCCATCCCAGTTCCGTTGAAAGAATATCCCTTGCGATCCCAGTTCCGCTGAAAGAATATCCCTTGCCATCCCAGTTCCGTTGAAAGAATCTCTCTTGCCATCCCAGTTACGTTGAAAGAATATTCTTTGCCATCCCAGTTCCGTCCATTTCCGTTGAAAGAATATCCCTCGCCATCCCAGTTCCTTCCATTTCCGTTGAAAGAATACCTCTTGCCATCCCAGTTCCGTTGAAAGAATATAACTTGTAATCCCAGTTCCGTTGAAAGAATATCTCTTGCCATCCCAGTTCCGTTGAAAGAATATCCCTTGCGATCCCAGTTCCGCTGAAAGAATATCCCTTGCCATCCCAGTTCCGTTGAAAGAATCTCTCTTGCCATCCCAGTTACGTTGAAAGAATATTCTTTGCCATCCCAGTTCCGTCCATTTCCGTTGAAAGAATATCCCTCGCCATCCCAGTTCCTTCCATTTCCGTTGAAAGAATACCTCTTGCCATCCCAGTTCCGTTGAAAGAATATCCCTCGCCATCCCAGTTCCTTCCATTTCCGTTGAAAGAATACCTCTTGCCATCCCAGTTCCGTTGAAAGAATATCCCTTGCAATCCCAGTTCCGCTGAAAGAATATCCCTTGCCAACCCAGTTCCATTGAAAGAATATCCCTTGCGATCCCAGTTCCGCTGAAAGAATATCCCTTGCCATCCCAGTTCCGTTGAAAGAATATCCCTTGCCATCCCAGTTCCGTTGAAAGAATATCCCTTGCCATCCCAGTTCCGTTGAAATAATATCCCTTGTAATCCCAGTTCCGTTGAAAGAGTATCCCTTGCGATCCCAGTTCCGTTGAAAGAATATCCCTTGCCAACCCAGTTCCATTGAAAGAATATCCCTTGCCATCCCAGTTCCGTTGAAAGAATATCTCTTGCCATTCCAGTTCCGTTGAAAGAATATCCCTTGCGGACCCATTTCCGTTGAAATAATATCCCTTGCGATCCCACTTCCGTTGAAAGAATATCCATCGCCATCCCAGTTCCGTCGAAAGAATATCCCGTGCCATCCCAGTTTCGTTGAAAGAATATACCTCTCCATCCAAGTTCCGTTGAAAGAATATCCCTTGTAATCCCACTTCTATTGAAAGAATATCCTTCGCCATCCCAGTTCCGTTGAAAGAATATCCCTTGCCATCCCAGTTCCGTTGAAAGAATATAACTTGTAATCCCAGTTCCGTTGAAAGAATATCTCTTGCCATCCCAGTTCCGTTGAAAGAATATTCCTTGCCAACCCAGTTACGTTGAAAGAATATCCCTTGCCAACCCATTTCCTTTGAAAGAATATCCCTTGCCATTCCAGTTCCGTTGAAAGAATATCCCTTGCCAACCCAGTTCCGTTGAAAGAATATCCCTTGCCAACCCAGTTCCGTTGAAAGAATATCCCTTGCCAACCCAGTTCCGTTGAAAGAATATCCCTTGCGATCCCAGTTCCGTTGAAAGAATATCCCTTGCGATCCCAGTTCCGTTGAAAGAATATCCCTTGCGATCCCAGTTCCGTTGAAAGAATATCCCTTGCGATCCCAGTTCCGTTGAAAGAATATCCCTTGCCAACCCAGTTCCGTTGAAAGAATATCCCTTGCGATCCCAGTTCCGTTGAAAGAATATCCCTTGCCAACCCAGTTCCGTTGAAAGAATACCCCTTGCCTTTCCAGTTCCGTTGAAAAACTATCCCTTGCCAACCCAGTTCCGTTGAAAGAATCTCCCTTGCGATCCCAGTTCCGTTGAAAGAATATCCCTTGCCACCAAAGTTCCGTTGAAAGAAAATCCCTTGCCATCCCAGTTCCGTTAAAAGAGTATCTCTTGCCATCCCAGTTACGTTGAAAGAATATTCTTTGCAAACCCAGTTCCGTTGAAAGAATATCCCTTGCCAACCCAGTTCCGTTGAAAGAATATCCCTTGCCATCAAAGTTCCGTTGAAAGAAAATCCCTTGCCATCCCAGTTCCGTTAAAAGAGTATCTCTTGCCATCCCATTTCCTTTGAAAGAATATCCCTTGCCATTCAAGTTTCGTTGAAAGAATCTCCCTTGCGATCCCAGTTCCGTTGAAAGAATTTCTCATGCCATCCCAGTTACGTTGAAAGAATATTCTTTGCCAACCCAGTTCCGTTGAAAGAATATCCCTTGCCAACCCAGTTCCGTTGAAAGAATATCCCTTGCCATCAAAGTTCCGTTGAAAGAATATACCTTTGCCAACCCAGTTCCGTTGAAAGAATATCCCTTGCGATCCCAGTTCCGTTGAAAGAATATCCCTTGCGATCCCAGTTCCGTTGAAAGAATATCCCTTGCCAACCCAGTTCCGTTGAAAGAATATCCCTTGCGATCCCAGTTCCGTTGAAAGAATATCCCTTGCCACCAAAGTTCCGTTGAAAGAAAATCCCTTGCCATCCCAGTTCCGTTAAAAGAGTATCTCTTGCCATCCCAGTTACGTTGAAAGAATATTCTTTGCAAACCCAGTTCCGTTGAAAGAATATCCCTTGCCAACCCAGTTCCGTTGAAAGAATATCCCTTGCCAACCCAGTTCCGTTGAAAGAATATCCCTTGCCAACCCAGTTCCGTTGAAAGAATATCCCTTGCGATCCCAGTTCCGTTGAAAGAATATCCCTTGCGATCCCAGTTCCGTTGAAAGAATATCCCTTGCGATCCCAGTTCCGTTGAAAGAATATCCCTTGCCAACCCAGTTCCGTTGAAAGAATATCCCTTGCGATCCCAGTTCCGTTGAAAGAATATCCCTTGCCAACCCAGTTCCGTTGAAAGAATACCCCTTGCCATTCCAGTTCCGTTGAAAAACTATCCCTTGCCAACCCAGTTCCGTTGAAAAAATATCCCTTGCCAACCCAGTTCCGTTGAAAGAATCTCCCTTGCGATCCCAGTTCCGTTGAAAGAATATCCCTTGCCACCAAAGTTCCGTTGAAAGAAAATCCCTTGCCATCCCAGTTCCGTTAAAAGAGTATCTCTTGCCATCCCAGTTACGTTGAAAGAATATTCTTTGCAAACCCAGTTCCGTTGAAAGAATATCCCTTGCCAACCCAGTTCCGTTGAAAGAATCTCCCTTGCGATCCCAGTTCCGTTGAAAGAATATCCCTTGCCACCAAAGTTCCGTTGAAAGAAAATCCCTTGCCATCCCAGTTCCGTTAAAAGAGTATCTCTTGCCAACCCATTTCCTTTGAAAGAATATCCCTTGCCAATCCAGTTCCGTTGAAAGAATATCCCTTGCCAACCCAGTTCCGTTGAAAGAATATCCCTTGCCAACCCAGTTCCGTTGAAAGAATATCCCTTGTCAACCCAGTTCCGTTGAAAGAATATCCCTTGCGATCCCAGTTCCGTTGAAAGAATATCCCTTGCTATCCCAGTTCCGTTGAAAGAATATCCCTTGCGATCCCAGTTCCGTTGAAAGAATATCCCTTGCCAACCCAGTTCCGTTGAAAGAATATCCCTTGCGATCCCAGTTCCGTTGAAAGAATATCCCTTGCCAACCCACTTCCGTTGAAAGAATACCCCTTGCCATTCCAGTTCCGTTGAAAAACTATCCCTTGCCAACCCAGTTCCGTTGAAAAAATATCCCTTGCCAACCCAGTTCCGTTGAAAGAATCTCCCTTGCGATCCCAGTTCCGTTGAAAGAATATCCCTTGCCACCAAAGTTCCGTTGAAAGAAAATCCCTTGCCATCCCAGTTCCGTTAAAAGAGTATCTCTTGCCATCCCAGTTACGTTGAAAGAATATTCTTTGCAAACCCAGTTCCGTTGAAAGAATATCCCTTGCCAACCCAGTTCCGTTGAAAGAATATCCCTTGCCATCAAAGTTCCGTTGAAAGAAAATCCCTTGCCATCCCAGTTCCGTTAAAAGAGTATCTCTTGCCATCCCATTTCCTTTGAAAGAATATCCCTTGCCATTCAAGTTTCGTTGAAAGAATCTCCCTTGCGATCCCAGTTCCGTTGAAAGAATTTCTCATGCCATCCCAGTTACGTTGAAAGAATATTCTTTGCCAACCCAGTTCCGTTGAAAGAATATCCCTTGCCAACCCAGTTCCGTTGAAAGAATATCCCTTGCCATCAAAGTTCCGTTGAAAGAATATCCCTTTGCCAACCCAGTTCCGTTGAAAGAATATCCCTTGCCAACCCAGTTCCGTTGAAAGAATATCCCTTGCGATCCCAGTTCCGTTGAAAGAATATCCCTTGCGATCCCAGTTCCGTTGAAAGAATATCCCTTGCCAACCCAGTTCCGTTGAAAGAATATCCCTTGCGATCCCAGTTCCGTTGAAAGAATATCCCTTGCCAACCCAGTTCCGTTGAAAGAATACCCCTTGCCATTCCAGTTCCGTTGAAAAACTATCCCTTGCCAACCCAGTTCCGTTGAAAAAATATCCCTTGCCAACCCAGTTCCGTTGAAAGAATCTCCCTTGCGATCCCAGTTCCGTTGAAAGAATATCCCTTGCCACCAAAGTTCCGTTGAAAGAAAATCCCTTGCCATCCCAGTTCCGTTAAAAGAGTATCTCTTGCCATCCCAGTTACGTTGAAAGAATATTCTTTGCAAACCCAGTTCCGTTGAAAGAATATCCCTTGCCAACCCAGTTCCGTTGAAAGAATATCCCTTGCCATCAAAGTTCCGTTGAAAGAAAATCCCTTGCCATCCCAGTTCCGTTAAAAGAGTATCTCTTGCCATCCCATTTCCTTTGAAAGAATATCCCTTGCCATTCAAGTTTCGTTGAAAGAATCTCCCTTGCGATCCCAGTTCCGTTGAAAGAATTTCTCATGCCATCCCAGTTACGTTGAAAGAATATTCTTTGCCAACCCAGTTCCGTTGAAAGAATATCCCTTGCCAACCCAGTTCCGTTGAAAGAATATCCCTTGCCATCAAAGTTCCGTTGAAAGAATATCCCTTTGCCAACCCAGTTCCGTTGAAAGAATATCCCTTGCCATCCCAGTTCCGTTTAAAATATGTGGCTTCCAACTATTCCCATTCCATTTGATATGTATTTTCCCAATCCCTACCATTCCCGAAATTATCGAATCAAAGTATTGCCACCAGAGGGAAAATGCATTATCAATCTTTGCCGTTGGAACAATTTCCTTTCCCGTGCATTCCATTTGCTATGAATTTGCTCATTCCCTCCCATTCCCGAAATAGTAGATATAAATCCCATAGTACTCCCACGGTTACCGCGTTAAATGTTTAGGCACGTTGCGACGCAGTTAATTAGAAACATAAATTTGCCTAAACATCGGCGTCGTATAACTATCAGTTAGGCTATATCTGAACCGCCAATTGACGTCATATGGGGTAGAATCTTTCCAACCCATTATTAATATCCATTGAAGGTCTGCTAACTTCCCAGCGACATCTATTATTAAGCCTTTCTCTCGGGAAAATACAATAAACGGATCCTCAGTTTGGGAAGAGGATATTATACGTATATATTTTTATAGCGGGGTTCCATCGCGAAACCGTTCTTCACGTAGACAAACAACCGGAAGAAAAAAAAGGTTTATTTATTTTTTCTCCTTTGGAACTTTTAATACCGTTCCATTCCGGGATCGATCGTCAAGGTAACAGGCCTCTCTGTATACATACACGTTTTATATTTAATCCGCAGCTCCTCCTTTCAAACGCTGACTACAATATAAAACGATGTGATGAGAAATGAACCAATAGTTGAGCGAATGACATTTGAAAAAACGAAATGGCCTGGCAGTCATTGTTGTTGACACGATAATAGATTAATAGATAATTCCCGAAAGTAATTAGGGTTTGTTCTTTTTTATCGCGTTTCTTCCTTTTATAGGGCACGACTTATAAAGGCTCTTTTTAAGAGGAGGAAAATAGCTTTTGGAAAACATTATGGAAATAATATTCCACTATTGGATAAATCGATAATTATGTAACGTGGGAATACGGCCAACTTTGTCCACTTACAAGGAGACATGAAAATAATTTTCACCACTCAAATTTAAACTTTATCTACGTAAAATTTCATGGGAAAATCCCGTTTTTTTATTGAATTGATATAACCCAATTTTATCGATTTTATCCAATTGTTTTGCAAAAAAATTATTTTCTTAATTTTTGAAATGCGATTTTTTTATGCTTTTTTACGTAGATAATGTTTAAATTTGAGTGTTTTAATAGTGAGTGTATAGAGCTGTTGGCTCGCGTGTGATTAAGGGGTTTTCACTATACCCTCCTACGCCAAAATTCAAAGTTTTGAAAATGCTAAAAATGGAAAATATAAATAAAAAAATAATGAAAAAGTTCGAAATTGATTAAATTTTTTAGACTCCCATGTTATTTTCAATTGAAAATTTCCATTATGTGTTGTCAACAATATTTTTGGTTGTCATGGCAAAAAGGTTGCCTATGGAGGCATTTCCCTTTAGGGTTTTTTAAGTTACTCGAAGGTCTACCAAACCCCCAAGTTTGAACAAAATCGGTGCGTTACACCTCTGGTCGTCTCCTTGTCAGTTAAATTACAAAGTCATTCTAGTCTATATTTTTGTTATTGTTAACATGGTTAGCTACTAGTACATTTTTGTGATAAAATGGTTAAAAAGTTTCTATTTTTTACGAAAAACCTAAGCCTAACCCGAGAGAAATGGTTGAAAACACCGAAAAAGATAACGAAGATTAGAGTGAGGCAGACAATCCTAAAAAACGAACATTTGCCAACGTCTTAAATAACAACGTAAATTTAGCAGAAAAAGCTTTTCCAGTAATAACAGCTGGATGAAACTTAAATAAAAACCTGAAACTTGGTCAAATACACCCGATGAAGAAGGTCGAGAGAAATGCAAGTTAACGTCAGTGTACTCTTCAGCCAGTGGAAGCCTATGCTAACCGATGATTCCGAAGATAGCGAGAGCAAAAATGAGTTGACTAAAGCAACGGTCACGCGACAACTAAAACCCACTAACTAACTAGTTAAATACTTAATTGAGTCGTCGTTGTAAACTCCGTTCAGCTGCGCTGGTTTCGGTAGCAACACGAAGACAGTTGGGCGGGTAGTTATGAAGGATAAAGCATGTTGTGGCTATATTTTTGCGATAAAGCAGGGTACATGAAGTGAGTGGATGAAACTACAACCATGGTAAAAGGCCCATTGGACTGCAGTCTATGCTTTAATACTTCGTCACCGTGTATCCTGCTTTATTTAAAAATACAAGCACCCAAAAAGATTAATACTAGTAGCTATGTAAGGCCCGTGTGAACTTCTTCGAAGAAACTGGCATCAAAACCGTTTTAAATAATTAGTTTTAAACTCAGTATTCAACCGATTTAGTCCGTCGTGCTTAACTGTTTTCAATCTCAAACCCCGATAGTCACATCTGGATCTCTAAGTCAAGATCGATTTCCTATTTATTTAGAATCGGTAAAAGGGAATAGAATTATGTATACCAATAGAAGATCATACGGTTAAAAACGTTAAAGCAGCGACTGGAAAGATTACCTAAAAACCTACGGAAACCAAATAAACAAGCCTAAAGTAAACGAAAATTTGTGTTTGTCGTACTTGCATCACACAACACGAGAGTCCTAAATTCGCCTTTCGAAATGATCAAAGAGATAAATCTCACGAAGGACAAAAATTCCACCTTTTGTTTCTAGCAAGAAACCTTCCTAAAATAAAACACCACTTATAAAGAACGTTCCCAACACATTTATAATTCATTGTAGTGCTATCTCTAATCATCTCTACGTGTTTTAAAGCTTTCTACTATTTAAATAACGACATTTATTTTAAAGTCACCACTCTAATAGAGTACGAAAATGGTTTTCAAAGACTCGAAACTCATATCGATATCTACAAAATATATATCCCACTAACCGATGATTGAATTATTCGATACCGTTTCTGTAGATATTCAAGATTGTGCTTTTATAAATTATAATAATAATAATCAGCTAGGCTAATACCCAAGGCACCACCCAAGGCCTAAGTCATCATGCGACTTACAATGCCTTTAAACAGGTGGCCGAGTTGCAATGCGTAGGAGGGTGGTGGCAAGCCCTTCATGCCACGTGAGCCAACAGCTCCCTACACTCACTATTACCGTAAACCTCGACAAGTTTTTATGGGAAGGGGAAACCGAAGAACTCGGGTAAAAACCCCTTGCAAACTCAACGCGGAAGGAGTAGTTCCGAGTTTTCACCCAGTGCCACAAGTTGGGATCGAACCCGGCTCCTCTTGCTGTGAGGCGAAAGCGCTAACCACTCCGCCACCCCACCTTTATATTTTTGGAACACTCGTCAAAATTTACCTTAATCTTCGGAATCATATTAGCGGAAGCCTGCTAGGGGATACGTTTCAAGCACATAATATTACCAGTATAAAACCCCACACTTATCTCCTATTATAATAATACCTCTAGGAGATTAAACCCAAATTAGATCTATGTAATAATAAGCTAGGCTAATACTCAAGGCACCACTTTAGGCCCAAGTCATCGAGCGACTTTTAATGCCTTTAAACTGGTGGCTGCATGGGTTACAAAGCCTGGGGAGGGGGGGGGGTAAGCCCTTCATCCCACGCGAGCTACATAGCTCTCTACACTCACTATTACCGCTAACCTTTACAAGTTTTTATGAAAAGGGGAACTCGGGGGAAAACCCCTTAACCAACGGGGAGGGACCTTGAAAACACAAGTTGGCACTCAGTGCCACAAGCTGGGATCGAATCCGGCCCCTCTTGCTGCGAGGCGAATGTGCTAACCACTCAACCAACCCAAGATAATACTATTGAAACCAGATTTTTAGTTGGACAGAGGCTTACTGAACTAATCATCCTGTATAATTTAAAAGAGGTTTTCAGGATTTTATATCCAAACGGTCGCGACACCACTTGGACAAATAGCGTGAACCCGGGGATTTTCCTCGAACTCAAAGTAAACTCCACAGGAACACTTAATGAAGAAACATATTTGAAGAAAACATTTTCATATTTCTGGATCGAACGTTAAATATACTACCCAAGAACAGTCAATAATGACTAACCCGGTGGGGGAAAAACAATACTAAAAGACCTATGTAAAGTCTATATTTACCACTTCACAGTTTAAGGGTCTGACGAAATCATCCAGATCCAGGCGAAGCTTTTAGTAGGTACGTCCTTATCTTAAAAGGGAAAAGATCAATTAATAGAAATATTAGACCAGCTACAAAACAAGAAGGCACTTACCACAGCTAAGGCTGAATATTCTTTGGTATCGAAATACCCATCGGAGAGAAAAGCTTCAAGGGGATTAATAAAATTACAAGCGGACGGTATGGAAGTTCAAAATATGACGGAGGTTATAAAGGAAGTCTGAAACTCTTACCAGCAACTCGATTAAAATAACACTTTCCACGAAATCTTACCTAAACTGACCGACCTTAAAGGGAAACGGCCAAGCTTTTCCAAATATGGCCTTATTTCCGTATCAAAAGATTAACAAGACGTTCAATATACTAACACGTACCTTTTTTTGTCTTGGCCCAAAAAGTTGAAACGAAAAATAACGCCAGGTGTTTGGGTTTGAATTTTCGCCGCCATCTTAGGGGCTGCCGCCAGCGCCCCTAACCCCGTATGAATGATTTGCGAACTATCCTAACTTTTAAAATCGCGCAATTTAGGCTTAGGTCTCTTATAACTGGAACGCGCCGCACGTGCGAAACCAATTTTTCGCGTCTTCAGCAGCGCGCGCTTTTACGTTGTTTTTCTGTCTCACCGACTTCTCACCAGGTGTCGCGGCGGACGCGCGCTTTTCGATTTCCCGAAATTTCTTTATTTTATTAAAAATTAACCACCCAATATTTTTTGACGCGGTTTTCGGCATCAATTTTAGTTTTTAATGGGCTATAGGGCTATCTAACTGGTTGAAGCTTGACCGTTCCCCTTTAACAAAAGATAATTTGACGAAGTAATTAAAACTTCCGAATCACAAGTCCCCGGGTCGAGATGGTGTGACCAATGAATTCTACGAACATTTCCGGCCCGTAATTGGAGAAGTACTTTTTATCCTCTTTTGCTCGCTCGTATCTTTGACATCAATCCCAAGTTCCTTCTCTATGACGTTTATTTTCAATTTCAAAACTACTCAAAAACTAGAGCGCAATCTCGCTGTTGAATTCCGATTATGAAATATTTGAAAACGATCTCGGCAATCGGATGCGGAAAGTGATAAGCAATGTTATTCATCAAGAACAGACTTTGAGTATCCCTGTTTGAACTATCGGCTCTAACATTGCCGTTTTGCAATATTTGAATATAACAATATCCCACTGGCTACATTTTCCATGGACCAAGTAAAAGCATTCGACAGAGTTAATCATAGGCATTTATATAAAATATTAGAGCATGTTGGGTTTGCATCGATTATAACAAACTTTTTAAGGCAATATACACTTCGGCTGAAGCCTGAAGTTAAATAACGCAATAACTTCTAAATTCAAAATACTCAAAGGCATAAGACCAGGAGATCCCTTGTCTTCCTATCTCTTCAATCTGTCATTGGAAGCGTTTCTGTGCCATCTCAGAGACAAATTGAACTCGTATCATATTAATCTGTCCTTTCGTTTTGTCATTCACTGACGACGTAAATATTTTCGTACCGAGAAAATCCCATGCTTTTTTAAATGGAGTATTTTTGTTTTAAATGGTCAAAAACATTTTCGGTTGCCCTGGAAAATCGAATTGGTTGTCCAACGTCTCCTTTTTGGAAATTTAATATCTCATATAGATCTACATTACGGCCGACTTTGAATAAAATCTGCAATAAACACCTCAGGTACTCTCCTTGTCAGTGGAAGAAATTCGTTTTTAACCCACTAAGGCAACTACTAAAAGACGAAGGGCATAGTATCAAGTTGAACTTTGTCAAATACTATTAAAAACAAACCAACAATATGAACATGGACGTACTTATACTTACCTTTGAAGACCAAGATTTAGATATGAAACATCTACTAATATACGACCGAAACACATTTGAAGTAATGGTTGTTACGATAACGCCATAGATAAATTAAAGATTGCAATTAAATCAAGATTACTTAAATTCGTAGAAACGTCACGAGAATGCAACAAACAATACAAAATATCATTATTTCCCAAATTTCTAGCCAGTGGTTTGATTAATGAAAACACGGGAAAATAGAGTTTAACTTTTCCTTTTAAATTTCAATTTTGTAATTTTGGTTTTATATAGCTTTTAATTTGTTATGTATCCCATTTTTAAACTCATATATTTCAGTGTTTAATTTAAATTATTGTGCCTTTTTAAAATTGTTCAAAAATAGCGAAAAGAGAAATTGTATTCTTTCAAGTCTTTTGGGTGCACAATAAACAGGTACTTTTAAAAAAATTATAATATAATTTTACCATGGTCCCCAATTTTTAAGGGCCCCATTTAACCCACTTGAGGGGTGGGTTGTAAAAAAAGCATTGTAACATTTTTTAGAGGGGACGTAAAATCAAATTACGCCCAAAGCCTTCAAGAGGTGTAAACGCACCCCTGACATTCTGACGTCATCTTCTTTGCTCTAAATCAAATCTCCCTTATAAGCAAATAATTGGTTAATGATTTAATATTAATTAACACACCTCAATTTAATGTTTACCGTTGAAATTTATTTTGGAAAAAAATATAATTTGAAAAATAATTAAGATTCAATTTTATTACGACCGAAGCTAGTTTCAATAATCGTACCGCCATCTATCGGATTTAAAAATAACTATTAGGGTGGTACTTTATCCCAACAAAGGGGAAACCTTAAATGGGGTCATCGGTAACAGGGATCAACGTAACGTAAGGTCATCGTCTGCTTTTTCGTCTACCTGCGCATTATAAGTATCTGGAACTTTGAGGTGGAGTGACTAGTGTACTCTTTGGACGAAATCTTTACTCCAGTACTGTCCTTGTGAATAGTTCGAGTTGGTGTAACAGAAAGAGTTAAAAAAAAGAATGATACATTTTGACTGATCTGTAACTAAAATTAAATCTAAATAATCTACTTACTTTTGGAGATTAGTTAAAGGTGCAGCCCGAATCCCAGCTGCCACCTAGGAGCAACAAACACAACACCCCACACAATGAGAACGCAACCCGTGTACGTTTTTCATTGGCTAGACGCTTTAGCGCCTGCTGCCGTCGGAAAGGGAAAATTCGGAAATTGTCTCCCCCCCCCGTAAAACGTTCAGCGTAAAGGCTCGTGACGCTCGTCCAATGAAATTCGTACACAACCCTTCGTTAGCGTGTTTAAAGGCTAGCTGCGTTCTCTTTGTGTTTGTTGCTCCTAGCTGCCACTTAGAAATAGTTTACGGCTTAGAGTAATTATCACCACCTTATTTATCCAATAGTTTTAAAGAGGTTAAACCCGCGATATTTCGAACTGGAACGTCAAGGCTTTCTGACGTTCGAAATATAGAACCTCGCCGTTATGAATCATCGAGGCTAAAGGGGTTTATTATCCCTTGATTAGGGACCCCGTCGGATCTCGAGCGAAATGGTTGATAATGTGAAAATCTTTGTCTTATAGGCTTAGAGAGTAGAGTGTTGCTCGGGACGCACCCATTCCAGGCGCGCCAGTAATGACGCGATGCTCTTATTGAAAACATCTGCTCTTTGTCGAAATCGTGCCAGTGTCCGAATTGGAAAGGACGGGATAAACACGAACGAGAAAAAAGGCGGTTTTATTAATACATTGTAGACGTTGTCGCGAAGGTACAATCGTAAAAATGTCTCTCCTCTTCCCCGTAAGTTGTCATTTTCGCAGGTGTCTCCACCTGTCGCGTTAAAATTGCTCTATCCTCGTTATTTCTTTTCGTTTCGTGTTCCGGGCTTGCGAGACCAAATTACAGGTGTAATCCTGTTCCATTGACCATTCCTTTAGTCCGACTATTCTCCCCGAACGCGGCGAAAGGACGTTTCTGGAAAAGGCACTTTTGTCTCTTGTTCGGAAGCGCGCTGGATTGGAGCAGTTGGGGGATTAGACCGCGAGAGAATGAAAGAGCTATTTATAGGTGTTATCGGACAGTGGTCAATCTCTCTTTTTTTATATCTCTCGTCTTTTTTTTGGCGGACTTGTATTAGGTTCATTTAATCCCTTCAAACTTCCTTAAAGACGGAATAATAAATTTTCATTCTAGAATAGTAGAAGGTTTCTTTTTGCCTGTTGTCTGGCTAAAAGTGTATTCTTTTTACCCCAAAATGTTTTATTCGCCTGTTCCGGGGATGAGAATTACTCCGGCCCGTAAACTATTCGCTTGTTCCGGAATGTTAGGGCTACTCTTTTTACTCCTACTGGAAAGGAGGTGTGTAGGATTTTGTCGTCTGCTAGCCAGAATTTATCCGCTAAAAAGGCCACAGGCAGCCATTTTGGATTTTTACTCCGACTCAAACTATGCACCACCACAGAATCGGAGTAAAATGACTTCCTAGCCTTACTCTACTTACCCTACTCCGCTGTTGGTTCGCGTGGCATAAAGGGTTTGTCACCACCCTCCTACGCATTGTAACCCGGCCACCTGAATAAATGGCTTTAAAAGTCGTATGATGACTTAGGCCTATGGTGGTGCTTTGGGTATAATTATTAAAAAAAAACAACCCGGAACAAGGTCAAGCTTCCATCAATTTGTGTTTTCTTTTCTAAGGTTTTATTACTCCCTTTAATTCGCGTTACCCCGGGTCATTTACCCTCTGGAAAATTTGTTTAAATCAAAAATATTAGCCGTAAAATAATTATTTAGAATTTCAGAATGTCGATCTGAAAATAGGAGATACGATCAAGTGAATCGCGTTTAAAAGCACCAATGTAGACGATATAAATGGGACGTTACTTGACAGCGTATATCGTACGACAACGCAATCTAAACGCGAAACGAAATTCGTTCGGTAGGTGAAAGTTCTGTCGCGGCTTTCGGGGAGAGGTCGGGGTGATCGCGTATGGGCACCGGGTCTCCGGCTTTTTTATAAATCGTACGCTACGTGATATAATACGTTTGCTAGCCTTAACTACGTCGTTGGCCGTTTCAGGGAGGCTAGCTTATAATAAAACAAGTCTCGATGGTTTCTCCTCGTTCCCGCGAGGGGTCGCTCGTCCACCAACACTCTTCGCCGACCAATATTTTACTCGAAATCCAATTTTCTATATTGACACGTGTCACGTGTAGATTTAAGCTTTATTTATTCCGGAAGCCACTCCGCGCGCGCCCCCTCCTCTCCGTGCCTTCCCCCTCTTGTATTTTTTGCTTCCCTTTTCCATCCCGGAGCGCCTTATTCCGCCCCGATCCAATATACAGACTCCAATTTCGAGTTATTGTCGAATCGACGGTTGACCGGGCGGTTCCTTCCGAAGCTCTTCGGGAGGGTGAAGGCTTTAGGGTGGTGGTGTCCGGTGAGTGGCGCGTCGGTACGCGTAAGGGATCACTTCTATATATTACGGAGCGTTATTTGTAGTTTCTTCTAGGAACAGGAGGAACATTGGGCTCGAAATTGGCCCCTTTTCTTCGGAACCTCCGGAGATTTTCCCCCGCAAGATCTCGCGGTACTCGTCGCGAGTTCCGCGTGCTAGATGCGAAGGCTGGCCGACTTTTTAATATATCTAGGCTATAACCCTCCGCCCGCGACCCTCGATTTCGATATTAGTTCTGGTATGGCTCCCTCCATCCACTCGGCCATCCGCTCTCTGGAATTCTACGCTTTGCTCCTTCCAACCGTACAAATATCCGCGGATAGGAAAAAAGAGTGGTTCCGTTGCAAACCATTTTATTATTACGACTGTCCGTCGCCGCAATGGGCTTGCCCCCCAGTCCTCAGCCCCGTAGATGACTTTGCAATTGGAAAGCGCGGCGTCCGCTCCGATCTGGTCGGCTCTTTGAAGGGATCCGTTTGAGATGGTCGTGACTGGCGTGATGATCACGAAACATTCTTGCTGACGAATATTTTCTTGTTTATCGGAGGAAACGCGTCCGTGGCGCTAATCTAATTTCGGTTTCTCCACTTTCATTTCACTGATAGCCCCACCACCATCACCCATATGTATCCCGACTTTTCCGTCTACGTGATATTTCCTGATTTCAAACCGTACCTGTTGGCCATATTCGGAAAGTTACGCTGTACAAAAAGCGAATATTAAATTTTATCCAGTCACGATTTATGTAATTGTTCGGGATAATATTGTACACTTTTGAATTTCTTTAATGAAATAACTATCTTAAACATTTTACTCTTATTTACATCGTAAATTATTGGTGGATTAATTTTGTTTTATTTTCGCGTACCATCGGCGTAAATTGCAAATAAATTTTCCTATTGGTCAAATTTGTTTGCCGCTTCAAATTGGGCTGCAAGTTCTCTCCACTTTTCCCCGAGTTCTTCGGTTTCCTTTTTATATTATATCTTGGTGAGGTTAACGGTAATAGTGAGTGTAGGGAGCTGTTGGATCGCGTAGCATCACTCCAGCGTAATATAACCCGGCCACCTGATTTGAAGGAACTAAAAGTCGCTAGATGACTTGGTGCTTTGAGTATTAGCCCAGCTGATTATTATATCATGTCATTCAATTTTATCAGGGCCCATTCTATCCACTTGAGGGGTGGGGTTTAAAAACATAATTGTAACATTTTATTTTCGGTCTCGAGGGTCACCTTATAAAATTACCCCCTTTAAGCAAATAATTTGTGAATTATTTAATATTAATTAAAGTCTAATTTTACAAATCTCAATTAAAAGATTACCGTTATATTCTGACTGGAAATATAAGTTGTAAAAATTTAATTTGACAAATAAGGAAGATTTCCTATAAAATTGTAATTAACGTTGTAAGAGTTCTTAGGTTTTGGATTTATATGGGTCCTCTTTATATAAATAGCGCTTTTGATAGGTTTAATATGTCGATGCCAGGCGGTACACCGGCTGCGAAACGTCCAATATTCGCGTATATCTGCCTCCAATATACCATACTTTATATATTGGAACCTCTATTGGTGTGGAAACGATAATAATATCTGGATGTAAGGTTTTTATACACGTATTTCGAAGCTCCCTTCTGCCGTAATAGCCGTTGTAGACTTACTGGCCGAGCAGGGTCGCTTTATTAAAGAACGGGGAGCCCTGAATGTCTTTCTTGGCCAACTCGCAAACTTCGCACTCCGTGCCACGCTCGACCATTTCTTGTTTTATTAAACGTTCTCCTCTAGTTCGGCTTCGCTACCACCCTCCTCCGCTAGAGGGAGCGAGCGTACCGTAATACCGTTGCCTATTTTATAGTGAAACTATATAATATTGGATCCCGTCCGTGTATCGGAGACGTCATATGGTTAAATATTACTCCCGAAAGATCTTCAAGTATAGTAGAACTCGCGTGGTGGGAGCAATAATGGATTGTAAGAAATTTCAATTCCGGATTTTTTTTTAACTCGCCGAAGCCAGTCGATCGGTGAAAAGCAATATCGGCCAACCGGGAATTAGCTTTCTACCTCGATATATACGTATAATAATATCGTAACTAAATAAAAGTTTTTATTTTCTCGCAGGTCCCGTGGAAATCAAGCTCGAGTCCAAACAGTCCGTCATCCCGGAAGCGGTCAGCAAATTGTCCACCGGGTCAATGGGTGCTCGAGGTGGAGCTCCAGGAGGGCTTCCGGGCCCGGAATGCGCCGGGTGTCAGAAGCCCATCCGGGAGCGCTACTTGTTGAAGGCCCTGGACCAGCTGTGGCACGAGGACTGCCTGAAGTGCGCCTGCTGCGACTGCCGCTTGGGCGAAGTCGGATCGACGCTCTTCACCAAAGCCAACCTCATCCTCTGTAAAAGAGACTACCTCAGGTACGTACACCTTGCCGTTTATGGTCACGAAGGATAGTCCGTCGAAATTTTATTTTAAAAATTTTGATGTCGTCATGGTAATAGGTTGTTCGGGACGACGGGCCTGTGTTCCGCCTGCAACAAGACGATACCAGCCTTCGAGATGGTCATGAGAGCCAGAGGTAACGTCTACCACCTTGACTGTTTCGCCTGTCAACAGTGCAACCACAGGTAAGGACGTCAAATTTAAATAGGCGATATTTCAGTCAGGAGCTGATTCGAAAGTTCAATAACCAACCTCAGGTTCTGCGTGGGTGATAAATTCTACTTATTCGACAACCGAATTCTGTGCGAGTACGACCACGAGGAGCGGCTGCTCTTTCACTCGTCTCATTCTTGTAGCGGTAGCGGCAGCCAAGTCAACTCGAGGTCCAACAACGGGCCATCGTCGAGCGGCGCCAACAACATGGTCTCAGCGTCCAGTCCGGCCACTTCTTCGGCGTGCGCGCCCAGCGGACACCGCAGCCCCAGCGCCTCCCAGATGGGACGTCACCCGATGACGCCGCACTCTCACCACCACCACTCGTCGTCCGTCCTGCCACCCGGGGCCCATCCCGGCTACCACGGAAACGCGAACGGGCCGGGGCCAGCCAGCGGCAGCGGGGGACCCCACGGCTACGTCAACAGCCTGGAACAATTGAAACGGGCCACGGAGAACTTGACCCCCGTTCATCCGGGGATCGCCGGTGGCGTCCACGGACCCTCCGGAGTCGGCGGAGCGGTTCCCGTCCACGACGACGCGTCCAGCGGTTACGGAAGCCCGGACTCGTTTCTGAGTGACGGCAAGTGACCAAGAAGAAAGGAGAGCGGCTGAAGAAACGGGCGCTGAACCTCTCCGGCCACCACCGATGACCGTTTACGTTTGTCCTTTTCCGACGCGTCGCCCTCCCAGCGGCTCCTTTTATTTCTAATAAAGACGACGTCACTTCTCTTTTCTCGCTCCTCCATCCGGATTCACTCTCGCGGGAGATTCGATACGCCACTATCGATAAACGATTAAATAGCATTCCTTTATAAAAAAAGGCACGAGAAACCGCCGCGATGTCGTCGTGTAGTAATGAAAGAGAGGCCGAAGAAACGAAAGGGTGTCTAATTTCCTTTCGAAAACCGCTTCTCCGGTTCCCTTTTCTTCTCCTTGACATTAATAAAATAAAATGCTCGGAAAAGAAGAGGAAAGCTCCGAAGAAAAAACTCTCGATATTGGCGCGGTACTAGAACGAAAGTGGCTTTTCAAATGGGTGGAGCGATTTCTTGGAAGGTGGCGACACCCTGCGGACAAATAAAGAACATTTTTTCATATATATTATTTATCGAAGTTTCCAAACCAGCCTCTTTCCCCCACTTCTACAAAAAAAAAGATGAATAAAACGAAATGGCTTTTTGGTTTTTCAAAACCCAGGAAACAAAGAGATCGTGCGGCAAGTGAGTTTTTTTGGCTACTTTCTTTTTGTTTTCTCCTCCTTTAAGGCTTAGAAATGTAGCGACTCCGCCTATCCCGACAAATCCCGACTGTCCCTTTAAAAATAAGATTATCGGTTCGCTATAGTTGGAAAGTCTATCCTTGATCCCCAGTCAATCGATGGAACCTTTCCGCGATTAAACAAAATGTCGATTGTCAAGAAAACAAAAGAACCGCGCCCTATTTTAGGCCCTTCCCCGTCCACACACACTCAAAGAGGTGTTCCCCCTTTTCAAAGGTATAGTCCTTACGTAAAAGACGCCACCCAGAGGAAGGGAGATGTACTAGATTTCTATTGTCTAAATTGCGGCGAAAATCCATTGTGATATTTTATTGCGTCCTTTAATGATGAGTTTCGAAAGAGGAGATCCTTTGTTCATCATTTTCTATTCGCGATAAACATTGACGACTTTGTAATTTAAGATTCGCTTAAGTTTAAAATTTAGTTTCGTTTTCCTCGGAATAATAACAACCCTAATGACGAAATTAAATTGACGGCAGAAATTTCCAAATTAGGATTAAATTCTCATGTGCTCGAAATATTTGAACCCGAAACCCTTCCCTTTATAAATTTTCTACGAATGAGCGTCACGTATTAGCCCAAATCTTAAATTGACGGAATTATATTAGGAGCCTAGTTAAAGAATTTTCGGAGAAATATCGCCTTTCCGTCATACGCAATTTCGTAACGTTAATCCTTACCTCGGCAAATAAGCGGCCGACGGAGCTGGTGTCGAGCTGCGAATTTACAGAGCGTGTCAAGGAGTACACAAGCTTTAGAAGAGCTGTCAGAATCGATCAATATTTTTCGGTCATTTAAATATTCTAAATTAAACCCCCTTCTTAAATAATAATAATGATAATAATAATAATAATAACGCGTGATTCTATTAATAAGGAAGCTCTCGGCGTCCTATTATTGTAGTGTCTCGATCCTTTAGTCCATACGGTGAACCGTAGTTAATAAGGGATTTTCTGGAGCGAAGACGAGTTTCGCAGCCTCCCCTTCTAAATTATCTCTCTCTTTCCCTCTCCATCGCAGTAGAGCGTCCAGCGCCCCCCCCCCCCTTATTGTAATTTAGTCTCTTCTGATTAATACCGAATCGGAGGCTTTAATAGTATTTGGATAAAGAGCTTCCCCAATAGCGTGTTTCCCTCTCTCTCTATTCAATTGCATTAAGCTTTAGTTGCCTTCTCTATTATGTATTTGTGACTAAACGAGTATTAGGACGGAAAGGGAAGCTCGGGATGAAAGGATGGGACGAAGGGAGGATGCGGCGGCATCGAACGCGAGAGGGAGCTCCGATCGAGGGCTAGCTTACCTTCCACGCCAGCGTCGCAATTCGATTTCAACTCGTTATTGTATTCCGCTATTCCGCTTGTCGTAGATAAGACGGCTGCGAAGGGAGCCCGATAGAACCAGCGGGGGCCTCTTTCCGATTTTAGGTAATAGCCTCGCCAATAATTAACTGGCCGACGAATGGGTGATCGTTCCCCGCTCCTCGTCACCGCGTTAATACGAAACAGTTAAGCCTATTTGTCCCGAACCAGACGTCCGGGGACGAAGGCAACCGAATTTAGCTGCCAGAGAGAGAGAGAGAACGGGGCCAAATGGTTCGAATATCTCCCGTTGGCTCATTACCGTTGCTTCCCCTCTAACATTGTCCCCGCCACTAGCACCCCACTTTCGAAGCTTCTATTATAGACGTATATATTCGTTCGAGTACGTATTCTAGCAATATCGACGATTCATAATGACTCTAGTCTCTCGCATTGACTCGCTTTAAACGCGCGTTCTCTCCTCCTCCGCATCCTCCGCATCCTCGCCATCATCTCTCGCTCCAGTTGTTTCGGATTATTGACTCGCCTTTAAACGCCGCTTCCCACCCTCTCACGCTAATCGTCCCTCCTCCTCCTCCTCCTCCTCCTCCTCCCCACCGCCATTGTTTTTTCCACCCTCCTTTCTTTGTTTTCTCCCTCCCCCCCTTCAATCCCCCCCGTACCCCGAGTCGGTCTTCCCTGCGTAACCCGATACTCTTTAACGTAAACGTTCCCGCGTTACCTTTCGGACTAAAGAATACGTTCAGGGGTCGTGATGGACAATGAAAAGCTTTAAAAGTAAGTCCCCGATATTCCAATTTTTGTCGTCGTCTACTAAATTGGACAAGGAACGGGGTGGACGTGGATGGGAAGGTTTCTCGTTTATGGCTTTTCCAATTTTTGGTTTTGTCCTCTATAATTACCTTCGTTTTAAAAATGCTAATGACCTGGCAACCTCTCTCTCTCTCTCGACTGCAACAACCCCCGGATCGTCCGCTTCCAAAATGGCATCTCTATTTGAGAAGGATGCTCGCGGATTTCCTCCTCCGAGGTTGGGAACAGAAATTGGCGAAGCGTCGCAAAAGCTAATTAAGCCGAACTCCGTCTTTAGCTTGAGCTTCTTCTCGGGTTAGCGCTCGCTGCTATAACGACCCCTTTCGGATTTCGGACGCACTCTGTACGTGTATTATTGGAAAATCGGTCAGTGGAAACGTCTTAGCGCGTTATACGATAAAGAGCCCCTCATCGCTTCATGTTCCCCTAAACTCGGCTAAGATTCCTAAATACGTCGCCTCATTGTAACAAATTCTTGTGTTTATGGGAAGACTTAGGTGTTCAGTTTTAATTTAGGTGGAGTGGCGGAGTAGTTAGCACATTCGCCTCGCAGCAAGATGAGCCGGGTTCGATCCTAGCTTGTAGCACTGGGTGATTACTCGGAACCACTCCTTCCGCGTTGAGTTTGCAAGGTCTCTCACATCTGGTTAATGGCGTTATCCCCGGTAATAGTTAGTGTAGGGAGCTGTTGGCTCGCGAGGGGTGTAGGGCTTGCCACCACCCTCCTACGCATTGTAACCCGGCCACCTGTTTAAAAGCATTATAAGTCGTTAGATGATTTGGGTCTAATTTGGTGCCTTGGGTATTCGCCTAGCTGAATATTATTAAGAATGAAACGGTTAAATGTTCTTTGGGGTAAAAATATCAAAACAACCCGGTATCTTATTGTTTTCTTAAAATAGACGTCTTCCACCGTGATTGAAGCGCCCCCTGTGACGTTTTTCGACATTGTTTCTCATACACAGCAGCTACACATTCTCGGATAACCCGAATACATACTTGCTATAAAGATATTTATTCTTAACACAATATCCCGACTACGAATGGCAATTTCAAAGTTTGAGGGAATTACTTCCGATTCTGGGGAAATAGAACACATGTCCGATATAGAAAACGGCGCGTGCTGTATAAGCGACTGGGAAGGACTTTTCGGGCACCTAATTAAGGTAATTAGGGGGATCGGGATTAAAGCTAATGGTCATCGTAGTATCAACGAAGGGAGGGGTGGTATCGCCTTGAGCATTTGACCAAGGAAGGGGGAATTTTTATCAACTTTTAATGACGCGGCCAAAAAGAAATGATATCCATTTGGCTCTTCCTTCCCCGGGCCGCGTCCAGGAGGCGTTGTATACCGAAGAGTGGGACTTTATTAGTGAGCTCCGGCCTATAGGGGAGAGGTAGCGGATCGGGGCAATATGAGGACGGAAACCGGAACGCCGGAAACGCCGACAATTACGGCAGGTGTCGCTACGGTTTGCCCCGTTAATTATTCGCCGCTTCCGTTTTGGCCCCGTCCGCCCCGTCCGCCACTAGCCTTATTAGGAGAATTCTTGCCATTAATAACTAAAAGTTTTCGACGCTCATTACACGAAAGCAACCCCTCTTTTTTGGGGCCAAAGTTCCCGGCCTAACCGATTCCGAGCGCGTGCGGGGGACCTTTGACCTCCCCCCTCCTTTAAAGGTTTAAAAGGTTATAGCAGTCTCCGACCCTACCCCTAAAAGCGACGAGGAATAACTCGTTATCGGTGAAATCTTTTCCGTATTACCGTTAATTTTTGGATCCTAAAAGTTTTAATTGGAGGGAGGTTCGGGGGTCATTATTATCCGGGGCTTCGTCGATACTTCCTTCTCTTCGTCGGGTGGAAATTAAAGAGATGGAAAAGTCGCCGCAATCAACTATTTTTGCTGCCAAATTATAGTTTAAGCCTTCTAAATTTATCGCTCGCGATTGTTGGCGATTTTATCGCTAAATATACGCTAATAGCAAAAATTGACTTCCGACCGGAAAATTAGAGCGACCAGTATTTCGGGTTTTCCAGAATATAATGGACTTTCTAATAGAGTTTTATTGCGTTTTATTTCATTTCCAATTTCGTTTCACGTAATATTAATGACTGTACTAATTATTTTTCCAGGTTATTAATAAAGAAAATTGTAAACAGTATGGAAAAGAAAACTCAAGCTAAACGGTTTTCGTGAGTTCTTTTAGTTGCCATATTCTGTCATTTCATTTACGAACTGGGTCCCGTTTCGAGACAATTAATATGAAACTTTCGTCAGTTACGTGGTAAAACTAATCCGTAATAGAACGAAATTGTGAACTTGTGTATATAAAGTGTGTAATATATAAAAAAAAATCACCGATAGTAACCATTGTAAATAATACGAAAATAATTATATCGGTTATTATAATAATAAAAAAATGTAAATATTGAAAATGGAAAATATATTAGCTTCATTTGGGCCCGAGTATTTCGGCCTAAATTTTGTAAATATTTCGCGTTGTACTAAAAAAAACCCGATGTTTAATAATATTGTGAAACTCAAAATTAATACAGAAAAATATTAAGTGTATAGGCCTAAATAAATAAAAAAATAAAATTACCGGTTGTCATCAACTTAAATAAAAAAAAGGTTGATTATAACTCTGACATTGATGTAATCATTTTTTTTACCTCTCCGAGGGGACTTTGTACCCTAGGAGGGGTTATACAACCACCGTGTCTGTCTGTCTGTGGGTCTGTCTGTCAGGCCTGCGAACGCGTTCGCATTTTCGGGGCAAAGGGTAATCACTGCGTACGCAGTTTCTTAGAATCAGGGAAAAGGTTTTTCCAAAAGCGCCCTCTTTTTGTCATTGGGTGTAGTATAATTTTTTAACCAGCCGGGATTCGAACCCGAGCCCTCTTGAACGACAGGTGAGCGTTCTACCACAGAACCACGGATATAGTTACACTTCACGTAAAATTAAAAACTCTTCCGAGGAGAGGTATATTTTGGCTTGCCAACTTGTTTAATTTTACGTTTGCATTTATTTTTACTCCGGTTTAAATATAGTAACGTTCGTCTGGAATGGTTAGACTGTCGTTTTTTACTTGGCAAGATGAGAACGCAGACTTAACCCTTCCTCCAGAGATAACCGACTTGTAAACAAAACAAGAGTCCAACTATAAGAGCGGAAGAATCAATATTTACAGAGGGCTTTACTTTGCGGAGGACGACAGGCCTAAAGTGAGTGGTGCGGCGAGATAGATAAAAAAGTGGGTCCCGTCTCGGCTCTCGCTCGGAGAGTGACGTAGCCAATTACGGGAATGATTGGACCTCCATAAAAGCCCAAGATATACACCACTCTTGACAATATTTTTAATCATTTCCTGGGGATATACGCCTAGACTTCCTACAGCGGCTCGCGTAAAAATATAAAGGTTTCCACTCCCATCGGCTCTCCACTCAAATTGGCTTTTTTCCCCACCCGTTCGGCCCAATCTCTGGGCTATAGGAATAATCGTAAATTTGCTTTCCTAAAAATCTTATTTCCTTTCGAAATACGTTGGGTAGATTTTTTTCTTGTTTATGTATATCCAGACGGAGAGAAAATCCATTCGGGGCTGTATAGGAGGAAAGCGAATCTGTATTGCTTACAAAATATAACTCATTTCTTTGATTCTGGGAGTGAAAATCTGAAGGGCTAGAGAGCGTTCGATTACATCTCCGGCCGACAAAGGTCTCTGGGCCTTATAAATCTCTGTCGTTTGCCGATAGTATCCGCGAGCGCCTTGGTCTTTGTTTTTCCAGCCCCGCTCTCATCTTCTCCTGGCCTTCCTCGCGGGACCAAAGAGACCTCGTCATTCCCGTATAAATCATCTCAAGCCTGGCCCATCCCATCCCCCACCTCCCTTTCGCTTTCATTTTAGTTTGTCGGACAAGTACGATTCTGAAGCGGAATACGAGGGGTCTACCACGTATGAGCTTACGAGCTTGAGCTTCTTAAGGATGGACTAAAGGAAATTATTCGCTGGCACCGAGAAGAAATGTTTACACTTTTTAACCTTTTCTAAGTTATTCGCTTCCTAGTTTTAGAGTAATTACAGAACACCGTTAACTATTGGAGTATTTGGGACACCGTAATCTATTGGAGTATTTGGGAATTCGCTTACACCGAGAAGAAATGTTTACACTTTTTAGCCTTGTCCAAGTTATTCACTTCCTAGTTTTATAGTAACTCACTACACCGTAATCTATTGGAGTATTTGGGACACTGTAATCTATCGGCGTATTTGGGGCACCGTAATCTATTGGAGTATTTAGGACACCGTAATCTATTGGAGTATTTGGGACACCGTAATCTATTGGAGTATTTGGGACACCGTAATCTATTGGAGTATTTGGGACATCGTAATCTATTGGAGTATTTGGGAATTCGCTTACAACAAGAAGAAAATATTACACTTTTTAGTCTTTTATTTACTTCCTAGTTTTACACTACTACACTAAACCGTAATCTATTGGAGTATTTGGGGAATCCAATGGAAATTTTGGGGTACAAATCCACAAATTCAAAATCCAAGGATTTCTTTCCAGTAGACTTGATACGGAAAATCCTTCGAAGATAATCCCGGGTTTGGTTAAAAATCCAAAATCCCGTAAACCAAAATGCGAATATGCGACACCTCATTTTACACTTTTCCAACTTATTATCTTTCCAGTTTTACACTAAATCAATCACACTACACTACACCGTAATCTATTGGTAGAATTTCGAAGTAATTGGGACACTTTTTGCTCCTTTCGTGGCAATAGTTAGTAGAAAGAAAACAATTGAATTGTTTAACGGGTCAGAATAAATTTCACCCCTGGAACAGGCGAATAAAACGTCTTAGAGCAAATAGAGTACACTTTTAGTCCGAGGACAGTCGAAAAGAAACTACCGTCTTTAATCTATTTGCCCTACACTAAATGCCTATTTTTGAATAATTTAATACGTGTAGGTACATTTTTTGAGCTGTTTGTTTAGGCTGCTCTTGGGATAGTCTCAAATTTGAACATTGGAAAAATGACTAATGAATTAATTAATTAATTTTGCCATTTAATCTCGTCAAGATGATATAATTGATTCATTTTGTAAGTATAAAATTTCTTATTTTTTATAGATGACTTTGTAATAGTCGCTTCAATAAAACATTTTTCTCTTCAAAGTTCTGGCAGCATGGTTACAAAAGAGGGCAAGACACCGTTGATGATTTTATTGAACCTCTTATTTTCGTTAATTTTTATATAACGATATTTAAAGAATAAATTTTAAAATTAAAAAGATTCCAATAAGACAATTATTGTTTCCTGCCTTACAAAGTTACATGACTGTAAGAGTGCAGAAGTAGATTTATTTAGCGCAGACTGTTTTAATTTCGCGTCTCTCAGCGAGTTTTCTAGCACCGATTTCACCTCTCTAATTGTATATTAATTTACTTTTGGGTAATATCCAAAATTATCTAGGAAATTTTAGTGGCTTTAAGCGGAAAACACTGACTGGCGTGTGTGGATCTAAATCTGTTCTACAAAACCGATATTGTTTTGACGTAATAGTATTAACCAACGTTTATTGCTTAAAAGCGAGAGCTTGGAACGTTGATATGGTTTGAACACCTGTTGTGAGGTAAAGTTTATCTTCCTGTACTATACTTTCTCTGAAGGAATTTCGCTCAATCCTTCAAGTTCTTGGTTTAAACCGAGTTAAGCAAGCTGAGTGTAGACTTAGCTTTATTCTGTAGAAATTTAGATTCAACTACAAGTTCCTCCTACACCTTTTCCATGACTGGCTTAACCTGTCTATTTTATAGTTAAATAATTAAAATAATTAGGTTTAAATAATAATAATAATAGTAGTAACGTTCTTTGTTAAATTAAATTAAATTAAAGGTTTATTTTTCTAGAACGAAATTCCCTAGAAAGAGCAGAAGTTTTCGTTATTGATAGAGCTCGGGGGAACAGATAAATTAACCCCAAAATTTCGATTAATCATAAAAATTTCCGTTAACTATTTATTTATCCATGGATATTATTCGCGGTTATAAAACGATTTAATATTCAAAAAATAAGTTTTTTTCGGATAATTATCGTTTATGGATATAAAACAAATAAAAGGGAAATTTCTTATGCAAACCCCGAGCTCTAGTTATTGATAGTGTAAGATATTTCAATTTCCTCCACTTCTAATACAATGGCGCCATTTTAGTGTCACTTAAGGTTTCCTGAAGATGGCAGTAGCGATGCGAGGAAGGGGGGGATAAAGCTTCGATACTTTAGCTCCAGCCTACGTCACTGTATAGATTTATTAACATCGAAGCTGGTACATTATAAACATTTAAAGCTTAAGCGTGAATGCCTGAGCCCCCTAGTGTCAAAATATGCCCCAAAGCGAAAATATATTACACAGCTCGGTTGCGGGTCCAAGTCGAAAGTGTCAGCTAGCAGCGACAAACACAGCACGCCGCACAAGGAGAACGCAACCCGTCAAAAGTCGTGCATTTTCTTGCGTACTGTTTTCATTGGCTAGACCATAGGTCGGCAACACTTTTGGTCTCCAGTCTCTGGGCCTCCAGTCTCCTGGTCTCCAGTCTCCATCGCGACTAGAGGCCTCCGGTCTCCATGTCTCCAGCCACCAACCCGATTAGAGGCCTCCAGTCTCCATAGAAATCACAGGTCTCCGACATCGGAGGCCCGAGACTGGAAACCGGAGGCCGGAGTCGGCGATGTATGGGTTAGACGCTTTAGTGCCTGCTGCCGTCAGAAGGGGAAAATTCAGAAATTGTCTCCCCCCTTTCCGTAAAACGTTCAGCGTAAAGGATCGTCCAATGAAAGCTGTACACAACTTTAAAGGTTAGCTGCGTTCTCCTTGTGTGAGGCGGATGTGGTTGCTTCTCATAGGTGTCATTGTCCAAAAAAAGGTTCGGTAAGAAAATTAGCTTCAAAAAGATAGTGGATACTCTTGGATATTATGTTACTTATGATACATTTTTAACACGTGATTCTTACACCCTGAAAGATACATTTCTGGAATTTAATTTTCCAAATTTGATCATTTTTCGAGACAACCGTCAAAAGATTGTGTTTTAGACCAAATAGTCACATTGCCATTTTGAAGGTAATGTATTGCAGCGGTAGTGTAATAATGGAAACGCTGTAGAGGACCTTTTGAATGGTAAATGGCAGGAAAGCGAATATTGAAAAATATATATATAACTTAAAAACGCAAGCCATCTCTTTTTTGGACGGCTATGAAAGAAATGGGGAAAAGCTTCTTGTCTGTGAGTGTAGGGGTCGCCACTAACGCAAGAATTCAATTTCTTACGTCTTGTACTATTATTGAAAGCTTTTATCGGAAACTGAAACGAAAATCGTGTTACCTTCTTCTCCCCCCTCTGGTGCCCCCCCCCCCCCCCCCGGCGCCTCGCACCCTTTATTCCTTCCCCCCTTATCTCCCCCCCCCCTGAGAGTGCGCGCATACATTTGGACCATGCAGCATCTCTGGAGATAAAATCAGAAAGCTTTCTACAAAATATAAATCTATATTGTTGTTGATATAAGAGTTGACGTTTGAAAACAATAACGTATATTTTAAGCTTCGAACCTCTTCGTACTTATAATTTAAGTACGAACCAATGTTAACTCCTTTTTCTTGTTACGATTATTTGATTATATTCTATTTAATCTGAAATATTATTTTTTACCCTCGAATCTAGCGTTTGTTAAACATTTTTGCGCACTTGTCTTTGCAAAATCGAATTTATCAAATACCCTTTTTGGAAGCGATAGTATTAATATTTATAGGATCATAAGTAATGTAAGTTTGACCCCATTGATAGTGTGTTTCGACAATTACCATATGAAAGTGTCAGGTAATGATAACCGATAAATCACCCGTAATAAACTTTTTTTTAAATATCAGCCAAAACTTATTTAAAATTGAAACACTTTCAACAAGAAAAACTATCGTTTATGTTTGACAAAATGTAAATGTACTTCTTGCTTGTCAATAGGATTTTTAAATTAAAACATGTAAATTGTGAAAAATATTTCACGAAATCAAGAAATAATTTAAGAACAAAGTGAAATAAACCCTAAAATAGCCACTTAATTAAAGTTCATAAACTCTAATTAAATTAAATCATTTATAGTTTAACTATCATATTAAAAACTGTTGTTCATTTTACCATTATTAGCCACGCTATGTACCTGTTAAAAGCGACATTTTCGCGTAATTTCACTCCAGTGAACGCCATCTACTGGGTTTTCATAATGGCGGTCACTTAAAAAAATCACCTTGTCGTCGCCTCGCTATATACAGATGTCCATGGAACATTCAACCTTGTACCTAAAGATTTCGTACCAAAACACTGTCAATGTCAACTTCAAATGGCAAAATGTCGTGCTAGATTAAATATAATTTTTGAGAGTGGAAAGCTTCGGTTCAAGAATTATTATACATTTTTCCCTACACTTTTCAAAAATTTATCAAAATGAGAAAAATAATTATAATGCATATTTCTCACTTCCAATTTCGTATAATGAAAACGAGGAAAGTAACGAAGAAACTAATCATAGTACAAAAACGTAGTATAGTAAACAAACCACGAAACGCAACGGGAAGAAACGCTTTCTTTAGATGGCTTTTATCCATAATTATAAGCCGTAAATGTATATGGTCAAGAACGTGCTTAGGTTACTGAGAACGTACTAGTAAACCAGTTGACTATTAATCTAAATTCAGATTTGGAACAATAACGCTAACTGAGGGTGGGGTGAGCTGGGGTGGGCTGGGGTGGGGTGGGGTGGCGGAGTAATTAGCACTTCCGCCTCGCAGCCAGAGGATCCGGATTTCATCCCAACTTTTGGCACTGGGTGAAAACTCGGAACAACTCCTTCCGCGTTGAGTTTTCAAGTTCTCTCCTCACTGGTTTAATGGGTTTTCCCCCGAGCTCTTCGGTTTCCCTTCCATAAAAACTTGTTGAGGTTAAAGGTAATAGTTAGAGTAGGAAGCTGTTGGTTCGCGTGGCATTAAGGGCTTTCCACCACCCTCCTACGCATTGTAACCTGGCCACCTGAATTAAAGGCTTCAAAAGTCGCTTGATGACTTAGGCCTTGGGTGGTGCCTTGGGTATTAGCCTAGCTGATTATTATTATTATTATTATTCTATTGACATGATTAATTGAATCAGTTAAATCCAACACATTCTTTACCAAAAGCTCCTACAATTATTTTCTCGAAAGATAAAAAGAAAAAAGTGCTTACGACTAATACTAGATGGCGCCATAACATAAGTTACTCTTGGTGAACTGGTTTTTATGTAGCTCATTAGTCACAAAAAAACATAGTAGCTCAGTTTATGCTTAAAAACAGAGTGCCTCGTCAAATTTACTCTTATGTCCAGGACATTTCGTAGTAAAACGTCATCGATACGTCACCCGTGACGCAGCAGAAACATGAAAATTGAGGGTTTCCGTTTTGGGGGAGGAGCTTAGATAGTAGATCATATTAGCCGGCTCGAAACCTAGACTCGTACGCTCTTAGCAACCTAAGTACGTTGTCGATATCTTTCATTTGAAATAGCGTAGTCAGTTTATCGAGTTTTCCACTAGTTTCTTTTTCGGTTTTTAGTCAAGTCATTATTGGCGTCCGTCGTTAGTCTGTATAAGTTTTGCGTGTCGCGCCGGGGGGAAATGAGTTGATATATTCTACGTTTAAAGAGGAAGAAAAAAAGCAAAACTATTAGTCGAATCGACACATTTGCAGCCGCTAATTTAGCCTCGGAACGCTGACCGTCGCTTTTTTGGGTGCCGAGAAGAGAAAGTTTAATGAACACAAATAGATTCTCCGGTAATGGCTTTCGAATGTTTTGGAGAGTAATGAGGGGGGGGGGGGGGATCTAAAATCGAAATGCGGGCGTGCGACCCCGAAATTAAAAGTTTCCCCCCCGGGGGGGGGGGTAAAAGTGCGAAGGTGCTGTAAAATAAATAACGCTCTTTTAAGATGCCAGCTTCGAAACTTTTTCTCTCTTATTTCCAGACGCGGAGGGGCAGGGGGGGGGTTCGTCGATATCGCTCATTAGGGAAGAGCCATTTGAAGGGGTAAAAACGCTCTTAATAGCTCCGCGTCAGTTTAAATAGCCAACGCTTCTCGCAGTAATTAAGGGTGGGCTTTTTTGCCGCGGGAAAGACGTCAGGTTAAATTGTCGCTAACAGGTATTCCTAATACCTTTTCGGCTCACTTAACACTTCCGGGCAAAGGCGGTCGATTAGTAAAGTTTACGCTGAGGAGTTGGGCGTCGATTCGACGGCTAAGGTGATCCCGCGACTTTACCATAGTAAGCGATGAACCAAAAACCGCTCATCAGAAAATCATTAAAAAACCGTTAGGGGCACGCGGCCTCCTCCCTTCTCTCGCCTCAAACTGCCCCCCTCCCCCGGGCCTTCTCATTAAGGGAAATGCCTTTTTTTCATCGCTCTATCCCGCTCTATCCCCGCGCACTCCAGTCAGCCGCGTTTATACGCCGAATTATATAAGATAGGTGTCAAAAAACGCCCCTTACAACAGGCACCCCTCCAGCAGTCCCGTTTCTCAACCTGATTTTAGCAATCTACCCTTTTGTTTGGCGTAAAGGGTGGTTTAATAAAGAATGTATTTATTTATCCGTGGGTATCGTGGGATAGTTTTTTTTACTAGCGTGTGACGGCAGTGAGATGCTGGACTGGTTTACGGTACTTCTGTGGGATGGAATCGTACCAGGATAAAGGAATGAAATGGCTAAAAACAGGCTCATCTTAAGACCTTTTGGGGCCCTGGGCTAAATTATTTCTTAAGACCTTTGCGATCCCCAACGGTCAGCCTTTGTATGTCCGTTGTCTAAATTCAACTACACAATAATCAAACCAAAACTTTTTATTTCAAAAGTATAACATAGGCCTACTGAAAATAAGATTTTTACTGACAGTGACTCGCTGTTAGGTTTTAGAAATTGTTGGTACCGCATGATACGCGATGTGGCGATGAGTCAAATTACTTTAGACGTAACTAACGGATACATAATATTAAATGAGCATAAATAATATTTAACAAACTAAAACCGTATCCCTAGAGTAGAGGCTGTATCACTGGCCTTTCCGGGGCCCCAAAACTGGCTGGTGGCCCTGGGCTGTAGCCCACTTAGCCCATGCCTTAAGACGGCCCTGGCTAAAAACCATGGCTGGTGGGAGGCAGATAATGTGGCGTGCTCTGTGAGGACGATTACCAATCCCGCAAAGGGTTGTTGTCATCAGAGCCGTCCCTTAGGTAGGGCTAGCGGGGCAGTGGCCCAGGGTGCCAAAATTTTAGGGGTGCAAAATCGAAGATTTTCAATTTAAATAAGATATTTGTAAAAATTAATATTATTTTTAGGTAAATATTTTTCTTTGATTTTTAGTTTTTCGTAAGAAAATTCTTCCTAAGGTTCTGGGGGTGCCATTTGGGCTAGATACGGCTCTGGTTGTCATACTTCCGCCACGGGTGTCCCGTCCGTATCCCCATGTATGCTCTCGTTGGAGATGTCTTGACATATATATCACACTTGATTAATCGTTGGACGAGCGAGCGGACTTAATTGGCCCACCTTTTTTAATCTCTGAATAAAGAAAATAATAACCAAAATCGTGATAATTACACAAATAAAAGTTTTCATTCAAATTTGGATAGTATCATTCTTTTTCAAACAGACAGACACGCGTTGATATAGTAATAACATTTTATTGGGCTATAAAAAGCTCTTACTAATTGAGTTACTGAAGGTATTTGGTAAAATCAATAATGTTTAATGTATTATTTATATTAAGACCAAATTAATAATGAGACGTAAAAAACGTTTAAAATTCACATTATAAATTTATTTTTAATTTTTATATTTATTTTTGTTCATTTTATTTTGACTTTTAAACCATGTTTTACGTCTTTTATGATTTGTTTTTGGTTTCACAATGCGCTTAATGTTTGTTCATTCTCCCTAAATATAAATAAATCCCTTCTTGGTTCGAGGTTTTCTTTGCCAAATAAATTTAGTTCCAATATTATTTGATCATGCGTATGATCGAGGTAAAAAAAATAATATACAATCGTTTATGATTTGGAAATTTTTCGAAACCTTTTTAGACTGGTTACAATCGCTCCATTGAACTATTTTGATTGGCAGGCGTATTATTAAAATAAAACTCATTTTTTAACAACGTTATGATAATCTAATGATAGATTTTCCTTAACGTAAGTTTTCTTCCCTATTATCCTTCGAAATATCCCATTTGACGCAATAATTCCGCCCCCACCGGGTTTATTGTAATCGTTACTAATGGGGTCTCTCCATTGTTAATAGAAATACGTCAGTTGAATCTCTCCATGACAATATAATTTCTTATTGTATATCATCCCGAATCCCCGCAGTGCACTTTTTGTTATCGTACGTTTCGAAAAAACGTGGGTAGATGGCGCAAGAGTCTTCGAGATTTTTAAAATGAACCAATCCCGTACTAGTCCCGATTATTAATATTTCCATTGTTAACCGTGAATAGATTTTTTTCGCCCCGGGAGTCACGTGAAAATTACTTATGTCTTTTTATTATCAACTCCTCTGACCAGTGGCGTAGCCAGAATTTTGGTTCGGGGGGGGGGGGGGGGTGTTCTATTGAAAAAAAAAGTAAAAGAATAAAAAAATTGGAACGTACTACCAAAAATTTCGGGGGTATAGCAATATAAACGTAAAACATTATGTGCCACCTAGGAGAAACAAACACAGCCCCCCACACAAAGAGAACGCAACCAGTAAAAAGTCGTGCATTTTCTTGTGTACAGTTTTCATTGGTTAGACGCTTTAGCGCCTGCTGCCGTCGGAAGGGTAAAATTCGGGAATTGTCTTCCCCCTTTCCGTAAAACGCTCAGTGTAAAGGCTCGTCCAATGAAATTTGTACACACCTCTGCGTTAGCGTGTTTAAAGGCTAGCTGCGTTCAGTGGCGTAGCCAGAAATCCTTCAAGGGAGGGGTTCAAACTATATAAAATACCTAAGAGTGGTCGGGAAGGCAGTTAAATTTTAGTACAGCCAAAGCTACAACGAAGGAGGGGGGGGGCAGGTTTGAACACGGAAACCCTCCCCTTGTCTACGCCACTGGCTGCGTTCTCGTTGTGTTTGTTGCTCCTAGGGGCCACCACCCTCCTAAGCAATAGATCTTTTAATAAAGTAACGTGGCCTTCTTGTTTAAATGTTGCTCTTACGTCATCACATTCTCTTACTTTCATAAGTCAACAAGCACGTGGAATATAGGTTTTTTTTAGCGCGCGTGGAAATCGCTCGTGCGAAGAATATACTAATAAAATTAGAAGTTTCATTTAAAACAAGGAGTACCTCTGCGTATTGTTCCATACCAGAGTGACTGAGAAAACTCATATCACCTCGGGCATGAATCGAACCTACGACCTACGGGTTACCGTCCCAAAGCCACTACCATTGGACTACCGAGGCCACGAATTATCAGGCCTCGGACATCCAATTTAAAAATGACACGATCTGGTTCACATTATTGACGGGATACATTTAACCCGTTGTTGACGGTGCCGTAGGATTTTACGTCAACTAATTTTATAAAAGGTCCTTTATAGCCTGTAGTCATAATGCTGATAAGAGCAACATTTTAACGAGTTGGGCAAGACCACTTTTTATTTTATAAAATCAACTATTTAGCCCGGCCACCGGTAATTGACCTCACGAGTCACTAGTTGACTTACGCGAGTGTGGTTCCTTGGACCTTGGGTACGAGCTTAGCTGATTATTATTATTAATTTAGTGTGGCATTTACGAAGATGGCAAAAAAGCTCAGTCGATCCATTTGAATAATTGGCCGCTACAATGCGTCCCAACCCCTTCTTAAAGCTACTACGGCTTTATTTATTTAAGCGCCAATTTCCGCGATTGCTTTGCACTCCGGGTATTCGCCTTTCGTCTCGCCAACGTTGGCACTCTTATAGGCGTGTTATATATTTTATTTTTTAGCCCTTTCCCTGGCTACAGCTCACTGCGAAAGTCCCCGTGTTTTTGGCCGGGGACTCGTAACAAACGATCTTCGTAAACCAATTTTTTCCTAACCTCCCCTTCCCAAGTTCGTTTCTTTCTCCAAATACAAATTTCGTCTCGTCTAGTTTCCTGTAAAATTTGGATGCAAAAACCATTTGGTAAACCCGGGTGCTCCTCGCCAAAAGGGACAATCTCTTATAGAGAAATACGGAGGGTGGCGTACGGAGGAGAGCCACCTTTCGGTAGCTGCGCGGAACAAATTTAAAATGAAAATGCCTCCTTGTATGATTTGAAAGAAACTTAGCGTTAAGATTTGCAAGGGCAAACTACGCGTCTTCTCACTCTCTACCCTGGGCCTTTTTTTTTGCTCCTGATATATATTTGCTTCCGGGGCGCGGAGCCGAAAACAAATCGTGCCCAATTTCGAAGCCAGTCATTAATAACGCGAATTCTCTCTCTGTCTCCCAAAGTACGATTTTTTTTTCAGGCACCACTTTCTTCCCGGATTTCTCGCGTTTTCTTTTTATTTCATTTTCACCCTATGCTCCCGAACGAATTTTTAATTGGGGCTAATGAAAAGGCTTACGCTGTCTGTCTATAACACAAATTTTGGTTTGTTGCGTTTCTGATGAGTCCCAAAACCTTTTTAAAGGGGACCATCCAAGCTTTTCCAAATATGGCCTTATTTCCGAATCAAAAGATTAACAAGACGTTCAATATACTAACACGTACCTTTTTTTTGTCTTGAAAAAATAGCTTTTGGCCCAAAAAGTTGAAACGAAAAATAACGCCAGGTGTTTGGGTTTGAATTTTCGCCGCCATGTTAGGGGCTGCCGCCAGCGCCACTAACCCCGTATGAGCGATTTGCGAACTATCCTAACTTTTGAAATCGCGCAATTTAGGCTTAGGTCTCTTATAACTGGAACGCGCCGCGCGTACAAAACATATTTTTTTGCGTTTTCAGCAGCGCACGCTTTTACGTTGTTTTTCTGTCTCACCAACTTCTCGGCAGGTGTCGCGGCGGACGCGCGCTTTTCGATTTCCCGAAATTTCTTTATTTGATTAAAAATTATCCATTCAATATTTTTTTGATGCGGTTTTCGCCGTAATTTTTAGTTTTTAATGGGCTATAGGGCTATCTAACTGGTTAAAGCTTGACCGTTCCCCTTTAAGCGATAAAATAAATATTTAAATATTTAAATATTTTAAATAAAAATCACCTTAGATACTTCATCCATGAGTCTCTTCCTTAAAAGTTTTTAATTTTCAAAATTACCATGGACTTAAACAATTTTACTATTCAAAATCAAATTCTTTAAAAGTCTCACTATTTAGGTTATTTGAGATAATGGGTTGAATTATACTTTTGAATTAAATTATTAACATTAATTTAATTGCAAAATTATCCAATGGTCTAATTTTTCAAATATTATTAGGAAATATGTGTAATTGTCTCGTAAAAAATTAATTAAAATTTGTTTAGTTTTGAAATTTTGTTAGTTATTATTATTTCAACTGTATATTAGTTAATTTTTTTAATCTTGTTTTATTTGAGGGATTTTAATAAGATTTTTTTGATCTAGTATTTACCGGTTTCGTTTCATTTTGTATCTGAATTATTTCTATTTCTCTAGAAGTATTTATTTTCTTTTAGATATATCACCGATCCCTTTAATAACCGGGGTAATCTATTTTATTGCCCCCTGGGTTAATATCATCAAGTACGTCTTGGGTAACGGAGTCCTAACGAGTCGGATCCGTTTATAAAAGTTAAGACTCAAATATCACAATTCAGATTGAAGCAGTAACAAAACTAAGAGTTAAATAATTTATTTCTTGTTTTCTAATGTTTTCTAGATGAATAAAAGAAAAAAAAGTTTTCAAAACCGATATAAGATTCCATTATCGAATTTGGAAAATGTAGGGTTTCCGTTTGGGGGGGGAGGTGTTTAGATATTAGATCATGTTAGCGAGTTGGAAGTAGTACTTAAACGTGCTCAGTGGCCTAAATACGTTCTAAATATAATAGATTATAGATAAAATGTTTAGCGGATAAAACAATACAAATACAAACAAGCAGAATGAAACTAGCAGATGCCATACTAAAATTATACATAACCGAAAAACATATGTTTTTTGAAAAATTAAAAATTTAATGGAACATTTACTAATGTAAAATTGAATGACCTTGAATCATGTCTTCAAGGTCATTCAAAATATAACTCGGAACCAAATCCGTAAACCCAACGGTTCTCAATTAGAAAGTTGTTGCTCGCCATATCATTAATTCAAATAACTTGGATTTGACCAATCAGGAGCTGATAAATTGAAGGTTATTGAATTCAATGTTTGATATTAAAATAATTTGAGTAGTTTTAATGTGACTAAATCAAATAAATACTGAATAGTTTACAAAGTTTCAATTATTCCACCGTGGGCTACGATACATGCTTGAGCTCGTTTAAGGACGGAGTTCAATTATTCTAAAACTTGTTGTCATGACAACCAATCTAACAGAAATCAGGTTCCATTCATTAACCTTCAATTTATCGGCTTCTGATTGATAAAATTTTGTCAAATCCAAGTTATTTTAACTAATAATATGGCGATCAACAACTTTCTAATTGAAACCAAATCCGTAAACCCAACGGTTCTAGAGATAGTTTTTGAATGACCTTGAAGACAGGGTCCACGGTCATTAAAATTTACACTAAAAATGTCCCCTTGCACGAGGAATGTTCCATAGAAATTTGAAATTGAAAAACTAAAGGATTTGAGGTTATTTATAATTTTTGGTTTTATTAGTGGACATCCTGTATATATATGTATTAATGTTTTATTGCGCAGGAATTAATACATTTATAGAAGTTTCTTGTTAATCAAGGAATACTTCTGCCTGAGGTGATATGATTTTTCTCAGAAACTCTGATATGGAAACAAGCGCAGAAGTATTCCTTGATTAAAAAAGAAACTTCTATAGATTAAATTTATTAAAATAATTGTCTCCAATTTATTTTTTTCCCCGCGGGGCTTTGGAAGAAGTCCACATTTAGGGTGAACGTTGTGTAAAACAAACCTATTAGCAATCCGGCCTTTCTTTTAGAATTCTTCGTAACAGCGAGGAACAGCGGCCACCATTTGGAGC